>NC_137454.1:34802867-35402867 GCF_964235325.1 Thermobia domestica
CCAACGTGCCTTTGGCGTGGGAGGTCCGGGTTTGATTCCCGGCGGGCGATCATGTGGTTCCGATTCCATGTTGATCAGTAGGTCCACGTCTCACATAGCCTCGCTGCTGAACGGGACGTTAAATTCAAAATCAACTCAACTCATTCATATATACGGTGGCACCGTCTTATAGTTTCGCCTCAGGAACTTTTTGGGCCAGTATCTTGGGAATGGTAAGAGTGAAGCGAAAAATTCCGTTACTTCTTTGACATAGTTTTGATGCTATATTGAATGGAGGGCTCAAAATTGAAAAATTTGCAAATAACATACACACACACACACACACACACACACTGGCATAGAGAATTCAGTAACGAACATTTTAAGTTCGTTGAAAACATTAATTAAGGAAATATATTTCAGGGAAACACAAAACATACCTAAATATTAAGAAATTTAGAATCAATCAATTTAGTAGTGTGCGGACGTTTTACCTTTCTTCTGTCAGCACAGAGTCAGAAATCGACATTGGTGTGGAGCGTTAAAGATCTAAAATTATGTTTTTCAACATGAAGTGTTGCAAACTGAGAATGAATTATACTGGCACAGTTCGATGTTTGGCAGTGTTCATTAGGTTAGCGGTGACAGTTCTACTAGGGATCTGTTAAGAAGAACAAAATTCAGGACCAAAATGCCTTACTGATCTCATCAAAAAGCTAAACATTCTGAACAAAATTACTGGAATCTGCCACAGCGTGAATTTAATCAGAACCCAGAGAATGTTACCAAAGAAGTTAACCATTTTAAACAAGAAAACAAGATACTAAAGCAGCAGGTGAAGCTAAACAAAGTTACAATAGATAAACTGGAAAATAGTTCTCAACGAAATAGTTTAATATTCAGGAACACTCAGGGGGATAATAAAAATTTCCGAAGATTTTCTGTAGCCAAAAGGTGAAAATCAATCCTAAACTAAGTGATATTTAGGGAGCTTATAGACTAGCCAAACAAACCAATGAACCTATCATAGTGAAATTCACGTCATAGTTGACGTCATAGTTGATTTTTCATTCCTAATATCGGATATAGCTTTTTCTAACTCATCCCAAAGAATACTACACCCTTCCTCATTCTCACGTACTTCAGTTTCTACTTCGATATCTAGGCCAGACGGTCTATCCCTTCTCTCATATAAATCATCAACATATTCTTTCCATCTTCCTAAGATCTCTCTTTTCTCACTGACAACCTTCCCATTCTTATTTTCTACTGCGATTGTAGTTCCAAAATTGTTTCCTATGATGTTCCATAGATTTCCCCTCTTCTACATTTGCTCATACTACCTTTCTAATTTTTCTATGTTCTAATATTTTCTTTTGTAAAACTCTTGACTTGCTTTCCTTTTTTCATTGTAACTTGTTTAGCTTTCTGGACATCTTTTTGAAACTTCTGGATCAATTTGTTTCCACATCTTCCTCTCCCTCATTTTCTGAATCTTCTGTTCCGTACCCCACGGCTTCATCGCTGTTTTGTGTTTATGGTAACCTACTACTTCTTCTGCAGCCTGTTGTATTTAAAGTTTAATATGCTCTCATAGTCTGTTACAACGTGCACCTATTCTTTCTTTCTTTGAGTATTTTTCTTCGAATGTTTCAACGGAAAGATTTCTTTCCTCCTCGATTCTCAACTTTTCAGTATTCAACATCTTGTTTCTTACTTTTCTTCTGCCTACAATTTTAGTTTAATATCTACTTCTAGAAACCAGCACAAAGTTATGATTAGAGGAATGGCGTCATCAGGAAGAGTCTTCGTGTTCTTTAAGCTATTCCAATGCCTCTCCTGAATCATATTATAATCTATCTGATATCTTCGGTCATCAATTGAGGGTTCTCAAGAATATTCTCTTCTCTTGTGTGGATTGAATCAAGTGTTCAAAATTACTAATAAATTCTGTCTGCAGAAGTTGACGAGTCCCGTCTCTTTAATGTTCTTTGCCTAAACCATATTTGTGTATGACACTGCCTTCCGTTTTCTTCTCCAACGACTTCAATGAAATCTCCCACTAGAATTACGCACTCACTCCTCTAATACCTGTCTACAATTTCTTCTATTTTCTCGTATTTTTCTACTTCTTCAGTTTTATGCAAAGTCCGTACGACTCTGTATCACCACTAAGTCGTTCATTTTCCTTGAAGCCTTAACAGTATAACTCTATGATCAGCAATTTCTACTTTCACTACCTTGTCTTTTAAGCACTTAGAAAGAATTTTTCCTATACCATAATGACTGTCATTTTCTTTACCTGAGTAAAACATTCTATATATTTCACTGTTCAATGCCAATTATATTCCTATCTAACTTCAGAAACTCCTACCAAATCTAGATTATTTTGTTAAATTTCGTCTTAAAAATCTTCTAACATCCCTGCCTGTAACATGATACTTATGTTCTAATTCCCTATCCTAAATCCTTTGCTCCTGCAACTCTTTCTTTCTCTAGCTATCTTTCTTTTACTGTCATTTTCTTGTTCAGTAGTTCTCCCCAAGACATCCCTCTCCAAGTGATTTGAATGGGGGATAGTTTACCAACAATACTGTATTTTGATTTGTGAAAGACCAATGTGCATATGTTCCCTTTCTGCTGTCAGCAAACTAAGGAAACTAGAGTAGTGGTTTCCCGTTGCCTGCCTTCCATCCCGCCTTATTACAGCCATTAAAGTCACACTCACCACGCCAGGATAAAATGCCCAGGTTACAGTACCAATCACTATGATTTCCGCCAACTTGGCTACTGGAGAACTGCTGCATACTCCCAGTATATTTCTCGTCTGGTTACTCCGTTTGACCATTCGGTAGTGCTGGCCTTCCGGTAGTCAACTACCGTCGATACTGCTCTAAATTTAAATTGTTTCTCAATTGTGACATGGCATGATATAAAAACAGAAAAATCCTACATGAAGACGAAGATATTAGCTGAAGACTGTGGGGCATAGAAGCTTCTCAGCTGGGGCAAGCGTCCTGCCGTTAATCGCAAAATAACTATGGAGATAATGATTTCGTGATTTACAGTCAGTTAATAAAACATTGATTGATTCTTTCGAACTCTTGACTTGGCTCTAAATAACAAACTATGTAACTCTCAACAAGGATACTTTTCCTATGGTGTAAGAAGATTATCACACACGTTTACACGTTCAATAAAAGTTAATTCCGCTTAATTAATCTTACTCTAAGTGCAACTTAACGAGGTATAACTCTAAAATGGAAGATTCCACGTAGCTCTGTACAGAGTTTGTGGAGATAAACTTGAGATTTGCTAGACAATACATAAATGTAGACGTAGCAGTCAACTTTCTTTGACACTGTATGATACAAAATATTTCATCGCTGTATCCTACCAAAGAAAATACCATCAGGAAACTGCCCGTTATTGTTTATTTGGAAAATAATTATTAAGAAAATAAAATACAAAGTAAACC
Source organism: Thermobia domestica (assembly GCF_964235325.1). Lineage (NCBI taxonomy): Eukaryota > Metazoa > Arthropoda > Insecta > Zygentoma > Lepismatidae > Thermobia > Thermobia domestica. The sequence goes on from NC_137454.1 coordinate 34,806,325, forward strand.
ATAACAAGAAAATGTGAGTTATAAGAGGGAGCTTCGCCTTTTATCGCCAAGAATTTAGTATACAGCAAATAGTAATGAAGGAAGTGAATAAGGCACAGTATATAAAAGAGGTAAGAAATAAATATGAAATCAATCACGCTTTTGTTGACTAACTTTAATTCGTATATAAGAAGTGTAACAACAACAATATAATTAATTCAACTAAACTGGAAAACAGTATATATTACTCTGAATATATTATTGGTAGAAGTACATTAAATTAGAACCGTAATTAAATCCCAAGTTACATAGTGTAAGACCGCGTAGATTCTTTCTTGACATCATACTATTTAACCTATCTAGTAGAACTAGTACATTTCAAAATGAATGGGATTACTAGTATGTCCAGAATATCTCCTATTCTAAAATCTGGTAACAATAAATGATGAATTGAAAATCACAATCTATTTCGATGTTGAGCGCATTTGCAAAAGGTTTCGAAACTATTCTATATTGACGTGTGATGAATCATATCAGAATGTTATTAACAGAGTTCCAACTTTCCTTCCTTAATGGTAGATCAACGATATTAGATCTAAGTGTATTTCTTAATTTCATAGTCACGTGTAATCTATACAGACTTCACTGAAGTCTTCGATAGTGGAATTATAATATGTTAGTTTCCAAATCCAGTTAATTCAACTATTGTTATTAGCTGGTAATTATGTTCAAATTCTATTTCAAAAGCATTAACTAATTTGTTGTACATAATAGTTGTAAATTGACAGAATATTTCCAGTTATCAACAGTGACTCAGGCCTCGAATTTAGATGCGGTATTGTTCCTTGTGTTTATTAATTATATATTTTGTTGCATAAAAAGGCACAGATATTTCCAGATAACCTTAAAATATATCGATCAATAGAAGCATTAAATAACTGTATATTACTTCAAGATGACTTAAACGCTGTAGTTAAATACTACAGAACCAACGCCCTTAATATTAACATTATTAAATGTAATACTATGTCCTTCACAAACTGCAAACCTCCATTTTACTTTCTTTACAAAATGAGCATTATTATTATTATTATTATTATTATTATTATTATTATTATTATTATTATTATTATTATTATTATTATTATTATTATTATTATTATTATTATTATTATTATTATTATTGTATCATCAGAAATTGTACTAAGTTTAGGAGTAGTGAATGATAAAATTAATTAGTTAATGGTTATAAGTTAAATAGTTGGACTGGTATATAAAAATCTTGAATTAACAGTCAGAAATTTCAAAGAATTTAATTATATTAAATAGCTATATTTAAAAGATATAAGAACTCTACGTCTGTACGAAGCTCGAATACACGCAAGATATTGAATCCACATTCAAAATAAATGTAACAAAATTACAAAAAAATATTGTATAGATTTTAAAGATATTTGCGAAAAGGAAGACTCAAATATAACCAGATAAATAAACCGTAATCTTCAAACTTCAACTTTTATGACCTAGGTATTAAACAGAGGAGAGTCATAGAGAATTTTTTTATATAAAAAGAAATAATTCACAGTAAAATGAATGGCATTTACTTATTTAATGATTTAATATTCCAACAATATTACCCGATGGGAAAAGTAACTTATTTATTGTGACAGGCTCTGCACGAATCCCATAAGAAACTAATAATTATACACCGGTGTAGATACTCAGCTTAAATTAGAATAAATGGGTAAAAGTTAAAATTGAACTGCACTAAACATCAGTGTTAAGAGAGAAAGAAAATTCAAAATGGATATATACAAGGGATACGGACAAAATCTCGCGGCCGAAACATCGCCGAGCAAAATCTCGCCGGCCAAAACCTCGCGGGACAAAATCTCGCCGGGCCAAAACCTCGCCGCCCAAAACCTCGCGTGGCCAAAATCTCGCCGGGCCAAAACCTCGCCACCCAAAACATCGCGTGGCCAAAACCTCGCTGCGAATGAAACTTTTCTTTAAAATTTACCCAATGAGTTTCTTAATATGCAATTACACATTACTAATAATAATAATAATAATAATAATAAGAAGAAGAAGAAGATACAAAACATCGTGTGCGTGGGCTTTCTCGGGTCATTCCCGTTTCCTCCCACTTTCTTTATTCGATCATTTCCTTCATCCTGGTCATCTACGTCTCCTTTAACCTATAGGACATAATCAAGGGACGTCGTAAAAACTCATATATTATTTCATACTTTCATAAATATTATTAGATTTTTGTTAAAATTTTAAGTTTTTGGATGTTCCAAAGTTCCCGAAACTAACCCCGTTAGTTGTCATTACTTTCCATATGCAGACTTTCTTTCCCTATAACCAGTTTAAAAACATCCTATTCCCCTACCTTCACATTGAAATCCTCTAATACAGAAACAGAATTTTCATATGGTATCGCGGGACTTGGTCAAATACCCGTGATACCTCTTCTGAAACAGCGTCTTTTATACCGTCATCCTTATCATCTGTTGGAACATTTACATTTTGATCAGGTGAGATTTTGGCCCGCGATGTTTTGGGCGGCGAGGTTTTGGCCAGGTGGTGGTTTTGGCCCCGCGACGTTTTGGGCGGCGAGGTTTTGGCCAGGCGGGGTTTTGGCCCCGCGAGATTTTGGCCCGCGACATTTTGGGCGGCGAGGTTTTGGCCAGGCGAGATTTTGTCCCGCGATGTTTTGGGCGGCGAGGTTTTGGCCAGGCGAGGTTTCGGCCCGGCGAGATTTTGGGCCGCGAGGTTTTGGCCAGGCGAGGTTTTGGTCCGCGAGGTTGTCGCCGCGAGGTTTTGTACCCAAACCTGTATACAATTGTATTGTAAAGAACTTTGTATGTGGTATACACTTCGATAAGGTTTAGATACTTAAACATATTGTAATTCTGTTCCTCGATATGTTGTGTCTTGAACAAATAAATAAATGTTCCATAAGATTATCAATTCTAAACAAAGTACAATGATGAGACCTGTATTCCTTTTAATGTAATATTCTTAAATGAACATTTCAGAATTCCAGACAATTCTTGTATGAAACATATGTAAATATTTGTATTTCTTTAATCCTTTCTGTTCGTTAACTCTACTGATTGGTGTATCTATCACCTATTTAAATTTATATCATTAACCTTTTCAATAAATCTTCTTACATCTCCTTACGATAGTACAAACCTTCTGCTCACTAATTTTGTCAAGGAAATATCATGAGTAGTACATATAACTAAAATACGTATTTAGCTTAATAAATATCAAGAATCGAATGTGATCACACTAGGATATGACGAACATTACTGTAACAAATTTTAAGCCTTGTCGGTGGTGTTAGAACGACATTGGAGAACAGCATCTGATGCAAATTTGTCTGGATCAAGTCCTCGATAACTCATGATATTGAGGAACTCTGGACATGTGGTAAGTACGGTTTACCCTCATACAGGGTGCGTTCACAAAGTTTCAAGGCTGGTCTCAGAATAACAAATGTATTATTCATGTTTCTACAGTGAACTAAAAGTCCTCGAAATATGACTCTTGGGCATCAACACACCGCTGCCAGCGTGCTTTCCATTGTTCATAATTTCCCTGAAAGTCTTCGCGCGCAAATTTGGGAAGGGACATCGTCGAAGTCGTCTAGACAGCTGGAATTGTGTCCAGAAATGAGGATGGTGTTGGACTTTCAAGCATTTCTTTGCAAACAGCCAGGCCTTCCGGTCATCCTCAGAACTTTCCGTCAGAACACACTTTTATCATCTTCAAATCTTCTGTCACTAACTTGAACACCGTAATCGGACCCAATCCCAGTTCATCGGCAATTAATCCAACACTAAGACGACGATCAGTGTTTAAGAATGCATGCACTTTCATAGGATTTTCCTCGGTTCGGCTTCTTTCAGGTGCCCCAGAGCAGTCCTCGTGGCCCTCTTTGAACCTCTTGTGCCACATGAAAACTATTGCAGATGACATGGCGTCTTCTTTGTAGGCCTCTTGAATCATATGAAAAGTCAGTAACTGTTTTGTTCAGTTTCCCACAGAACTTCACGGCATAACGCTGCTCCAAATACCGCTGCATTTTTCACTCACTCAGGCTTCGACGGGGGTCACCGACATGCACTCACACCACTAGGCATCTACTCACTCCCGCGTTTCGGACGCAACTGATGCTCGTGTGGACGGTTAGCTGACAGCCCCAACTATCGCACCCTGTCAGAATAACCCTGCATGCCGTTTCAAGTTTCAAGACTGTGCGATCGTCCCTACTCAGGTAACACTCAGTCTTGAAACTTTGTGAACGCACCAGTGGAAACGGCAATGCCATAAAAGACCAGTGGAAAATTTTAATTCTTACATAAACCTCCTATGAATAAATTCTTAGAACGTTGTTCTTCGCAAACATATATATATATATATATATATATATATATATATATATATATATATATATATATATATATATATATATATATATATATATGTGTGTGTGTGTGTGTGTGTGTGTGTGTGTGTGTATCTGTGTGTATGCTAGTTGTTGCGATAAAAATCACTCTGAACTCTTTATATGGTAAAGAAGAAAGGAAATCTCGGTTTATGACATCAATTTAGAGGAGGTTCCACTACCCCCTCCTTACACCTTCATCGTGGTCATCTTCGCTGAATGAAATATGTAGGAATTCATATAGATATTGTTGGAGTCATTCATCAAGGCAGTGGCAGCCAATGATATGAGAAGTAGTTACAATATACCCAATCGACCTTGTTTGGTGTTCAGCTTCATCAGGTAAACCAGAAATCGCGAAAATGAACTTTTAGGCTAGTGGATAGCGACGCCACCCGTGACAGTTGTTATGGAAAATCTCAAGCTTCAGTACTTTGCTGGTTTCGGAGTACATGAAGATGGTTATGTAGATCAAATCGGATTCAGTTTACATAATTACTGTGTCGAACTTAGCATGCACTAAGGTCTATCGTTAACATAAGATCTTATGTAAAACTTAATGAACCTCGTACAACATCAAGTAGAATATATTATGAAACAGAAAATACACAACACCGCAATGACAAAGAATTAACAGAAGTTCTTGCAAGTCAATAACTCAGAAAATTCAACTTGAAACGAATTCAGTATTGTACCAAGTTTTCATGTAAATATTGATTTGACTGTGGTATAACATTGCATATATATATATCTGTAACTGAAACCGTCTTCATCCGTTACCAATAAGCATGTAAATCAATTGGTGATTTCAATTATAGAAAGTGATAGCACTTACAGCATTCTTTTCAGGAATAATTGGTAGTAATATTAGTATTTTATTTTTAACGAAGTAGGTGACAAACAAAGCCCTGGATGAACATTATATCCTGCAACAACATAGAACATTTATACAAATATATCAAAATAACCCTGAATGAAATAAATATAGCCTATAACACTTGTATCGAATAGCTAAGCATTACGAAGAACAGGTGCTAAAAAAGTTCACTAGCTAACTAGAACTAACTCTATGGCCTATTGAACCCGGATATTCAATGCCTCGTTCACAAAAGCTCTCCATCTATCCTAAGCCAACTGGATCCAGCTTCTACTTTGTATTCCTATTTCTGCGATATCCATCTTAATATTGTCCTCTCATCTACGCCTAGGTCTTCCTAATGGCCATTTTCCGATTGGTCTTCCGGTTAAGACTTTGAAAGCGTTCTTACTTTCTTCCATCCTGGCTACATGACCTGCCCACTTGATCCTCGAAGATTCGATGACCCTAACAATGATCGGTAAAGGCTATAAATAAGTAGTACCTTATTATTAAGATTCCGTTATTCCCCATTCCCGTTTCTATTGGGTCCGAATATTCATCTCAGATCTTGTTCTCAAATACTTTCAGTCTATGTTGTACCCTCAGAGTAAGAGACCATGTTTCGCAACCATACAGAACAACAGGCATGTTTATCGTTTTATGTATTTTAAGCTTCAAATTCCTGAACAGAATTCGCGACAACAGATTTTTACTGAATAATAACTCGAATTCTCTGCTTTTAGTCGACATTTAATTTTTTTGTAAATATGGTTTCGTCTGTTAATATTTACCCTAGGTATTTGAAAGTATCCACCTTATCAAAAGTATTATATAATATTTTAACGAGGGGCCGCGGTGGCTCAGTGGTAGAGCGTTCACCTCTGGTGCTTGGGGTCCCGGGTTCGATCCCAGCCCCCGCCAAGTGAACTTTGTGGTGGACAAACACCGTGTGCGTGGATTTTCTCGGGGTTCTCCCGTATCCTCCCACATTCTTCATTCCACCATTTCATACATTACTCATCATCACCGTCTCCTTTAGCCTAACCGGCATAACCGTGGGACGTAAAACTCAACGATATTTTAACGAATCCATAATTTATCGTTTTACGATTCCAACGAACTTTCATGTATTTAGTTTTCTCTGCATTTATTTCTAAACCCATATCCCTGTTGTAAGTTATTAGATGTTTGTTCTAGAATTATTGAACATTTTGTACCAAAAGTTTTATAACCCAATCACATTATCATGTACGGGGTCTGACAATTAAGTTTCCCAACTCGACATCGTGTGTAACAGAGGGCAGCAGTATACAAGCAGTTTGGTATTTTTCCAGTAGTCTATTATTTCAGTGTTTCACAGCAGAGTTTGCTTTCACATGTGATGGCTTCGTGCTGTATGGTGTTTATTTTTGTTTGTGTCTGCATCTGTGTTCTGTATAAAAATTCTGAACTGAAATTGGAATAAGGAACAAACCTGAAATTTTTGGTGCTGCTTGGAAACAAAATATAGAAAATATTAGAGCAGGTGTACCCAGGCCCGTGCTGGCCCACCGGGATATCGGGACGTGTCCCGGTGCGCCCTCCGAAATATCACAGCATAATTAAAGGTACAAGTTTTAGGAATAAATTCTTACAGTTTTATTGGTAAAGAACCCGTAAAAGATGTGGTGCGCCCTTTACATTAGGCGCCCTTGCGAGTCCACATCAAAGATGAACGATTTTATTTACTCTTCTGTATACCACAGTTCTGTATAATAAATACGTACAGTTACTATTGGTATAGAACCCGTGAAAGCTACAGTGCGCCTTTTATATAAGGCACCCTACGAAACATCACATTATAGATAAGTGGTTTTAGTTATCCTGTGTACCAGCTTTATATAATACATTCAAATAGTGATTGTTAATAAAGAAGCTGTGAAGAATACAAGGCGCCCTTTTACTTGAGATGCCCTGCGAAATATTACATTTTTAAAAGAAATTATTCTTCTGTACTTCAGTTTTGTATTTAAATTCATACAGTTGTTATTGGCAGAGAACAGGTAAAGGGTACAAAAATATTATAAAGTTATGTAGCTATAAAACGAAACAACGGGATACATCAAGAATAGTTCTGATAGTCAAAAGTAAGATGCAATCATGAAATACTACACTGACACTAGTCTCTAATTTACAATTTTTAGGGCATCGAAGGTTTCACAGTCTTTATATGCATCCATATATCCGAGCATATTGGTTATTCCTGTGTGTCTTAAATCAGTGTTCGGATAATTAGTACCTATTGTAATTCTGAAATATAGCTACTTATATATATTAATTTCCTCAGGTTGTGGATCGAGGAGAAGGCCTCTCGGATATAGACGTTAGCTGAGAATATACTGAATAACCAGTCGCGGACAGACAAGGGGTGATCCTCCACCTTGGGGATTTGGTGTGGGGCTTACCACTCATCCTGTAAAAAAAAAGGCTTGTTCAGATATATTCGCAGAATCCTCGGATCAGAACTGATAACTTGGCACGAACTCAGCAAAATAAAATCGACATGAGAATTGGAACATGGAAGATAAGAAGTTTCTATAGGGCAGGCGCGTTAAAATGTGTAACGAATGAATAGAAGATGGACCTAGTGGAGTATCAGGAAGTTAGATGAGAAGCAAATGGAGGAGTCAAGTCTGGAAATTTTACGTTCTTTTACGGGGAACGAATTAAAAATTACCAACTAGGATCAGGGCTTTTCGTTCACAAACAAATACGTAATATCAGCAATTACATGGGTTGAATTTGTTAATGATAGATTTTCTTTTACTTCTCTTAAGGGTCGGTGGTGTAATATTAGTATTTTAAATGCATGTTCCCTAACAGAAAATAAGGATTACAATAAAAAAAATATTTACGAAATAATAAAACGGGTATTTGATCATCTCCTGCAATACTATCTGAAAATTCTGTTAGGCGGTTTCAATGCGAAGATAGGACGAGAGGGTATTTTCAAACCGATTAAAGGGAATAAATGTCTGCATACGGAAGGTCGTGACAACGGCGTTAGACTCGTGAACTTTGCAACATCCAGAAACTTGCTTGTGATGATTACAAAATTTCCACATCGCGGCATTCATAAATATACTTGCACCTCACCAGACGGAAAAACACTAATCAAATCGATCACGTTTTAGTAGATAGAAGGAAACAGTCTAGTACAACTGATGTTCGGTCGTTCAGAAGAGTTGATTATGATAATAAGAGAGAGACTATCGCTGAATAAAGGAAATTTTCAATATCTGGAAACGGAGCGGTTAAATTTAAAGAAATTAGAGGAGAGTCAGGTGAGAGGGGAGCCAGATTGAAATGTCGAATAGATTCTCGGTTTTAGAAGGTTAGGAGTGCACTAGTGTTCAGGATACTTGGTTGAAATTAGAGAAAACATTAAGATTTTAAAAAGGAAATATTGGGACACGCAGAAGTACGTAGGAACAAAACATGGTTCAATCAGGAATGCACTAAAGTAGCAGAGAAGAGAAAGCAGGTAAAATTATGGCGGCTACAAAATCTGAATGAAATAACTACATAAAATTTCACTGTTATCTGGCGGAAAACTTCCAAAGCTTTTAGAACAAAGAAAGGCGATTTTTGAAAGCTAATATTAATTAACTTGAAGATAATAGTAAAAAAATAAAAACATTCCGGACATATATAATGAATCAACGGACTTTAAAAAGGCTATCAATTTCCTGCTTATATATTAAAGAAAGCTAAAGGAACAGTTCTCACTGATCTTAAATAGATGGAAAGATTTCTTTGACGATTTGCTTAGCACATAGTCAAAAATTAATGTGCGTGGAGAAAGTGAAATGTATACAGCATAACCGTATATTCCAGAACCTAACCAGATATAAATAGAAATCGCTATTAAAAATTTAAAGAAACACACATCTCTTAGTGTAGACAAAATTCTGGTTGACTTAATTTTAGGTGGGGGAAGGGGGGAATTGTAGAGAAAGATACACAAACTCATTCTCCTTATCTGAAACAAGGAGGAATTACCACAAGAGTGAAGCAAGAAAACTGATTTAGTAATTATTGAGGCATTTTTCTTCTGTCAACATCCAATATATTTTCTTACACATTCTATTAGCAAGATTGACTCCATACACAGCTGAAATTATTGGAGGTTATCAGAGTGGATGTAGGTAAAATCGATCAACTATCGACCAAATATTTACTATTCAACTAATATTGAGGCATTTTTCTTCTGTCAACATCCAATATATTTTCTTACACATTCTATTAGCAAGATTGACTCCATACACAGCTGAAATTATTGGAGGTTATCAGAGTGGATGTAGGTAAAATCGATCAACTATCGACCAAATATTTACTATTCAACTAATACTTGAAAAGAAATGGGAATACGATATTCTGGCACATCAATTATTGACTTTAGACTAGGGTAAGAGGGAAACTGTACAACATGCTTACAGAATTTGCAATATCGAAAAAGGTAGATTAATTAAGATACGTTTAAATGAATCCCAAAGTAAGATTTGAGTAGATAAATTCTTGTTCACGAGCTTTCACGTTGAGAATGGCCTGAAAGAAGGAGATGCGCTGTCGTCATTATTATTTAACTTTGTTCTGGAGAACACTATAAGGAAAATCAAAGACAGGAATCAGGTTCTAGAGCTGAATTGTATTTATCAGGTTGTGGTGTATGCTTATGATGTAAATTTAATAGGGTACGATAGAACAATAGAAAGAAATGCAGAAATCTTACTTAACGCTTGCAGAGATATGGCCTTAAACGTAGATGCAGAGAAAACTAAATAAATGGAAGTTTGTCGGGATCGTAATACTGCATTTTGTGGATGCGTTAAAATACCAAATAATATTTTCTTTCGACAAAGTGGATACTTTCAAATATCTAGAATCATTATTAACAGACCAAAACCATAATCACAAAAAATTTGATGGCAACTGAAAGCAGGGATTTCGTGTTATTATTCAGTTAAAAATCTTTTATACCGCGAATTATGTTGAGGGATTTGTAGCTTAAAATATAAAACGATAATGATGCCTGTGTTGCTGTATAATTGCGAAACATTGTCACTGACTCTGAGGGAAAATCGCAGAGTGGTAGTATTTGAAAAACGTTTCTTAAACCAATATTCGAACTCCAAGAGGAACGAAAATGGGGAATTGCGTAAACTCCATAACGATGAACTGCATAATTTTATACCGTTTACAAAAATATTGTTAGGGTCATCAAGTCTAGCAGGCACAAATTAGCTATTTACGTTAATACTAAAACAAATTTGGTGGGATTTTGATACAGAAAGACATCCATACTTTCTTTCAAAGTGCAGATATATCTTATATATATATATATATATATATATATATATATATATATATATATATATATATATATATTCCCGTTTGTATGGGCGCCCTTTTAGTAGACTTGTCCACCGCCCTCATTATTATCCCAGCACGGCCCTGGGTGTACCACAATAATGTGATTAAGAAAACAGCAATGTACAATTCGGTTAAACAATTTTCGGAGGAAAGGGAAGAAGCGACTGATAACGGTAGGATAAGGCGGCTAACAATGAGTCGAACAGACGAAACCATTGCCAAGTTCGTGAAATTGAGTGTGCGTTTTGACGAATGACTGTGATTCTTAGCAGACGAAGTGAACATTGATCGAGAAACTGGGAGGAAGATTTTAGATCAAGACCTTGGCATGTGCAAAGTGTGTGCTAAAATAATCCCAAAGGAGTTTACCGATGAACAAAAACAAAGGACGGTGGAAGTGCGCATAAACCTGTTGAAGGGACAGAACGAAGGTTTGGGGCCTACTAAATCCCTAGGTAAATGTTTGGGTGGGGGGCCAGTACTGGGAGCGCCTTGGGTGGTGTTACATATATAAATGAAATGAGTTGTTGCGTGTACTTGACAAGTAGCAAGTAGATTATAATCTAGCGAGTGGCCCAATTGGGAACAACAAGTGTACGGACGCTGTCTCGGATGCACGAGTAATTTCAAATATGTAAATGGTATAAAGTTACCCTGTACACAATAATATAACCTACAATTTTCTACTGTTTACATTCATAATACCTTCACCTTTCTTCCATACAGTATTGAAAACATCCATGCGTGATTAAAACCTAACGCTTCTTTGTATTTATTCAGTTGAAATAATTATAGGGAGAAAAATACATTTCAAGACATTGAATCAATACAGAAGTATTTAGTAACTAAAAATGGATCAGTGTGTTCGATAAGTTGAACATGTAGTTCTTGTTTGATAGCCTTATGAAAATGAAGAAACACAAACGTTTATTGAAAAATATTACTAACATTTTGAACACAGTAAGTACAGAAGGGAACATTGCAAGGCAAAGTCCCGTTCACAAACATGGAACAACTTTAAATTTGAAATTATTGCTATTACACCAATATCGTTAGTCTATATCGGTTTTAAGAACAAAGAAATTAAATTACGTATTTAGAAAGAGTTGCTATGTTCAGCTTTTCATTAGGTAAAGTGCAATTTATTATGTGTTTACTTTTCCTCTAAAATCAGGACAAAAAATATAATCATGTTGGAACCGATTTTGTCAAGTGGTCTAAGGTATTAGGAGGTCACAAAACTAGTCTGTCGGGGATTTGAAGCCTGCTGAAGGTATGGATACTCCGTATTATTTTTCCACCATTATTCAATATCATCATCCATTTCACTTTCCCTTTTTAAACTGAGATGGAAGAATTGTATGCTCAGAACTGAAAAATGAAGTAAAGTAAATCTAATTATGATAGAAACAGCCAGTTTATTTGGCGCCACATCCACCAAGTACCACAAACAAAGTGGAAGAATATTTAATCTCATTCTCATTCTGAGTCATGTATAATGTGTAATTTGGCCATTTCTTATGCTAGCATTTCGTAGGAATGTGATATATTATAAGAGAAGAGTGGTTCAGTACAATCTTGCAGAATAGTTGCTCCTTCCTTCTGAGTGGACTAAATGAAGAGAGAATTCATGTTATAATAAAGTGACACTCTATTTGGTAATAACATAACTGTATTGGCTTTCATGATTTTGCAACACACGGAGCAAGTAAAAAAAATGTTCGGATGTGATGTCAAGTAGATCACATAGAAGTTTGTGTAGATATCAGTGATGACAACAATCATTACTTATCTCTGTAACTTAGAGCATCACCTTTGTCGTATTACTCGGGTCTGGTTCACGCTTCTCAGTAAGCCGGGTAGATCTGATAATCCAAAAGTATACGATATAATTTGAATTTAGGGGATGTGAATTCTGTAGATCAATAATTTCTATGGAATGTTTTGGGGAAAGGGACTCACATACTTATAACTAAACCGAGATTTAATTGCCTACGTTCCGAAGTTAAACAAAAGATTTTTAAAAAATCAAAAAATAATAGACATGAATGGAAGGTAAAAGAGGAAGAAAGATAGAGAATAAGATATATGCAATGCTCGCAAGCACAGTACATTTCCATTCGTGATTATTCTTTGGGACGTTTTTGGAGACTCAAGTTCCAGTTTACGGATCAGACCTGTTGAACTACTCGTTCTGCAAGGTTAGATGGTGCAGGTCGTAATTGTATAAATTCCTCCGAGTCAATCTTTGTGAATGGATCCCTTGGATCAATGTACCTGAATGACTGCCTGGTTTTTTGGTTTTGGTTTTAAACTATTCTTTAAATTCGCATTGTTGGATCTGTTTTTACCACGATGGACATGATAGTAGCTCTCGTTGGTACCGTTCTTCCGCGCCTATTAGGTTCATAATCTGTCCCCTGGCCACCACTATCTAATCCTGAACTAACGAAGTTCATGGGGATTTTACTGTACCAGAAATCCACGAAACGCTTACAATGGGACTGGGTCAATGTGTGATAGGTCGGGCACGAGCTCATAAGGTAGTACGTGAAAGGAGCTTGACTCTTCTTTATTGCAATTTATTACATAATTGATTCAGGAAATTTTACATAATTAGAATATCACAAATGAATTCTTCTACCTGGCTGGCTGACGGCTAGTTGCTTTTATTAAAAGTCACAGACGTGAAACTTTGATGCAGGGCCGTCATTTATGGATGGCAATTGCCCTCCTCTCCAAGAGTTTGAGGAATACATATACTTTAATCGATTGTTTACTAATATACTAGAAGAAAACGTGAAAGTCTTATGTCGGTGGTGCTCTTTCCCCCCCCCCCCAAGCGAAGTCTGAAATGGCGACCCTGCTTTGATGGTCTCAAATACTCTATCCTTCAGAATGATATCAATTCCACAGCATTACTGCAACGTTTCGTAGTTGAATAATATCTTCTAATCGACTTCTAATATTCACACATTTCTTACAGATTTGATATATCTTAATCGAGGTGAAGTGTGCCATTTGTGCTATGAAAAGCGCTATAAATCTATTATAAAACACTCTATAAGAGGATAACTACCTAGGTAGATGGTGACAGTTTTCTGTACCATATATTATTACATTCAATAGTATTAACAAACAGTACTTTCTTTATTTGTTAGTTTCTAATTTGTTGAAGTTTTAAAAATATTATTTGTTTGATTTCTTGAACTGGGCGCAAAGTTACCGAGTTGTCTGCAGAGCTGGAAAAAAAGGAGTATATATCTGTAATATAACCAAGTTGGATTTTACACAAGATGATTGAAAGTTTAACTTATATTTATTAGGACTAGTTCGGGAGAGTAATACTCCTGGAAGTAGGAAATAAATACACGGTTGTGATTGCTTGGCGCTACCCGTTTCTCGCCACGTAGCATACATATAGCATAAAACACGCTTCTTGCTGGTGGCCCCGTGTTTGAGCGTGCTAGCGTTACGGCCTAATAAAGGAAATCGCTTTTGACATGGGTTCAAACCCAGCCCAAGGAAAGATTTTTTTATTTTAAAATTTTCATGACACTTGTTTCATTAAAATGATATGAAAATAATACTCAAAAAAAGTTATTTATTTACTTTTGTGCAAATAAATAGTAGTAGTAGTAGTAGTAGTAGTAGTAGTAGGAGGAGGAGGAGGAGGAGGAGGAGGAGTGTACTAGGAACGAGTTAGAAGCCCCACAGGGCTCGTTTTGTTCCTCCTTGACCCCATGATGTACATTTTGTGACCAACTTAAAAGAGCTGGGTATGGTAGTGCGAAAAAGAGCTGGCTACAGTAGCACGCGAGAAAAAATTATTTCTGGGAGTATTACTCTCCCGAGCGGGTAGTTATTTATTTGGCTACATGTTACTAAGTCTACAACATGAAATAGCTAAAACTAGTTAACTAAAGCTTCACCTACGTATAACTACAACTCTTCAGGTTATAAGAATAGTAATATTAAGTTGGGACTATATATTTTAAAAGGTATAAGGCCGAACCTACATACACGATCAAGACGTTTTAAGTCGTACTGTTTTGTATATGGTTCAAACTTTTGATGTTGACTGTTAATATGAATACTTTTAATAGAAATTATATAGCAAAAGAGTTAAGAAGTTACTCTACTCTGCTCTTCAATACAGTATTATAAACCATAAAGAAACCAATGAGGCATAATCAGTTAAAGGTTCGGTTTATAAGAATAATTAATTAAGTGAAATATATTTTCATGTTTGTGTAGTGCAGAGGCAGTAAAGGTTCTTTAGGTATACGTAGAAAAAGCCGATTGTCCGTTTCTTGGCCACATTTATCGCAGAATATCATAAAATATTCCCTAAAGTTTGCCTACTATTTTCCAATAATTGCCATTAAAATCCGTTGAAGATTTTTTTAAAAAAATACTAGTGACGAGATATTGAAACATTGTCTTCCACAATACATAAGCAAATGCCGACTGCGTCCTGTTCATGTTAGTTCTTCGGCCAAGCGTTCCGGAGAGAGATGCCATTGTTCAAATAAAAACAACATGAAATGAAATCTCTAAGTTTTCCGTGCCATAGTTATGACGGCTAGGCTAAAATCAATGAAACGGTGGAATGAACAAA
The DNA here is from genome assembly GCF_964235325.1 of Thermobia domestica. Taxonomy (NCBI): domain Eukaryota; kingdom Metazoa; phylum Arthropoda; class Insecta; order Zygentoma; family Lepismatidae; genus Thermobia; species Thermobia domestica. The sequence continues at coordinate 34,821,658 of NC_137454.1, forward strand.
TTGGGAGAAAACCGGAGACCACCGAGAAAACCCACGTACATGGTATTTGTCCACCATAAAGTTTACTTGACACGAGCTGAGATCGAACCCACCATTCCTATGCAGCAGAGATGAACGCTCCACCACTGAGCCACCGCTGCCCCGTTCAATTTAAAGGTAGGCACACAGGAAAGTTATATTTGATATAATAAGTCGAATATGGATGGCAAATACATTTTATCAGTCTATCGATTCGGTGTGCCAAATAGAAGGCAAGTTACAAAGTGCTATTACTCTTCACCTCCACCGTAATGTGTCATTATTTTGCAAAATGCGCACGTTCTGACCTCATCACTGTGCTTGGCACCGAGGAAAGTTCCCTCCCAATACCAAAAATGAAGCGTGTATCTCAATAAATAGTTACGTCAAACTTTCTGCAAAATCTGTTCAATTTTGAACTTTTGACGCTCATAATTTAGATACACTTGCGATCGAGGATTGCTCTATTTTCGTGACTGTTTCATATTTAAAAACGATTCGATTGAACATAGTACCGATAGAAAGTCAGAGCAACACTCCGCTACCTTGCGTAGTTAGCGTAACATACACAATCTTGGGACCTTAAACAGAAAGATTTGAATTTCAATTTCAAATTGAAGACTGCCGTTTGAACTCTTGAATAGCTTAATTCCGTTATTATTTTGTATGGTGTTATTCTGACAAGAAAAATTCTAAATTGTTCTCGTTTATCAAAGCATTGTATATTCAAATATAACTCTATATTGTAAGTAATATGATTATATTTAACATAGTAAATTATATATGTGTTTTCATAGGTAAAGTAAAATCATAGTTTTCTCTTTTCTCTTTGCAGTGATACCTAATATTTGGAAGGAAACGACACTCATAACTTTGGTTATATCATATGCTATTATGTTATATTATATACTTTTCATAATAATATTTGGAAGGAAATGAGACTCGCATATTAAATTTTCATGTCATACCTAGAAGAACAAGTATGATATATTTCTTGATATTCTATCTACTTAGTTACGTTGCTGCTGAAGATCAGAATGTAAATAAGGGTCTCATAAGATTTAATTATAAGAGAGATACTGAATTTGATGTACCCAATAATTTAAACAATATGCTCTCCAAAGTGGTTCAAAATTCCAGACATGTTTTGTTATATTTTGAAAATATTGATGAACATTATATGTCATCAATAATTAAACTTATATCTTTTCCTATGACAGTATGTAAGATATTATCTCATTCTACATTCATCAAATCATTAAATAATGTCACTGTTATATATAGTGACCTATTCCTCATAATGGCGTCAAGTGAAAAATCTCTATTAAACATGTTTGGCCAGCTGAAAGAACAATTGAGAAATTTTCAACGTAATGTTCTTATTCTCATGTTTATTGAAGGCAATGGTAATACACCAAATCTTCCTTTAATTTTTGAACAGTTTTGGTCAGCAGGAACAATAAATGTTGCAATTATAGTTATCAAACAAGAAGGTTGGAACAATACATTACATTTAGCTGAATTTAACCAGTCCATTACGGTGTATACATATAACCCATTTCTGAGAGATATGAATGAAGAAATTCTGATTGGAAATAGCGAAGTGTCTACAAACGTTTTCTCACATTCGAAAACGTCAAATCTGTTTGGATATCCTTTGCGCTTGGCAAGTGTGGAGTTGGACGGTCTTCCAGCATTACTTTATTTGAAAATTGGGAACACAATCTCTTATCGCAAAGGTGGGTATATTCCAATGGTTTTCGAGTCATTGAAGAAATACATGAATTTCAGTGTGAAAAATATTGTGCACCATGGTTTAAACAAAATACTTATAAAGTTACCTAATGGAACATGGGATGGAGTTATAGGAAGTCTTGTGAAACGTGAAGCAGACGTGGGCTTATGTCCTTTGTTACTAATGGTAGATAAGTTGCAATATATAGAGTTAACTGACTATACAAACATTGTTCTTTACACTTTCTTAATTCCGGAGGGACGTATTCTTTCAACAGCAACTGCATTGGTGCAATTTATTGATGTTTATATTTGGGAAAGCGTTGCACTTTCATTTGTTGTTGTTGGTATATTAATAGGTATCTTTCAATGGACTCTAAAATATTTCAAAAGAAAAATGACCTTGTGTCAGATATTTCTTAGCCTTCTGGCTATACTTCTTCAAATATCAACGCAAATACCAAACAATGCAACCACTAGAGTACTGTTTCTTACTTGGGTATACATGACACTCGTGATAGTTCCTGTTTTTCAAGGGGGTGTTGTAAGTGTTTTAACAATACCGGTACGCTCCTCGCCTATTAATACTTTACAGGAGCTTGTTGATTCACATCTTGAAATTAAAGGATGGAAAAGCTTGCAGTGGTTCTTCAACGATACATCTAATCCTACTTTTATGTCAATATTTAATAGATATCAACACATCGAAAACTATGAATTTAGTGTCGAAGATGTTGTAAAACATGGAACATCAACGGTGTTTGGTCCAGATGAACTTCTGAAATACTATGGTAACAAAGTTTATTTACGTTTGGGATGCACATTATCCTTTCGATTACTGAAAGAGGAAATGAGTACACGGGGTGTGAGTATAGCTGTTCAAAAGGGCTCCCCTTTCCTCTCGCGCTTCAACATTCTTATTAGAAGGATGAGATCTTCTGGACTTATATTTAAATGGGTATCTGATATATTAGAGGAATCTAAACGAAACTTGCATGGTGAGAGACTCTATGATAGACGACCGGTGACGATCTCTTTAGGAAAGTTGAAATCAGCGTTCTATTTACTAGGTATTTGCTTAATGTTATCTTCAGTTTTATATCTAATTGAAATATGCGTATGCTATGTATCTTCTGTAAAGAGAAGAAAGAAAGAAACGTAATTGAAAGTTATTTTAACGTCAGTTCCTTTTTAATCCAGCAGCTAGGGAAGTCCTGTTGGGAGTTTGAGAGCCAGAAGGTTTGTTTGTTTTACCGAGTTCTACTATCTTTAGTGTTTAAAAAAAAATTGGTCACATGTTTTGAATCATGGTCATTATTGCGCAGTGGCCGCCATCTTGAATATTCCTTTCCTATTCACTACATTTTTCTTAAATACATGTAGCTCAAGCTGTAATTGTCGCAAAGTTATCAGTTATACCTCGTTCGATTTGCAATAGTATAGGCTTTTAGGTGACGTTATTCACTTTTCAGTAATACACACAAGAGGGAAGTAAATGAGGGAAATTTTGAAAATTTCCCTCAAAATTTTCCCTTTTATCGATTTTTTGCTATTGTTATATGGCAACGCTGGGTTCTAGGCGAGAAAGAAAAATTACGTACATTTCCTGTAATATGATAAATATATGCTGAAAGTTTTGTCTTAATTGGTTCACTAGCAGAGGAGTAATAAAATATTTTGTATTTTATGATTTTGGTCGCTCTAACAATCTTTGGATTTAATGAAAGTTCTTTTGTCGCATAGAAAGACCTCCAGCTCAGACTGTAATTGCCGCAGAGGTACAAATAATATTTCGTTCTATAATTTGTTTGATTAGAGTAATAAATGGTGTGGTGATATAGTTGACCTGCAAAAATCTGAATTAGATTATGAACAGTCACGGCCAAAGCAATGGGGAAAGTTCCTTCAGGAATTAGTACCCTCATTCTGTAAATCATCAAGTACTCAACGTAGACGTGATACCTTATTTCAGATATCCTATTTCTTAATACACAATGGCTTAAGAAAACAACGTTACATGTCGCTAATGCTCAAGCAATACACCATTTAAGTAGGTCCAAAACTCTCATCACCATGTTGAACCGTCAAGGGCTATGCTGCAGTTATGATGATGTACTACGTCAAGATCAAATGCTAGCAAACAGGACTATTATTAGGGCTAAAGGACATCGTGCTCCCATACCTTCATCAATAAAGCCCAACATTCCTGTTCGAGGTGCTATGGACAATTTCGACAGAGAAGAAGCTACATTTTCAGGAATGCATGGAACATACGACACAGTACTTGTCTTGTTTCAAGACCATCATCTAAGTGATAAACCTGAAGAAGAACCTGATAGTCCAGAGAGATACCTGAGAACGTTTAGCATTGATGTCACTTCACGAACTCTCACTAAAGATATAGATGCCCAAAAACTATTGTACTACACAAAGCCAAAAACAAGGTGCAGTATCCTCAGTACTTTCGTTCTTAGCAATGACCTAATTACAGCAAATGAAATAAAACAGCCAGGCAGAAATTTAGATCTCATATGGTTTCTTTCAAGATTTCTTTAAAAATCCAACGTACCTCAATTAGATTTTCCTCATGAAGTTGAGATTCCCTCTAGAAACTCTTTTATGAGTGCACTGTCTGAACATCCATCTCACAGGACCATTACGGGATATACTCCAATACTACCCAATCCTGCAATTCAATATGACTCTATTTATACAACAATGTGTAATTTCCAAGATATCTTGCACCAGTTAAATGTCGAAGAGAGTTCACTGTGGTGTGACGAAGACGCACATCATATAGCTAAAGAAATTCAGCTTCTTCAACCCGAAAAGTTTCCCAACATATTTCTTGGCCTTGGAGGATTTCATCTTCAGAAAGTCGCGCTTGCATGTATTGGTCTATACCTCAAGAGAGTGGAGCTTTGGAAGTTCTTGTTCAGACTGAAACCATGGGTCCACACACTGCTGAAAGCGCTTTAAAAAGGAAACCACTATAGCAGGGGACTTAGAGCAATAGGAATACTTTGTGAAGTAAAGGAAACGCTGGAGTGGAAGGCGTTCATGGAACAGATTAACATAACTAAATACTCCGAATTGTTCTCAATAGTAAAATGCATATAGTTATCAGTGTATGAAGAATAAAGTTTATCTAAAGAAACTAAATGTGCTGTCGAAAACCTGAGTGCCATCAGAATGGACTTTGAGAAATTTAGAGAAAGTGGAGCACAAAAAAAGTGAAATGTTTGTTTAGTGGGATCAGTTTGTCTCCACACTTACTCCTCTTCTCCGAGACTTAATTCGAGCGGACAGAGAAAATAACTGGGACTTGCATGTGTGCAGCCAAGAGAGTGTTTGCCACTCTTCTTCTCATTTGACAGAACAAATTATGCATGGTGGTGTACTCTATATTACCACGAGTGCTTAAAACTAGAACAAGAACATCCTCTGATCTATAATGAGTTTAAAAACGGCCATTTCACTGTTCAACATAGTAACAATAGATTTAGCAGCGTTGCATTGGATCAAGCACTAGAGCAACACTACAGTAAGCCAGCTAAGGGATCTGGAGGCATAATCGGAGTAACCAGACGAAAAGAAGCCGTGACAAAACACGATCTTATCAAACATGAGAAAGAAAATATAACACTTTTTGAGACGGTTTTGTGGCTTTAATGAAGACGATGAATATGCTCTTCATCATGAGTTTTCGAAGTTTTTAACAATTCAAGAGGAGCAAAATATTTCAGAGATGATAACTCTTGTGCTTGAGAGAGAAAATCCCTTTTCGAAAGTTGATAGTTGTGGAATTTCTAACATTATAAGTGGAACAAAAATTGATCAAGTAATAGCTTAGCACTTACTCTCTATACAAGGAAGAGGAGATACTAACTACAAAAACTTCGTTCAAGAAAGGGTTATTAAGAAATCCAAAGGTATTCTAGATCCCATACATAAACAATTTCCAAAGACATAGAAACACATATCTACAACCGAGACGGCACTCCAAGAAACAAATAATGCTATTCGGTTCATAGAAATAGAATGTTCAAGAAATTTCGATATTGAGATAGTACTAAAATACGAGCTTACATCTACATTATATTATCTAACAGATGATGGGTTCTTAAAGAAAGCAGATAAAGCACAACTCAGCAAAAAACTTGAAAAACATTTTTTAAATAATAATGATGTAGTTAGTCATCTACCAACGCAGGAAACGAGAGCAGCAATGATGATTGACTTTATGGTGTACGCGCGAAAAGTCTATGTCAAACGACTTATGGGTAAGACGTTTGGAGACTACTTTGACTATTTGTGGAAAATATTTTTAAAACTCTCCGAAGGTTGTTTGCGCACTGACTAGTGTTTGACTTGTATCAAGATAAAGTATCAAAAACTGGGAGCGACTGAGGCGACAAAAAATGTTGATCCTATTGATGTGAATCCTAGTAACCCAAATGCTCCCCTTCCTGTCAACATGGATACTTTTTGGGCTTCAAGCCAGAACAAAGCACGTTTGCAAGAACTCTTCATTGAGTGGATTGTCGATCAAGGAAATTCTATAAAATCTTTGTATTTGGGAGGAGGTCTCAAACATAACCCAAAGCTATGCCTGAAATTAACCGAAGGATCTGTTAGTTTGGTACCAAATCTTTACTGTGAATCTGAGGAAGCTGATAATAGAATCATGAAACACATCCAACACATGGTCGAAACTGATTCCATTGAAAGAGTTATGATTGCCTCAGTAGATACAGATGTTATGATTTCCGCACTATATCATTTCAAAAGAGTTATACAAAATGTGGCCTGAAAGAACTGTGGGTTGTCAAAGACACACGACCATCTATGAGGTACATACCACTTTACAAAATGACGGAGAACATGGACGACACACTTTTATATGTTCTTCCTGCTGTTCACAGTTTAACTGGTTGCGATACCACAAGTAAGGTTGGGACAAAACTTATGGCACTTAAAACAGCAATGACATCAGAACCCTGTTGAACAATTTTGGGGTTGCTCCCTTGGATGAAGAAATGATACAAAATGCCGAGCTTTTTATCGTAAAAGTACTTGGTTCATCAAAAACAAACTGTGATATGGTACGATTTGAACAATACCACAAAGCAAAAGCTATCAACTTTTCTCAACTATGTCCACCATCATCAACGTCTTTCATATACAGCGTGCATGTCTTCAGTGCTACATATGGATGACTGTGCTGATGCACTAGAGTATGGTTACATAGAAGAAGCAGGATATCTTTAGCCAATAATAATGACTGGATATTTCAGGCCTCCTGAATTTGTCTCTCCTTGTATGTGCAAGACATGTGCAAAAGTTAATGTTTGTCCTTGCAGAGTGAAACAAATACCGTGTTGTCCATTCTGTAAATGTAAAGTGAAGAATATGTGTGTAAATGTGGGATGAAAGTGTCAGTTTATCAGAAATTTGTGGACTGTTATGTAAGAAGAAGAATAAATTGCTATTTGAAAATATCACTTGATATCAAATTTGAAACACATTTCTTAATTACGAAACATGAAATGTTACGATTTTTTTTAAAAAAAAAATCTATGTCTTCACTTGTGAATTAAATATTGGGTATTAATGTTTAGTGAATTTCTAGTAGTTCCACTTCTATCTTTTAGTGTTTCCACATCATCAAAGGAAAATATTTCGTGTGAATTTTATATTTATTTCCCTTATACTTCCTTGTCATAAGTTATAATGGCACATATGTTAGATTAATCCACACCATTTACTACTCTAATCAAACAAATTATAGAACGAAATATTATTTGTACCTCTGCGGCAATTACAGTCTGACTGGAGGTCTTTCTATGTGACAAAAGTACTTTCATTAAATCCAAAGATTGTTAGAGCGACCAAAATCATAAAATACAAAATATTTTATTACTTCTCTGCTAGTGAACCAATCAAAACAAAACTTTCAGCATATATTTATCACATTACAGGAAATGTACGTAATTTTTCTTTCTCGCCTAGAACCCAGCGTTGCCATATAACAATAGCAAAAAATCGATAAAAGGGAAATTTTGAGGGAAATTTTCAAAAATTCCCTCATTTACTTCCCTCTTGTGTGTATTACTGACAAGTGAATAACGTCACCTGAAAGCCTATACTATTGCAAATCGAACGAGGTATAACTGATAACTTTGCGACAGTTACAGCTTGAGCTAGATGTATTTAAGAAAAATGTAGTGGATACGAAAGGAATATTCAAGATGGCGGCCACTGCGCAATAATGACCATGATTCAAAACATGTGACCAATTTTTTTTAAAACACTAAAGATGGTAGAACTCGATAAAACAAACAAACCTTCTGGCTCTCAAACTCCCAACAGGACTCTCCTAGCTGCTAGACTATTTATAATAACACGTTAATTCGAGGGACCTGTAGGTTGAAGTGGCAACACTGCTGTGATACGATTGTCGTCTTTCACAAGGACACATTACGAAGTTAGAGTATTCCTTGGTAATAAAGTGGTCGTGTCGACGTGCTCGTATTCCCAAATTACAGTTTGAGTGATCAGTGGACACTGTTAAATTTTAAATAGGCACCTAAGAGACCTCCTATGTGAAAATTATTATTTTTTAAGATACTGCGGTAAATATTTTATTTAACTCTATTTTTTTTTTACTTCTTATATTACATCTTTAGCCATCATAATTAAAGATTTATTAAATTTATAACTTGTTCATTTTCAAAATATAACTAATAATTTAAAATTCCTATCATTTGAACTTTAAGTTCTCTTGTGCTCCTACTCGTTTTAATGGTTTTAACGTATTCTAGAGTATATTAATCGAATTATATTTTAAAAATGAAAAAGTGAAATGAAATTTTAGAGTTTTACGTCCCACATTTATGCCGGTTAGGCTAAAGGAGACGGTGATGATGAGTGATGAATGAAATGGTGGAATGAAGAAAGTCGGAGGAAAAACGGGAGAACCCTGAGAAAACCCATGCACATGGTGTTTGTCCACCACAAAGTTCACTTGGCGGGGGCTGGGATCGAACCCGGGACCCCAAGCACCAAAAGTGAACGCTCTACCACTGAGCCACCGCCGCCGAATTATATTTTAAGTAGGTGCCTATGAATGATTACAAATCTCTTGTATAAATAAATACGCGTACCCTTTTCAGCTTAGTAAACGAATGCAGTTACATAACTATCAAATTTGAAGTTAGTGATTCTGCTACTCCGGGGTAATATGAGTATTTTTGAAAGAAAAAATATTAAAACTAATTGTTCTAATGACATTTAGGATACCGGTACTATAGATTCTGACCCCTTCAGAAGATAATTCACCTCGAACAATGAAAATGAAAATTTGTGCTTCCAAGAGGGTTTGTGTAATTACGCTCTGCACCAAACATTTTCAAGTGTAAGCCACACAATATTGTACGACCAGCTCCCAAGACATGATGAGAATAATTGCAGATTCATCTCCGTCTGCCCAGGATTTCTTTCTTACTTCAGATACTTTAAAATAAATCACGTTGTTGTCTACTTTAATAAGTTAGGCAGACTGCTAAGTACACAAAACGTAAAAAAAAAAAAAAAAAAAAAAGATCGAACTATGCATTACAATGAAACTAAATGGGTAAAAGTATTACTGGTTCAACTAGTTCGACAATAACCCCGGAAGATAGAAAGAATATACTTCCAGCATTCTTTGTAAATCGTTTCGATATTACTGCCCTGAATTTCTGTTTTATTTTATTTATTTATTTATTTTTAATTTTTGCCTCATAACGGATAGTGTAGTGTAAAATACTGCTGCGACAAAAGATGTTGACAAGGGGATACGAAGATATCACATGAAATGATATACCGAGTGATACTGAAACTAACAGCAAGGGTTGATTTGAAAAAAAAAATATAAGAGCAAATCTGGGAAGATATGAAGCAGAAATTTACAACAAACAAGCCTATAGAGTCCAATGCATTGAAGAAGAAACAGTAGTGTTATGTTATCACTCCAAAGTGATGAACTGCTAATATGACTCATAATGACGCTGTGAATATGCTGGTTTTATTTAGAAATAAATTTAGAGTTGTATTTAGAATTGTAACGGGTTACAACTAAAAATCTGCACAAAATGCGAGGTAAGATAAAAGCAACAAGACGACAAATGGTAACTATGTTCTAACGTTTATTTACAGTATATACATAGGCAGAAAAGAAAATGCTAATGACACATTGCAAATGGTGCGTGATCAGCTACAGTCCGCAAACGTGTTGGAATAGACGCACAGGCTGTTTGGACGCCAGTTGGGTCAATTTCTTTTAAACATTTGCGTATTCTTCTTTGAAGCTGCTGAACAGTTTTTGCCTTCCAATTATGTTTGTACACCTTGTCACTCAATTGTCCAAAAAAATCTTCGATTGGGCGGCACTGGGGCAAGTTAGTTGGATTTTTTGGTTTTGGGCACAAAAGGATGTTTTGGGACATGAGGTACTCCTTAGCCTTTCTCGCATAATGAGAGCTGGCTTTGTCAGGCCAGAAAATAAAATTATTGTCAGAATGATATTTTCGTATAAAGGGAACTAAGATCTTTTGAAGACATTGCTTCACGTATACATCTTGATTGATTGCTAACCCACTAGGCTTGAAATAAGGCTGCGACACACCTTTGTCCGATACAACTAAATAAAGCATCACTTTGCCTTAAAATTTCTGCATGCCTTTATATTTTATATTAGAAGGAGTGTGTTGCTTGTCTGAGGAATAATAAATGTCATTTCCGAGCATTTGGGACTTAGAAAGGCTAAAGTAACTTTTATCATCCAAAACAAACGATTTTCCTTTGTAATTTCTGACCATCCAACGACAATTGGATTCCACAGTTTTTATTTGCGTGTCTGTGTAAGATGAAGCTTTTTCCTTTATGCATGCTTTGATTCCCATTGATTTTAATGTTTTAGATATGTATTGTTGTGAACACTTAAATGTTTTTGCTGCGTCGTTCTGACTAATATTGTCTTTCTTGTCAAACATCCTTTTCAGTCTTTGTTTATTTTTATTCGTCATAATTGCTGACTTTCGACTACTTGCTGCTTTTCTTTCTATTGTTTCGGATTTAAGTATCGCATAAATTGTTCTTTTTGGTACACCTTCAGCAGCAAAGTGTATCACACAATATGATTTCCCCAATTCGTGATGTTCTTCGTGGAAATTTACAATGCCTGCACGGAGGACTCCTTCCTTTGACGCCATTTTCTACCAGTTACTTCGCACCAGAAAGAAAGCAAACATATTGTGAATTAGACAAAGAGTGTACTATCAACATACCAAAGAATAGCGATGACTGTGTCAATAGGTTTTATTTTATGACTCCGCACATTTTGTGCAGATTTTTAGTTGTAACCCGTTATTTAGAAATACACACAGAAAATTTATTGCAATATTTTTTTCTTACTAGCTAACTACTATGTCAATGCGTATATTGAAAACTGCTCAGAAAATTAACACTAAGAAATTACAGAGTTCAATCAAATTAAGGATATTCAAATGATACAAGAATTCTACGTCCGTACCAAGATCGAATATGCAGGCATTTTATTGAATCCTCATTCAAAAATAAATATAATAAAATTACAATAGATACGGAAACTCAAACATATCCAAAGATATATAACCCTCAATCTTTAAACTTAAACTTTAATAGTTTAAACCTGAATAGAACAGAAACATAGAGAAAATGTTATTTTTTTTTATTTAAACTGATTCACAAAAATATAAATTGTCAAGACCATAGATAATTTATTAATTTGTTGGGATTAATTTGTAATATTGTCTTGAATTTTAGAAACCTAATTTAATCTTGTTTGTTTTTAAAAGATATGTGCAGATGAAACACTATGTGTATATTTCAGATTGTACGCATTCTATTCTAACAACAAGAGTTTGTAATGCTATGTAATTAATTTGTCAACACTCACACTTTCTTCGGACAATGAGGACATCAGAAAAAGTGACATTGTTTCGTGTCATCATGATTGAATTGAGGTTATGAGAATTTGGTTGAATAAGGTCTTTTTAGATCTGAGACGCACGTGGATGAAAATCGGTCCGAGTGCTGAAACCGTATTACTGGAACGTCAGCAGTTTGAGTTGTATAAAAGCTTTTATTTTTATTCACTGGGATTATTAAGACTAGGATCATTAAGAGTGGGATCATTAAGATCACAACATTAAGATTAAGATCAGAAGAAGATAATCAGTATCATTAGAGTTATTGTTCAGAGAATCGTCAAAGAAATATCAACGACAAAGTACAACCAACTGTTGTCTCTGCAATACGAACATTCAGTGCTTGGCTCGATCATCACCAACAGGTATGTGTCGCAACTAGATTCTGTGCTAATCTAATTCATTATTCATGATTCATACACTAAACAACAATTTCTTGAGTCCACATTACACTAACAACACTTTGAACACAAATGTTTAACAAGTCTGTCAAATACACATGTTTTAAATAGAAGTTCTTGTTATCATTTTGACAGGGCTCTGGTTGGCCCTCAATCAATGCAACCAGTGGTGGATAATTCCCAAATTACCTCTCACATAATGCGAGTAAACACAGAGTTGCTTAATGCTAACTAGATCAATCTGGGGAGCTCAGAGTGCTCTACCTAGTCATATTTTATTCAATTTAAGTCAAGAGCAACCCAGGTTGGCAAAATTGTATGGACCTAATTAATGGATTTAGAATTAATGTTCCAACAATATAACCCGACTGAAAATGTAAATTCTTTTGTGACAGACATCGGGCGAATGCCATAAGAAAATCATAATTTTAGAGACTGAATAAAACTTACAATAAGATAGTGAAAACTAAAATTGAACTGGATTGAATATCATCAATATTAAGAGCAAACCAAATTTAAAGTGGATGTATGTAATTATATTATAGAGAACTTTTGTATGTGGAAAACACATAGATGATGTTTAAATACTTGAACAATGTATAGACTCGTAATTGGGTTCTTCGATGTGTTGTGTCTCGAATAAATAAATAAATAAATAAATAAATAAATGTCTCATAAGATATGTAAATTGTAATTAAAGTGTAATGATGCGTATTATACCTTTTGTTTATAATGTGATATTCTTAAATGAAAATTTCAGAATTCCAGGCGTTTGTTTGAGACATGTGTGAACATTTCCATTTTTTAAATCCTTTTTGTTCCTTACCACCAGTGATTGATATATCTTTTGTATATTTTTAAATTTATGAAAAATAACCTATTGAAAAAAAAGCCTTTCTCATCTTATGATAATACAAATTTTTCCTAATTCAGGGTATCGCGAACATATTAGGACCTAGAAAAATAGAAGAGAATACGGCTATGAAACTTCAACTAGGTGAGCTTCAAAAGCAAGAGAAAAATGAAAGCAGTCAAGCAATAGTGAAAGAAGTCATATACCAAGGTAATAGGATATAAAATATTGCATTATTTTAGAAGCTTAAAATATACAAAACGATAATCATGCCAGTTGTTTTGTATAGTTGCGAAACATGGTCCCTTAGTCTGAGGGAAGAACATAGACTGAAAGTATTTGAGAACAAGATCCTGAGATAAATATTCGGACTCAAGAGGAACGGGAATGCGGAATGGTGAAAACTTCATAACGAGGAACTACATAATTTATACGGTTTATCCAACATTGTTAGGGTTGTCAAGTCTAGGAGGCTTAGGTGGGCAGGTCATGTAGCTAGAATGGAAGAAAGTAGAAACGCTTTCAAAGTCTCTTCACTAGAAGACCAACCGGAAAAGGAGCATTAGAAAGACCTAGGCGCAGATGGGAGGACATTATTAAGATGGATCTCGTAGAGATAGGAATACAAAGTAGAAACTGGATGCAGTTAGCTAAGGATAGAAGTCAGTGGAGAGCTTTTGTGAACGTGGCATTGAAACTCCGTGTTCCATAGGCCATAGAGTTAGTAAGTTAGTTAGTTATTATTTTAGAAATTTAAACACATCAAGGATACCCACACAGCAAGGAATATTTCCTCAATCAAAAGAAAATGTTTTCCTTGGTTTCCAAAAGGTTTTCCTTCTCTGAAGATTTCCATGCTGGTTTCCCCAATGTATTCCGAATATTTCCCGAAAATATTTTGCCAAAAATGTTTGTAAAACATTTTAGAAATTACCTGGAGTACATTTTGAGAATGCTTGCCGGAAAGTAAAACCAGGAAAATATTCACAAAATATATTAGAAATATTGTTTTGGATCTAATTTAATATGTTTTCACTGTTGAGAAGGGAAATATTTTCGAAATGATACTAAAAATGTTTTCCATATATGATACGGAAAGCAATCAAACGAAATATATTCCACATATTTAAAAAATGTTTTCTAATACGTTATTTGTAATATTTTCTATTTTTACGAGAAAACGTATTAAATATATATTTTTAAAAACATTAGAATATTTTAAAAGTAAATTATTTCGTAATATAAGAAATATTTTTCAGAAATGTTTTAAAAAGGTTTACTTAATTTTTACAAAAGTATTTTGGTAATCTTCTCCTATAACTTAAATTAAATATTTTCTTATAATATTTTAGTATTATTTCCAGAATATTTTATGGAATTTTGAATATAAAACTTTAAAACAGGTAAAAGAAAACATTAAAAATGAATAGAAAATGTTTTGTGTCTTTAGTGAACAACATTTTCTGATATAGGTCTATTATAGAAACATTTTTTCATGTTTTCAGAATATACTCTTCCGTTACTGGAGAAAACATATTCCTTGTTATATCTGAGAAGTATCCCAAATATATGCCGGAAAGTAAAACCAGTAAAACCAGTAATTTTTAAAATGTGTTTGGAGAACATTTAATTAACTACGGGAAGCAGTGGCGTTAAATAAGCTTTCCGGGCTTAATCCTCCCCCGAAATTGTTTTACTATATTAAAGTAAATGAAATATCCTGCACAATTTTCACATTTTCAGGAATAAAGTTAGCAAAGATTCCCTCCACGAAACAAAATCGTAAATATGCCACTGAACAGGATGTGCATTTTTAGAACGTTAGTAGGAAAATAATGTATGGAAAATTTTCACAAATTGTAATAGAAATATTGTGTTGAATGTAATGTAATATGTTTTCAATGTTGAGAGCAGGGGTAAAAGTGGATCTGAAAAGGTTGGGGGATTGTAGGTAGCGGATGACGTCACGCCGTTCACCCTGTCTATCTTTGCCCATTGTAATTTTTTTTAGGAACTGGGTAGACGCCGTTTATATTTTCTCGAGGTGGGGGCGGCGTCCCCCCGTACTTTTACCCCTAGTTGAGAGAGAAAATGTTTTCTAAGTAACACAAAAAATGTTTTACATACATGATAAAGGAAACAGAATAGGCCTATAAAAAGAATAAAATGTTTTCCAACATGTCATTTACATTCTTTTCTATTGTTACAAGAAAACATATGAAATATAATTTTTAAAATATTTCGAATATTTTAAAAATAAATTCGTTCGTAATATAAGAAATATTTTTAAAACTCCTATTAATTTTGTATGGAAATGTGTTTGTTATCTTGTCCTGTAACTTAAATGAAATATTTTCATGCAATATTTTAGAATTATTTCCAGAATATTTTATCGAATGTTGAATAAATTCTCTCACGAGAGTATCGTAGTAGCATTATTACCAATCATTATACTAATTATAGCAGCACCAAAGAAATATATTTGTTAAAAATTTGAAATTTATGATATCCAGTGTGTGAGATTGCTAATTAGCATCGCTACATCAACCGTCATTTGTTTATCAAAGGTACCAGCATTCCCTGCGCGCTATGTTGAATTCACAAGTCAAGAGAAGAAGGAATATTTAAAAAATAAATAAATAAAATAAAATAAATCTCACTATATTCAGTCATGTTGAAGAAGATATCTTTATATCCGAAGTCGGAGGCACACCTCAACACTGTTAATAGTGAAGAAGAAAGAAAGAAAGAAAGACAAGAAAAGTCGGTAAGTATAACGATTACATAAAATAATTTAGTTTTATTGTCTGTATAAGTGATTGAGTGTCTGTATAGTATACATGAAGCTGCATCAGTTCCCAAATAAGCAGGACGCTCATACTTTTAGGGATTATTCATTGAGTATGTACGAACTTACAAAGGGGGTAACAAAGCCGACTTTTATTTACTTATCGACTGATACGAAAATAAAAAGAGAACGTACCTGTACTTTATATCTGCATGTGTAGTGCCCTTGTACTTTATCTATGACTATGTGTGTGTGGAGGGGGGATTTAACGCATATCGCATGTCTTGTGCACATGGGTACTTCTTATATTGCACTACGTAGAAAATTTATAGTATTTCATGTAGAAATGGTAATAGAACACAGAAGAAACGCAGATCAGGGGGTTCTCATGTATACTATGTATTATCGAGAAATTTATGTTTACAAATTAATAAAGGTATGGGATGCTAGATTTCTATTTTTCATCTCTATACATAAAATACCGTGAAGGTTTACTTTTGGCTCACCAGTCGAAATAATTGCTGAAAAATAGATTCTTTTAATAATTTTCTTTTTATTGTCGGATTGAGTATAGCCCGCTCCCCCCAGTGATTTTTAACGAATCATAGTGATTCTAACGATTCATACTAGTTCATAATGAATCGGAATCGAATGTTATAAAGATTTAAGATGTAAATCTTGCGGTAAGGAAGCTTTAGTATAAGTAGTAGTAGTAGCTTTAGTAGCGGTAGTAGTAATAGTAGCAGTAGTAGTAGTAGTTAGTAGCAATAGTAGTAGTAGTGGTGGTAGTTAGTAGCAATAGTAGTAGGAACGGGTTAGAAACCCCGCAGGGGTTGGTTGCGTTCTGTTCTCGATATAAGTAGTAGTAGTACTGACTCTTCCAGTTCCGCTGACAAAAAACTGGGGGGAGCGGGCTATACACAAGCCTTATTGTCTCCTAAAGATTTGCGCTAGGCGATTTGAAATACGTCACATGGAATAGATAAAATTCAAAAGGAGCGTCAGAAGTAATTGTCGAAAAAGTATAGTTATTCTTTTATGATTTGCGTATATATATAGGTTGCCGGATATATGACGTAAAAAGTACAGTGCAAAAAATATAAATCAGCCTGTACTACGTGGCCACTAAAAAGCACCAATAGGCAGGGTTGTAGAACACAGGTTCCTCTTCCCATTTATCTGTAATAAAGACAGAAATCAACGTGCCCTGCGGGGCTCTAACCCGCCTTCACTTGCTAACGCTCGCTCGGCAATACTATATGAATTAAATATTTTACTTTGGTACAGAAAAGAAACATCTATTAACCTATATGGGGGACCTGTGTTCTAGAAGCTTCCCGCACCAATACTGTCTGAGTCAGAGCATTGCGAAGTTGGAGGTCAGCAGGAGCGAGGGGATGCTTCCAAAGGAAAAATATGCCGGCAAGTCTTTACTTTAGTCAAGGCAGTGACAATGACCAATTGATCTGAACCGGTTTCTGCAGTTACAGTTCCCAAGAAGGAAAGAGAAAACAACGTGCCCTGCGGGGCTCTAACCCGCCTTCACTCGCTAATGCTCATTCGGCAATACTATGTACTGACATAATATCACTGCCTTGCTCAAAGTAAAGAGTTTAAAAAGATGGGTACATTACCATTTTTATGACAGGTTATAATAATTCTGCGTGCAGTTTTACTTCTGGTGTGCCACTCGAAAGCAGTGTTTCTTTCAAAAGTAATGTTCCGGGGGCATTGCTCGTGCTATTCTAGTTATTATTATAAACGTATTATTTTGGTCTGCTCCGGAAAGCCACTGCCCTCCCAAAGACAAGTCTGGAAGAAGCACTGCTCGAAATACTTAGTGAAATATAATTCTTTCGCTACTTTCCTTCTTGCTGTCTATTTAATGATTTTCGCCAAGCGACGTATAAATTTTTCACTTATAAATTCAAGGGGACCGTCAGAATTAATTGTCGAAAAATTACAATTCTTTTACGATTTGCGTATTTATACTGATTCCTGATGTGTGGATAAGAAGCCCAAAAATACAACCAATCTGTGTTACGGGGCTACTAAAAAGCACGAATGCCATCTAACCGAGTCAGGGAGGGTGAAGGCGGGGGGGCCGAGGGGATGCTTCCGAAGGGAGTAGGCACGTACATTTCTATTTTGGTGACGGGATAATTGCGCGTATATTACCATTTTAATGACGTATTTACGATTTTTTTTCAGGGGAGAAGGGCTTGGCTAACTTTGTTCTCCAAGGTAATTCATTTACTTTAATATAGTAAGTACAATTTCAAGGGGCATAAGCCCGGAAGCCCCCCTTAAATACGCCACTGGGTTATAATAATTCTTGGGTTCTCTCGAGCAGACGTTTACGCCGAGAACAAAATTTATAGATAAAATATGATGTGAAATATTTTTCGTGAAGGAATGAGAGTGTTAATGTAAGTTATTTCTATCATTGCACAGCTTATTGAAATGGATTTTGAATGCAAATAGGGTAGAAGTAAGCGGCGGGAATTTCCGGTTCATACGTCAGTTGTGAACATCTGCGATGGCCGTAATGTAAACTTTTTTTTTAAGAATTGTGTAATAAAGAGAGAAGGATTATAAAGTTTCTACAGAGTCATGGTATGGTGAAGCGCGTAAAATCAACTGCGCAAAGTGTGGAAAAGATTTATTCAAGAAGAAAAATTCAGAACAGAGGCAATAGCCCTACATACACTATTTTCTGTCGTAAAGGTAAGAAAGAAAGGCGGTGTAACACTCGTGTATTAGCTGTGAAAGGTATTTTTTTTTTAGGATCGAAATTAAGAGTTTTTGAAGATAAGAATAATTACAAATATTGTAAATGTTTTTGCACCACCCTCGTTTATGCGCCTGCCTTGTCGCTGACGTGCCTGCTCGCTACGCTGTCGCTCGGCCCCCCCTGCTGTGCTTCTGCCCTGACTCAGGTAGCATGCGTGCTTTTTTACTGGCCACCTAACAGAAGTTGTTTCGCTTTTTCTTTTAGAGCTCCTCATTTAGTACATAGGGGGGCGCGGTTGCTCAGTGATAGAGCGTTCACCTCCGGTGCTTGGGGTCCCTGGTTCGATCCCAGCTCGTGCCGTGTGGACTTTCTCGTGGGTTTTCTCGGGGTTCTCCCGTTTCCTCCCACTTTCTTCATTTCTCATTATCACCGTCTCCTTTAGCCTAACCGGCATGACCGTGGGATATTAAACTTAAGAATTTCTTTTCGTTTAGTGCATGTTCTGCAAAAAGAAAGCGGAAGATGCAAGAAATGCGTCAAAATTTGGTAAAACAGTCTGCTTGAGTATTACCTAATTCTGCCTGCAGGTTTACTATTGGCGTGCCGCTCGAAATAATTGTTGAAAAATTATAATTCTTTCGCTAATTTTCTTATTTTCTCTTAAATGGTTTGCGGCAGGTGACATGTAAATATTTCACCTGGCAAATATAAAATTAAAGGGGGCCATCAGACTAGATTTGCCGAAAGATTACAATTATTCTTTTGCGATTTGCGTATATATATATATATATATATATATATATATATATATGTGTGTGTGTGTGTGTATTGTATTGTGTTCAGGTTTGCCCAATTGGGCCCAGCCCCAAGGTGACCAGACGTCCCGTTTTAGCCGGGACAGTCCCTTATTTTCAACCGTTGTCCCTTTTTTTCTGATTCTCAAACGGGACGCCTATATGTCCCCTTTTTAAGCATACATGACCCAGGTGTTCCGTAATTATTATTCAAAATATAAATGGTCAATGTTAATTCTACACTCTTCCGTACGAACACTCATTGGGAAGGTTCAGCCGTGCCCAGAACTTCTGAATATTCAAATGAGAATTGAGTGTTCTGTGGTTCAAGTGGGAATTGAGTGGGAATTCTGAGTGTTGAAGTAGTTAAAAGTATTTTGGGTAGTACTTAAGTTAGAAACGCTGTGTTATTATTCTTACTTGTGTATTTTGTAAATTGAAAACACTGCTGAGTCCCAAAATGCAATGTGGAAGTCAAACCCCCCCCCTTCCCTGTCGCCGATTCGTATGCGTCCCGTTTTTAAAAGTAGAAGTTCTGGTCACCTTGCCCAGCCCGGAAAAACCCACCTGGGTTTTTGAGCTTTTCGTTGGTATATTATTGGTGCAATTAAGGTGATCAAGTGATTGGAAGTAGTTCTTATTAGATTTTGGACTTTCCTTGGGCGAATTAGTTGCTTTCGCGCTAAGATATACAACATTCAACGTAAGACCCGGGGGCGCGGTGGCTCAGTGGTAGAGCGTTCACCTCCAGTGCTTGGGGTCCCTGGTTCGATCCCAGCTCGCGCCGTGTGGACTTTGTGGTGGCAAATACCGTGCTCGTGGGTTTTCTCGGGGTTCTCCCGTTTCCTCCCACTTTCTTCATTCCACCATTTCACTCATTTCTCATTATCACCATCTCCTTTAGCCTAACCGCATAACCGTGGGACGTTAAATTCAACGTAAGACTATAAAGTTCTGAATGCACTGAATGCATTAAAAAAGCCGTACCTTAGATTCAGAGTGGAAAGAATCATAGAAGTTGTCATTTGAAGAGGGATACGCTATGTTTAAATTCTTGTAAAAAAAAAAGAAAAGAAAACCTTTCTGGCGCCTTTTTTATTTTTTCTTCGCTTTAAATACATACTATTGTGCCATGAATACTTCTCAGAATCATCTTCCTGTAAACTTTATTTCCCAAAAGCATGTACTACAAGCGCTGTTATAACATTTAAAACACTGAAAATCCTTATTTTAGCAAAATGCGCAATTTTCCCATCTTCAAGTGACACGTTCCATTTAAGTGTCCGTGGAAGAGAGAGTTGAACATGTATAGAGTATATTTGGAGGGTAAGGGGAAAATAGAAGGAATGTCACAAAATTGTATTTTTGAGAAAACGGTGTTTTAATATTGAAAACCTCGTAAAAAGGCATAGGCTTAATCAAATCTTTTGCCTGTTTTTACATAGATATTTTTACATCTACGGATGCATATATATTTACAGGCAAATAGTACCAAAAGTCACCATCACATAGGACAAAGTACCCAATAAAGCACACACATGGACATTCCTTGTTTTTTCCCCTTACCTTTCATTTCATCCTTTTACTGAATTGTTCTGTCATGTTGGTAGTTTTTTTGAGCATTTCATGATTAATTCCTATATTCGCGATTTTTTGTATTCTTTGCAATGCAACGTTATCAAAATTATTCATTTCTATAAGGCAAAATAATATGTATGGCCTGCTCCGTGGGGAAAGAAATCAAGCAAGGTAGCGATCATCAAGGCCTTAGTAACCACCTCGGCATTCACCTGGTACGACTGAGGGAAAAAGGATGATCGGGTCCAGATTTGAGATCAGAGCATTCGGAATGAGACGCTAGTTCTTCATCAACTCAAATGCTGCCACATGTTTTCAAATTATTTATTTATTTTTAAATATTAGGTTTGATATTTATAAGATGCTATAATTTTTAAAAATAAATGTGTGACCGCTTCAACATGTTACAACGTCCGTAATTAAGCTACAGTCTAAGGTATGTCACTTTCAGCTGTAGCTGTTGTCTTCCTTGCTATTTACATTTTCTTCAGGATGTTACTTTTGTGATACAATATTGTCTTCACAAGCTGCTGTAGGTCCTACACAAACATTTTAAATATTTTTGTATGTTTAAGATGTAAAAATTTATCTTTAATCATTCCCTGCTGTTATTATGTTATTAAACGCTGCCCATTATTTTTATTTTCAGAAACTGTGTAACACAAGAGAAACGTAACTAACGATGAGATCGCGTAGATTATTGGGATTTGGCTTCAACATGTCATACACAGACGAACAAGATGATCAGTTAAGAATTCAGCTACAGTTCCACAGAACTTTAACTGACAATTCGCAGCGTCGAATTTATAGTTAGTTGTGGTAATCAAAAGTGACATTATAAAGAAGCAAATACGTTTTCTGGTTATTCAACAATGTGATATTTCTTGAAAGTTGCAAAAAGTGACATTTCGTGAAAAGATCTATTCCTCATGCGCCGTAGATTTGTAGATAGAACATATTTTCAGCAACATACATGAATATTGTTGTTGATTTTTTTAAAATTAGTGTCAGTGACAATTTTCTAGAACAAGTGTTTACAAGTTATAATTTGAATTTCTCATATTTGAGAAGATTGTTCTTAATGTATAGAAAAAAATAACACGAGCAGCATGAAGATGCTGCTGAAGAGTATTTAAATAAATAATGCCAGAATAGTGTACATTTATATTTTTATTTAACTACTAACCGATATAAACTTATATAGATGTATATTTATTATAGTGTACAGTGTAAATTATAACTACATAATGTTAGTTTGCTCTCATAATTTTAAGCTGCTTTTATTATTATTATTATTAATATTATTATTAACTCAAAATCTTATTTACACACAGAATGCTTCTGGGTGTTCCACTGCTACTACTGGTATGTGGCCACGCCGTCTATGTATGTTGGGGTGTCTTATGTGATGTTGCGAGGTTAAGACTGCAAATTAGAGCCTTCACAATCATCGCGTGCCAATTTACAAAGCTGTTATATTGGCTTTATTATTTTTAAGATAGGAAAAGGATTGCCAACAATTGTTTCTTAAAATGGATGTCTAAACTTCAATCCTTTTCGTATTAAAAAAAAAATCCAATACAGCCGCTTTCAAAACTGGCAGGCGACGATTGTGAACACACTGATGTGCAGTTTGAATGTCGTAAGTCACATAAGACACCCCAACATATATGCACGGCGTGTCCACATACCAGTAGTACCAATGAAACACCCAGAAACATTTTGTGTGTAAATAAGATTTTGAGTTTAAAAAAATTGCTTAAAATTATGAGAGCAAGTTAACATTATGTAGTTATAATTTACACTGTTTATTATTATTATAATTATTATTATTATTATTATTATTAGTAGTAGTAGTAGTAGTATTTTATTTTTATTTTGTTTTTAGTTATTTATCTATTTATTTATTTTTTTGGTCTGAGTCTGTGGGCCGCAATGGTTCCTCGTCATGAAGACAGAGTGAGGCAAAGACGTCTAAGCAGGTAAAATTGTACAGAAGAATCTTATGTTTTCTTCCAGCTGCTATGTCACAGCCTGGCCACCTTGTTTTCAACCCACTATTTGTTCCCAGCAAGAAGCCGTTATACCGTATATGCAGAGTGACGCAAAAGTCCGGAGCCCATAGGCCAACTCGGTTACTATTGCAGGTATGGAAACACGGTAAGATATGTAAGGACTCTTTTAAATTCCAGCAACACTTTTGTTTTTGTACTAGTGTACCGCTCAATAAAGAAAATGCGTTACCATACATCATGTCGGGCTACACGAATGAAAGAATGTGTGGTTTGAAATTAGCTACACCGAGAAGAATTGAAAGGAGACACAGTGAAGGATAAACATGCAAATGCAACATCCACGCTAGAGGCGTAGCAACCACGGTGTTGGGGGGGGGGAGCAGATACGAAGGACGCGAAATTGGGTCTTGCACTATATTTTTCATTGTATCTTTCCGTTCCCTTTGGTCCAAATAATTTCAAACCACACTTTCTTTCATTCGGTGTTGTCCAACAGTGACAGCGTTGTACTTTTCGTTACTATTGGGCGGTATACTAATATAAAAACAAAACTTGCTGCATTTTAAAAATTTCCTTCTGTATCTTACCTTGTTTTCGTATCTGCAGTAGTAACCGAATTGGCCTATGGGCTTTGGGTTCTATCATGTACAGAAAATATTCTGTAAATATTTTGTCATGTACAGAAAATATTCCCTAAATATTTTGTCATGCACAGAAACTATTCTTTAAATATTTTCTGTGATGTACAAAAAATATTCACTAAATATATTTTGTCACGTAAAGAAAATATTTTGGCATATGTAGGAAAATATTGTCTGCGTTATTGGTAAATAATTTTAAAATATTCCATGAGAAACATTTTAAAAACCATTCCGTTAACATTGTATAAAACGTTTCAAATACTTTTTCAGTAATGTTTGGAAATCGTACAGGAAACATTTTTAGGAAAACTTTTCTAACGGCGTATAAAATATTTCTACAACGTTTTTGAGTGTATTTAGAGAATATTTTCAGTATTATGTGGAAAATGTTTTCAACAACATATGGAATATATTTCCTTAAGGGAAGTAGGATACATTTTCTGAAGGAAAATGATGGCACGTTTTAGAAACGTTTTGAAAATATTTCATTGCTGTGTGGGTAGATGTTACAATTTGAAAAAAATTAGGAGAGATGAATTAAAGTTTTAGATTCTTCGTAAAGTACAAGGCATTCGTGATAATTATACTTACAAAAGCTGCGAACACCCGCTTATGATATATAGTTCAATATTTTTCGCAAACGAAGAGTCAAATAAAACTCAAGGATTGTATCTATAACAGAAATAGTTCCTCCTCCGAGAGTTTATTCTGTGTTGAGACAAAGCAGATCAATCAAACATGAGTATCTTTTCTTCTTTCGAATTCTAACAATTTTCTTCTAACTTGAGTGATTGACTGTAATTTTTGTTCGTAGAAATATTGTACTTGATTGTCGTTTATTTTGCTCGTTCGACTTCTAATTTTTTTAAAAAAAAAATTGGTAATCGAAACAGGAACCCCACGCACCAGAGGCGAACGCTCTACCACTGAGGAGCCACTGTGCCACTGTGAGGAGGTGTTAATTAACTATAATGACACACTTTAAGAGGTGATTCCTCACATCAAAATAAGAGAAAAAGTTCATATGAACCTATGACGAAAATTGCATAGTTTCAGAGCTAGGGCTGTCCAAAGTCGCATAAAAGCCAAATTTCGAGAGGCCCTACTTCGAATTCAAGAGACTGTGGATGGTGGTCTTTATCAGCGTAAAGAAAGTCACGCATGCGCAAACCAAAAAAGCATATTTCATTGATGTTCAATGGGTGCACTGATTTTCCCTGTAGGGTGAAATTCCTAGACATGCCATCAACCGAATTTTGAGATATGCTCTGACTTTATGATTGATCCAAAGTAGGCAAACGATAAGACTTGATAGCTGTGAACACGGAATCCTTTGGCGCGATGTCGGAAGTATTAAAGATCGTCAGTAGCACGGTCTCTCATACTCGGGAAAATGCATGGTGCGATGTTTCCTTTCATGCTTATAAGTGAAGAAAATATGAAATATACCGTGACGAAATACATATCATCACACGTTATTGCAAACACAATGAAACATGGAGCGGCCGGTTCGTAACACTTCTGCCTTCCCTCCGAAACATTGCATGTCCATTGTTATTAAGGATTACCTCCTGCCTACTTTGGACCCTTCTTGAAATCAGGGTATATCTGAAAATCTATTAAAAACATATCTGAGAATTACACCCTATAAGGAATTATCCTCTACACCTATTGACAATTGATGAAATTTGCACTTTTGTGTTGTGTATGTCTGGCTTCCTTTACGCTGATAACCACTATCCACAGTTGCTGGAATTCGAAATAGGGCCTATTGAAATTTAGCTTTTCCGCGATTTTGGACAACCCTAACTCTGAAACTATGCACTTTTCACCATAGGTTCATATAAACTTTTTCTCTTATTTTGATGTGAGGAATGACCTCTTACAGTTTGTCGGTATAACTCATTAACACCGTGTATATACACTAGAGTGTCCCTTATTTAGGGCAATTTCGTGTTGCGATACGTACACCCGCTAAATGTATTCTATGTGACCCTAAACAGGCATTAGTGAAATAGCACCTCTCTATAAGAACGTTAACCCGTGCCGACTTGAAAAACCATGGAATGACGTTTCCACATTATAATATTATTTAGAATGTCTCACCGTGGTAACAAAGAAACTAAAAGGGACAGAGAAACGAAACTTTGCACGAAGCAACTATAGAAAGTGAGACAAATTCCCGTGTATTGATGAACATCACAGAATGAACAGTGTTGCCAACCCAATAGAATATTATGTTTTTTGTAAATCGAATGACATAGATTGGATAACATTATCGGAAGCAATAATGAAAATAAAGACAAAAGAGATGATAAACGCAGTTCAGTATTGCAAACGTTTCGAGAAATAAGGTGAAACATGTGTTAAAGTTCTGTAATTAACAATTTGTGTGTCCTGTAATTGACAATTTGGTTTTAGAAAAAAAGAAATTAGAGCAAGAGTGGATCCGTGCCTTAAATGAACGAGACCAAGCATACTCTCAGTTTAGAAAAGGTTCTAAAAATTTTAGGGCAAAGGATTTGAGTATTAATCAAGGTGTAGAGGAACACTTTTTATTCGAATATTATGGTTTACAAATATCTGCAATTGATGAAATTAGTAATGCACATTGCAATAGGCAGGGAAAACATGAAATTAGTGGGGATAATGTGTTAAAAGAAATCAATGTTTTCGAAAATGTAAATGCTGTAGCAAACATAAATGAAATTTGAGAAAAGGTACATAAATGTGATCACCTGAATAGTGAACAGAAAAAACAATTATTTGATTTGTTGATAAAACATCGAAAACTCTGTACTGATTACCCAGGTAGATGTAATCAATATGAATACTCAATTGATGTTGATTCCAGTGATCCCATTGTGAAAAGACAATATACTTTACATTACCATTTTAAAGAAAGTATTGATAAACAAATTGAAAAATGGCTAAAATTAGGTGTTATTGAAAATGCTGTTTCAGTACACAGCCATCCCATATTTTGTGTTCCTAATAAAAATACGAATAAACCTGAGTCTTAGTTGACTTGACTGAGTTGAATCGGCATGTTAAATTGAAACAATTGAAAGTAAATAAAATTGATGATTTATTGTTAAAGTTCCAAAGTGCAAAGTACGTAAGCTCAATTGATTTTGTGTCGTCGTATTCACAAGTTGTTGTCTCTGAAAAATCTCGTGATTTTATTGCTTTCTCGTGGAATGAACATATGTATAGATTTACAGTAATCTCATTTGGATACATAAATAGTTCTGTTGCTTTAATTGATGAGCTACAAAAGGTGTTAGGTTATGCTTTATACGATAAACTTGTACCGTATATTGATGACATTAGTATCCCAACGTTTTCTTTTGAAGAGCAATTGCATTTACTAGGCAGTTGTTTACTAAATTACATGATGCCAATTTGACTGTCAACTTTTCAAAATGTTCATTTTGTAAAACTACATTTATTTTTTTAAGGTTTTGTTGTAACACCTGAAGATATTCATAAGGATCCTTCTTATGTAGAAGTCATTCGTCAGTTACCTCATCCTACGAATATGAAACAATCACAGAAAGTATAAAGTCTTTTTGAATGGTGTTCGAAATTTGTAAGTTTGCTGAATTAACTTCTCCTTTGTTTGAGCTTACCAAGAAAGGGAAAAATGGATTTGGACTCCTGAATGTAAAAGTAGCTTTCAGTCTCTTAAAGCCATTTTAGTCCAAGACGTCCTTCTCACCCATCCGAAACGATTCTGATTTTTAGCTAATAACAGACAGTTCAAAAGTTGCAGTAGCTGGTATATTTTTCCAGGAAATTGATGGTAAACGTAACATTATTGGATTTCATAGTAAACTTTTAAATAAAGCCCAACGCTTCTACTCTACGACAAAACAGGAAGCTCTTGCAATAGTAATCGCAATTCGTAAATGGAGACATTTATTGTACAGTAAATATATCAAAGTGTATACAGATCATAACTCTTTGGTATATTTACATAAAATTAGGAATTGGAATTCTCGTCTGGCTCGTTGGAGCCTGGAATTGCAAAGCGTTGACCTGGGAACCATAAATATCCAAGGAGTGGATAATAAAGGCAATGATGCTTTTTCACGTATTGTTTTAGCCCCTAAAAATGAAATTCATAAGGTGAATAACCTACAAGTGTTACCATCCGTTTTCGGAAATATGACCATACAGGAATTAATTGAAAAATAACGTAAGCATTCAGAATATAATTCGATTATCGAATTCCTTCAAAATCCTAATGACCCATATTGTAAGGTGAGAAACCGAAATTTAGAAAAAATGTATAAACTCGAAAATGGCGTACTTTTAAACGAATTTTCATTTTCCAGATTCCTGGAGAATTTGTATTCCACCTTCATTAGTTCCTATTGTTGTAGAACATATACATTGTAAAGGAGGGCACTTTGGAATTGAAAAAACTTTTGGTTTTGTACATGAAGTTTACTATTGGATAACAATGAGAAAAGATATAAGTAATTTCATTAACGATTGCATTGTATGTAAAGAAACGAAGGTATAAATAATTCGGCTAGACCAATGGAAAGAATTACTGTTGACAGTCCGCGTTCACTTGTTTCAATTGATATTTTGTTTCTTCCCATATGTTTCTTCCTCATCAGGTTATAAATATGCATTGCCAATCATGGATGTCTTTACAAGTTATTATACATCGTATCCAATGCGAAACGCTACCACAAAATGTGTTTTACGTTATTTAGAATCATTGTATTTCTTGCATTTAGGAATTCCTCGTGCTATTTTGGTTGATAATGGTAGCTGTTTCATTTCTCGGAAATTCAAGGAAAAATGTCAGAATATGGAATTAAAATACACTCTGTGACAGCTTATCACGCCTCTTCTAATCCAGTTGAAAGGATCCATCGTGAAATTAATCATTTGTTCAAATTGTTTTGTAGTGAAGACCACACAGCTTGGGAAAAGTTTATTGCACAAATTGTAATTTTACTAAATTATTATATTTCTAGTAGTTTAGGGGTAAGTTCTGCTAGTCTGCTTTTAAACCTAAAACCATCGGAATCCATATTTAAACATTTTGGTATTGTAGTAAATGAAAAAGGTGAAGATGAACATGTATTGTCGGATAATAAATTAGTTATGGCAGACTTGAAAAGAAATGGGATTATACGTAAGCGAAGTATTAAGTATAACCAGAAACAAAAAAACAAGTATAAGGTAAAAGAATATGACCTAATCGTTTTTAAAACAAACAAATTTGAGTTCAGCAATAGACAAAATAATCTCAAAATTTCTCCATTTGTATAAAGGCCCCCTGTTGTTCTAAAAAGGTCACTGAGGAGGTATTTGAACTAACGGATCCACTCACAGGTAAATGTCTAGGATTACATTCTGTAGACAGGTTAAAAGTTTGGAAACCTACTAAGGAAACTAAAAATATTTGGCTCAATTTGGCTACTAAATTTTGGAAATAAAAGCGATGAAATTTTAAAAGAACAAACCAAAAGCTCAGAGTTAAATAGTTCTATTGAGGAGGTTATGTACGATGCTATTAATGCTATAATTTTAAATCTTTCAAACCAATGTGATTCTATAATTAACCAAAACAGAATTTACAAAATTCTCGACGGAATTTTAGAATTAGACTTGTACTTCAAATATCTTACCGAATCTCTATGGTGCAGTGTCCATAATTTGGAATTTGCATTAGTGAATTTCATTAATCCTCTCATTTTGTTTAATTACAATTCTTGTAAGATCACAGTGATCAACTTACGGTGATTGACCCCTACTTGTGTGGTGGGCTATCGCAGCCTTGTTTTTCATCTAAACACGCCTACCTGGCGAACCACTGGGTCATAAACGAGAGAAAAAAAGGATTGAGAAATTTCAAATGAAGTTATGTGTAATGTAAAACACTTATACATTTATTGTAAACGCTTGTTACTATACACATATTTTGTGTTAATCTTTTCGTTTAACACGAAAAACACTACAAGTTAACTTGAAATGAAGGAAGCAAAGTTCCCTCCCAAGTTTTTCGGTTTAATCACATTTTGTGACGCGTCTGCGACGCAATTTTTTATTAGTACCTTTTTATTATTTTATGTCCTTTCCGCTTTGCTTCCGGGATGGGAAATATTGATAAATTTTTGGGGTAGGGTCTTCCATGTTTCATGCAGGCGGCTTCATGCTTCGAGTTTGACATCCTCGCATTAGCCTAATCATATTTCATTTTAGATGAATGCTATATTATTTCTTATAACGATATATTTTAAATTGTATTGTAACTTGTAGTTTTTATGAATATTAGAATAAGTATGTTCGTAGTATGTAATGCTTTTGTTGTATTAAAATATAAAGCATTTATGATGTTTAAAAACTACTTCTAAATATGTGATCTTAGAATTTTTATAAATGGTACGTTAATTTTGAATGTTTTGTTGGTATGAAGTAGTACTAAAAGATTTTCCTTATATGTTGAATAAAGGAATTATATATTTACTTTTATCAAGTGCAAAATGATAATTATGATGAATCATTTACTAATAATAATTTTATAGTGTCCACGAAATAAGTGAATAATAATGTTTAAAAAATCAATATGTGTAGCCATACTTTACAATGGTAAATGGTATTTCATAATTAAGTGTTATGTTAATTATTATAATGATATATTTGGTTATTTTTGAATACATATGTTAGAATTTATGTTTAAATCATGTTTTAGTATGAGTTGCCAATTGTAAAATGGCATCGAATATACACAACTGGTATTGATTATTATACATGTAATTTTTAATTTATATGAAGTTTCCAAAACATAATATTGGTATTAAATTATTTACCTGTGTTAAATAATATGTTGTGCTAAACATAATAGAGTTATTTTATAGAGTTATGTTTGTATTTACAAATTATGAAGCGATTGATATAAAAAATGTTGGTAATGTCTAATGAATTTAAAGACATTAATAAAATGGCCCTCGCGTTATCGCAAATGGCCCACGCGTATATTATCGTCCTAAATTTCGTGTTCAAAAGTGAACTAATGAACAATAATACTTGAGTATGCGTGAATTTTAACTCTTTGTGGACCATTAAAGTATGCAATTTAGCAGTTATGTAATTGTGATTTTTGGTTAAGTGCTAATCTTGAAGATTGGAAATCAGGGTTCTTGAAAATTTATTGGTCCCCATCAGTGGACATTCCCTTCCGACGCCAGATGTAACGCTAAAAGCTATATATCCTTTAACCAACCCTCGTATACACAAGAGGGCTTTTTGGAATTGGAGTTTAGCCAATCGAAATTCGCAGAAGAGCGAAACTATGGATTTTTTCTACCCAGAAGGTGCCTTTCTACTCAAGACATTTCAACACCTCTCGCTGAACCGTATTTGGGAAGGTATATACTCGTTCCCTCACTCACACCCACTCAGTTTGATATCCAAGGTATCGATATGTTCGACTATTGATTATTGATTGTTAATGAACTATCCAATGTCTACGTATTAGTTACTCAATTAATAGATATTTACTTTCCTTAATGGTGTTTAATTGGCTAAAATGTTTAATAATAATATGTAGTTTTATGAGAACTATATCCCAGTAACATTTGTATCAATCCACCTTCTTTGTCTGCAGAAAACGTTGATGTGAGAGAGGTGGGCAGTACTCAAACCGAAGAGGAAGATATGCAATTTAGTGCACGAGCAATATGACAATGTTCTTGTATGTGTTTTATAAAGTGTTATTAGAAATTGTCCTACTGTTTGAAATCATCGTTAATATGTAAAAACCAGAATCGTAAATCATAATTTCTTCCATCTTTTCTAACCCAATTAGTGTGAAAAAGAACAAAAGGCGGTGACTGTGAATTAAGTGTCACGTTAAAATGGAGACGATGATAATAATTGTCTAAGAATGAGAAAGTAGCAGCAAGGAGAAGAAATTTGGAACTTTTCACCGATAGATGGAATATATCTGCATTGTCGCATCATTGATATTAATGTCGTATTTATTTACGCGACGCGAATAGCGCGACCGTATTTCGTTCAAATATGGGATGGCGAGTGAAACACCTACATCATATATAGTTATTGTGTAAAATCTTAGTGCTGTTTGTGAATGTGAAATATAAATAATAAATCGATATCTTTTACATAATTTTATTTTTTTATTCTATCAAGATCAGTGTAAAATCAATCCTCTAATTTACATGCATAATGCCATTAATATATGTCGTTAGTACGTTGTTTTTTTTGTTTTTTTTTTTTTTTGTTTTTTTTTTGGTGGAATGTATTCGTAATGTGCTATGGATAGAAATATTACAGGTAAGATCTTGAAATGCTTGTGGTGATTATATGTTGATTTACAGGCCATGATGTTAATGAAGTACGGTAGAACAGCACGCTTATCTCTTAGACAACCATTGTGTGATCAGGTTTTTTAATTATTTTTGGTAGATTTCCCCTTTAGGCTACATGAGACATGTGCATTACCCGAACCAATGCTATTTGGGACGATTTGTTGTTGAAACTTAAAGTTCAGTCGTAATCCTACCGGGTGGTCTCATCAGTCACGGTGGGTACACGAAGAAAAACCCCAGTCTATTTAAATAACCTGACAACGAACCCGAAATATCACTCACTAGCAGCGTTCACCCCGCTTCGCTGCGGTCACCCCGGAACGCAATAAACTTTGTTACTTAGATAATTTTTACTTTTTCGCTTTCAAGTGATATGATAAAAACCATAGAAGATTGCAGTAAATGTTAACATTATATCGCCTGTCATTTATGTTAACCCGCCCCGCTTCGCTGCGGTCACCCCCGAACGCAATAAACTTTGTTACTTAGATAATTTTTACTTTTTCGCTTTCAAGTGATATGATAAAAACCATTATAACGCCTGTCATGTATGTTAACCCGCCGAGTGACACGGTCATGCGGGTTGCATATAAATACGTTTATTTTTATACCTATGATGAACTAACAAAGGATTTGTACGTAATGGACACCTGAATGGTCAATTATCTCAAGACACTGGTAATTGAAAATTAAAGTGATATGATAAAAACCATCTAGGGTCCAAATCCTAATAACCCCCCAAAAATAAAAGAAATTGGTTCAGCCGTATTAGCGTGATGAGCGGACAAAGGATTTGTACGTTCTCTTTTATATATATAGATATATTTTGTTAAAATTTTTCGACTACTAGTTAAAAATTTTAGTTTGAAAATTTCTTGAATGTTAGGATTGTATTTACGACTCAGTCTGAGATCATTGGTGGAACAAGGAATTAAACCTGAAACCTGATGACTAATTTGATATGTAATAACCATTTGATACTTTCAATTTTAGTCACAATTCATTGAATAAGACTATCAATGGAAAGTTATCTTTCATACAATTTGTTTGGCTTATCTCTTTGGAAATTTAATTTTAAAATTTTCAAATGGTTTGAAAACTTTTCTTGAAGATTTCTTTGATAAGTTTTAAAATTTCAGTTTGA
The DNA here is from genome assembly GCF_964235325.1 of Thermobia domestica. Lineage (NCBI taxonomy): Eukaryota > Metazoa > Arthropoda > Insecta > Zygentoma > Lepismatidae > Thermobia > Thermobia domestica. The sequence goes on from NC_137454.1 coordinate 34,854,725, forward strand.
AATTTATTGAACTTTTGGATTGTAGTTAGAACTCATATTCTATGGCCATCGGTGAAAGCTAATTGGTGAATTTTAAAATCATTTAGATTTAACAATTCGACTTTCCATTTCAGTCACAACTCATTTTCTAAGGCCGTGATTCTCAACCCAATTCCTATCACAACCCCCATTTTATCACATTCTCTTGCCAGGAAATCCCTTATAATTTCTGGTTTGTAATAAGCTTGTGTGGGATTTCTAATATACCTATTGTGGATGTCTCACGATATCAATCTATTTCTATAATAGTAGAATTCATTTCTTGCATATATAGTGGATACAGTAACTTCTTTAAAAGAGAATGGACTAAAACCAAATTCGATCAGTTCATTTACATTACGAATATCGAATTCGATCCGTCGAACTGTTTCAAAATGGAAGTTGTTTGAAAATTTTAAAACTTCCTAACTTCCTTAATTTTGGGTCATATGATAAGGAAAGTAACTTGATTTCTAATTTTGGATTTAAAAACTTGGACAGTTGTTTAAAAGTTATTTAGTATTTTAAGTGCCTTGATAATGTGCGACACGAGGGTTCAGTTTCATATCGCACGTCTTTCATTTAAATTGACTTTTAAACTATTCTGCTCCTGTTGAAAATGTTTAATAGACCTATTCTTGTTATTCTTAACATTATGTATAAAAATAAAAATATATAAAATAAAAATAAAATATCAGAACATAATTCAAAATATTTTCCCACCTATCTTTGCAAGGGTGCAGCTCTCCGCAGCAAGTGAAAACGCAAGTTAGTGAAGAAATTACATTCGTAAGGAGAACAGTCTTTTGATATAGTTCTCCTACAAAGAGAGGAGACAAAACTAAAGAAGAACAGGACAGTCTTTTCAGATAATTCTGTCGCTCTCCCCACGTCACAAAAGAGCAAGCAGTCCGCCAGTGTTGCATCAGTTTTCATACAGGATGCATATCATAGATAATTGTAATTGATCCCCTGCTGGCAGGCCCCCAGGTAGAACTAAGTTCGTAATGTCTGGCTACCTGACCGACAGTCGCTAGCTTGGGATTCAATCACCATTGCTTTGATCTGTAATCAAAACACGCACGGCCCTTTTTAGACCCACACCACACAAACATACTCACAACTCCATCCACCAATCACAATCCCCACCAGAAGGAGAATGGTAAAATGCTAACAGAAGAATCAGCCGGCATTGGGCGAAATCAAGAAGAACGAAGAAAAAGCAAAACAACGCGACCAGTACGTAGAAGGGCCCATATTTTCAATCTACAACTCAGCTCCTGAATTGAGAGATCCCACTGTTCTCTGTGAAAAATTAACAAAAAATGGGACCGAAGCGAGTGGCCTGCATCCCAGGCTACATGACTCAAAACAAGAGGCACTACCCTTCACGGACGAGGAAGTCTGTTCCTTCTTCGATGAACATTTCGAGGACAAAGACTTCGGAAAACACGCCAAGATCTGTGCAATACCATCCAAAGAAGACGAGAACAGGTTACAGAACGCACTGGTTAAAGATTATTCAGATTACACAACAGACGAAGAGGACACACTGCCACCATCCCAGTTAAGGTTTTGGCAAAAGACAACCGCAAAAGCATGCCCTCCACTCCCAGCCACCTCCCAAAAAGACAAACGTGGCAGAAGTCTGTCACCACAAAACCCTCCAGCCACTCCTCCCCCACAACCCGCCTACCAAGAAGATGACGCAACCAGAACCGAGAGGACGCCAAACACACCCAGAGATTCTTCTCCTCACCCTGAAACACCCCAAGATGATCACGGCCAGCGAAAAAGGCCAAGAAACCCACCCACAAGCAGCAATCCCCCCCAAACAGCCCACACAGAAGAAAGAATGGAGAAACAAAAGACTTCCCGCCCCCAAGCTATCCACGCAGTGGCCCTAAAACGGACAGGAAACAAATCCCTACTTATACATGCGTGATCAACGGAATCTCTCTTGACATGTCCACCACTCAAATAAAAGAACTGAAAACTCAACAAGTCGACTTTACAAACGTCACCAGAATCACCAACGGCAAAGGGCCAGTGCCGCTGGTCAGGCTCTTTTCTCACAACCCAGAAGAGATAGACTCACTAATTCAAGCAGGAATCACCATCGGAAACAGGAGACGCCGAGTAGAAACCTCCAGGAACGAAGCAAGGCCAAAACCATGCACAAACTGCTTTGAGTATGGATACACGTTCTACCAATGCAAACAAAAACAGAAATGCGTCAGGTATGGTACCCACCATGAAGACGTTTGCGACTCACCTCTCAACAAGCTGTTCTGCACTACCGGATACCGTACCGGAAGTAGTCAGTGCCCCAGCTGACCACTTTCCCAAAACAAAAATCGAGACGGCCTGCCAAGAATTTTGAACAAACCCAAAGAACAGGAACTTCCGGTCCTCTTCAGGACCATACAACAACTGACGCGCCACAACAGGAAGATCAACCTACATCTGCAAATCCAAACATCGAGATCAAAAACGTGATACAGCAAGCTGTCAATGAACCCACAGAGTCGATTATGCAGTGGGTGACATACATTCTAACCACGTATGCTGAACCAACCAAGATCACCATTCTCCACAAAGCCATCCAGAAAGCATCGAGTCACCTTCTGTCCAAAACTATAAGCATTGTCACGTCAACAAAAGGTGATGTCTGTATCACTCAGACCACTCACAAACCACAAAATAAAAGCAGATTACAAACAAATGCATAACATCATCGCTCGCACACAGCACAATAACAAGTCAGCAACCAAATAAACAACACAAAATATTCAAAATTACACACAACAAATAAAAAATGCACGCAAAAGAAAACGTAAATAACCTCCAACCGTAGAAACATTAAAAATAAATAAAGAAAAACACAACAAGGAAGAACACAACACACGCATCCAAGCAAAAGTCATTCCTCGAAAACACCCAATGAATGAACTTGTTACAACGCAGTAATTTGAAGGAGAGCGAAGACAATTACTCAATAGTAAGAAGCAATAATTTTCCCCACGGCGAGCTATCACACACCACAACCAGGAAGAAACACGAAGAACAAACGTCGTAATACCACGCCTCCACACAAACCATGAAGAAAAACTCAAACAGCGCTTGCATCACTGGAGAAGCAACCAGCCTCTAAACAAAATCGAAGACAGTCAAACAAATGTTAACATTATTATTTTTTCAAAGGGCAAAGCAGCCTAATGGCGGGACCCATCCTTTCCACAATATGGGAAGGTAAACCGACACTTTTGCTTGCTTCCTTATCTTCGCGACCCCAGGTTGAGAAGCCTTCTTCTAAGGTCATCAGTGGAAAACTAGGCTACAAACTGATTAAATCTTTTTAGTGGTATACTGGTGGTTTATAGTCATTGATGTGGTGGGAAACGTGGTAAAGTGTTGGCAGCATTGATTTTGTGCCTGTCTGGACAAAATGTGAAGATCGCAACGCAAAGATTGAAAAAAATAATACACCTAGTATTTATAGCGGCTAAGACAATTATCGCAAACTAAACTGCAAATGGTGTATTGCATTGACACAAACTGCTAAGGAAGTTTCATTTGTTTAGGTAATCAACTTTTCCTACTGAGACAAGTTGAAGCACAGACTGGAATAGAATATGTTTGTCCGATATTTGTCTTTTCTGTGTGTTGAGGGCCGGTGAAAAAGCTTGTCGTTATTTGTTTCAGACCTTCTGAATATATTTTCGCTAGGATAAACATGCAAGTCAGACGCAAAAATTACCGAAAGCTTAACCGTGCAGTTTTACTATACGGATCCATAGTATAAGTAGCAGTAGTAGTAGGAACAGGTTAGAAGCACCAGAGGGGTTGGTTGCATTCTCGACATAAAATGGACAAATTACAGACTTACCCAATTTTTTCTGTACATTTTACAATCTCAGGATCCGTATAGTAAAACTGTGCCAGCTTAACTTTTGTAAAATAACAAATGCGTGCAGTTGTACTATACGGATCCATAGTATAAGTAGGAGTGGTGTAGCAGTAGTAGTAGGAACGGGTTACAAGCCCCACAATTGAGCGGCTTGTGTATAGCCCGCTCCCCGCAGTTTTTTTTCACCGGATCTGGAAGAGTCACTACTACTACTACTAATATCGAGAACAGAACCCAACCAACCCATGCGGGGCTTCTAACCCGTTCCTACTACTACTACTACTATCTCTATTACTACTACTACTGCTACTACTACTACTTCTTCTTCTTCTTACACTAAAGCTTCCTTTTCGATTCATTATGAACTAATATAAATCGTTAGAATCATTATGATTCGTTAAAAATCACTGGGGGAGCGGGCTATACTCAATCCAATTGAACAAATTAAAAAGACTTCCCCAAATTTTTCTGGACATTTTACAATTGTAAATCCGTATAGTAAAACTGCACTTACAACTGAATCAGAACAAACTAATTCTTGCGTATGTTGTTTGAGAACGGAGGTTTTCTCGCATCGACAATAACTTTTTGAATGTTCCTTAGTCAAGGTTAAGTACGTAAGTGAGGCGATTTTTGGCCGATACTTGAGAAAGGAACATAATTTACTTATGTGCAGGTCGACAGTATTCATGTCCTCCTTCAGCTTTTCAAACTCGGAATTCTAAATTCCTCCCCCCCACCCCCCCACAGATAACGTAGTCAGCACGGGTAAAGTTGAGGGTCGCCAGCAGCAATAGCTTCAAGTTTTAGAATTGTTCCTTGAATTATTGCCTAATATTTTCTATTTATTGCTATTATTCTGTTTTAGGGGGCACACTTTCATGAAATATTAACTTCCCGGGTTATGTCGGACAGTTATGGGTTATGTCAGATAATTTACGTTGAATAACAAAGCCAACCGGAACTAACCTAACCTAAACTAACCCTACGTAACCAAAATAGGTGATATTTGGGCAAATTTTTACTTTGAGCCAAACAGTGACTTCAACCGATTCATGTGATCCGATTCCGGGAGCAGTTTAGGAATCATTCCTAAACTGCTCCCGGAACCGGATCACATGAATCGATTACAATTACTAACACAGTGAAAGTAATTTACGATGTTAAGAATTATACTATAAGTACAAGGGCCACAATGTTACTATACGATGTTAAGAATTATACTATAAGTACAAGGGCCACAATGTTACTAAACATCAATTCAGGTGAAGCGGTGAATATGAATTTTCAGATCTAAATGGGGGGCTACCGCCCCCCAAACCCCCCGCTCAAGTATCATAAAAACATCCAAAATAATAATAAATAATCACACCACTACTATAAAGCTAAGATGAGAAGGGAAAAATTTAAAAAAAAAACTCGTCTCTAATCATAAATCAGTGCATGACAAAGAAAAAAAATTACATCTCAACAAGACAATAGGACAAGCAGCAGCAAACCAAATACTTTGCCTAATACTCAAATGCAAAACAAATCAAGAATAAAAATAATATGAATTAAAAAAAGAAAACACTCACCATTTCGCCATAGGAGAGCACTCATGAATTATGAACTCATAACTGCTGATTCCACACACGAAAAAATAAGATACCAAGAACACATGCACAATACTCAACATTACTGAAAAATGTTCCTTTCCGCACACACGTCGTTTTATTAAACCGAGCACACTTCCTATTATTACAAACAAGAAACCAATAAACATCCACTTTTACAATACGTCGAAAATATCTTCAGCTTTAGACCACAACTATGATAGGTTTTCTCTAACTCAATTCAACCAATTCAATTACGCGCTTCCCGCATGCCACTAACAGTAGCACACACATACATGAACACAGAACATGTGACATCACACTAACAAACTACCATATGACTACACAGACACCTAGTGGGAAAAATATGAACTAAGACGTCACACCAAAGGCACGAACAGTTCCAACAAGTGACTCACGCACAAACAGTTCCAAGAAGTAACTGAACCTATAAGAACCGATTAAAGTCACAGTTGGAGTCAAAGTAAAGACTTACCGATATTTGTTTTAAATAAAGTAACTTTTTTTTCGGGGCCGCGGTGGCTCAAAGATAGAGCATTCATCTCTGGTGCATGGGGTCCCGGGTTCAAACCCTGCTCCCACCAAGTGAACTTCGTGGTAAACAAACGCGTGTACGTGGGTGTCCTCGGGATTCTCCCGTTTCTTCCCACTTTCTCCATTCCACCACTTCATTCATTTCTCATCATCACCGTCTTCTTTGCCTAACCAGCAATATCGTGGGACGTAAAACCGGTGAATGTTCCGTTAAGGGGGTCCAGTAATTTCTACCACTCGAAATTTGCAATTTCTCCACTTCTTTCCTACTTTTCTTAACACGAAATGCATTCTTACTGCTGTAGTAGTCCTTAAGGGAGGAGTTGCATTAGTAAATGCAGCTTTACTTTTGGGAAAGTTATTTTATGTTAATATAAACGCATGGCTTGCGTCTTGCACAGATTCCCAACGCTTCTATTATCACTTTGTATTTCTTCATGTCTTCATTATGGAGTACAAGGGCCTACGTGTTAAAGAGCATATTTTGTACTTCATATTTGTACTTTATTATACATGTGAAAGGCAAGATTCCAATATACTTTTGACTGTTTATACAATCTTATTGAGAAATAAAGTATCGGTAACATATTTCTTTATAGATTTTACAGGTTGCCTCCCTTAAATAGGATAGCACCCATTTATTTTCTTAGTGTTTGCGAACTTCTAATGCCTATACGTTATATGGCATGAAAACGAACAAGTGCGAAAAATGCGCAAACCTTTCCTATCACAACTAATTCGTTTGTATCTATTGAAGTTCTGCATTGAGTAAAACTAGTGGACCCATGTGGCGATGCGTTAATAGATACAGGCGCGTTAGTTATAATGAGTATTCGCGTAAAGGATGGTATGTACGAAAACTTAAACCTGTTCTAAGTGGTCACAAGCAAGCTTTGAGGTAGGCCCTACAATTGCATGAGCCATACTTCGAAACTGTTTCTGTGTTAATATGTAACTTATATATTTGCCTCCTATATAAATATGTTAAACATTACGAAGCCCTTTCTTTATGACTGAGTTATAACTCACACTGATAGATAATAGACAACTAGGCAGAGTTGGACTTACCACTAGGCCCGGATCTAGGGGCGCACTTTGAACGAAAATTTAATAAATAAGGCGAAGAAAAGTGAAAAAGTTGAATAATAATAATAATAATTGAAGTCAAATGAAACAGTCTCCAAATAATAATTGATTTAGCAAATCTATTGGCTTCTATCATTGGTCGTCGAAGCTAAATGGAATTTTAACGTTGTACTTGCAGTAGACAGTAGCGAAGAGGCGAGTGAGTATGGTGTACTGCATTTACTCCCAGGGTGCGAATTAGGCGATTTTTCCAGGGAAGATAAAGTTAAAAAAAAAAAAAAGTTTAAACCAACTTGCTATAATCGTGCCAACCCTACTGACAACAACGATTAAACTTAACACTCTTGGCTTAGGTTTGGGGGAAAAGTACACCAGTATTGTACTATTTTTATCCTAACCTAAAGCAGCAGATCTCACTAAAATTTCTTTTTTAAAAAACACTAACCTAACCAAATTACCTTTCTACAGTCAATTTTTCTATTAACAATTTCAAACGGATTTACGTTTAAAACATTGAAGAATTTGAATGATCCAAGAAATATAACTGTGGCTAGGAGGGTAAAATAGCATCCCCCTGAAATTTTTTTCTGCCTTCCACCCAGGGATAAAAGCTTACCAGAGGGGAATTTTCCCCTCCATCCTTGGTCGTAATTCGCACCCTGCTTCCCCCACATCCCTGCTGCGCATGTGCTCCTCAACACCTTGTTACAATATCAATCTAGATAAATTTCAACAATCCGATTATTTTTTTCGTTTTAATGAAATTTTTGGTGTTTGAATATTCAAACTATAACGGCCAAAAATTCAAAACGAATTTCTTTTATTATTGCATCAACCGTATATTGAAAAACTCAAACTCATTATTCTCTGTATCTTTATTTAAAACAACAAAAGAAGATCGTGAATTTGTAGCAATTCAAGTCTTTGTTCACAGAATATGCAAGATGAAAATCCATTAAAATTTATATAGAAACGAAATAATGTTATGTATATTTTTTTTCATTATTATTATTTTCTATCGTGTTAAAAATTTCCTCGTCGGGGAGGGTGGAAAACCCGCAACTAGAGCAGGTTACAGAAAGGTCAAATGTGCACGTTTAATCTGATCATCGTCGATATATATATTGACATCAAGATTGATATATATATTGACATCAAGTGATATATATTGACACCGCACTGGCAACCTTGTGCGGTGACGGTCACTGCCGTGTCCCAGTCCGAAAACCACAATTTAAAGTAATGGTTTTCCTCGAGTGACGGATACTGAGAGTTGCTCGAGACAGTTAAGCAAGAGCGGTTAATGTCGGCAACCGTTTTAATGAGAGAGCTTCGATGTCGTACAAAAGCTCCAATTAACCCTTTTGATTTTTTTTTTTTTAGGTAATCTTTAGGCTTTCAGTCAAGCAGCTACAGTACCAACACTATTGACGCTAGGATCATAGTTCGTACTTTTTTTTTTTTTTGGTAATGAAGCAGTTTTTAAATGTACGGAGAAAAATAGTGTTGACGCTATAGCCGATTTACCAATTTTCCCTCGATAATACATTTTCAGTCAATTTCTATCCAATCCGCCTCAGCATAAAGACTAATCATTGTAGAAACATGAATCGTACTTCGTCTTGTTCGGCATGAATGGGCCTTTCGAACGGTATAACTTGCATATCCCTATCATGCACCTAAGGGGAGAAAATTCCCCAAAAAGGAAATCTTTGTAAAAAAAAAAAAAAAAATTTTTCAATTTTGGGCCATTTACCTTTTGCGGGAATATTTCCCCCTCAGGTGCACGAAACGGATATGCAAGTTATACCGTTCGAAAGGCCGATTCATGCCAAAGAGAACAAGGTAAATACGATTTATGATTTTAGGATAAATAGTGATAATACTGTAGATACTTTACGGCAAATTTTTACTTTGACTCAAACAGTGACTTCAACCGATTCATCTGATCCGGTTCCCGGAGCAGTTTAGGAATCATTCCTAAACTGCTCCCGGAACCGGATCAGATGAATCGATTACAATTACTAACACAGTGAAAGTATGTACGATGTTAAGAATTATACTATAAGTACAAGGGCCACAATGTTACTAAACATCAATTCAGGTGAAGCGGTGACTATGAATTTTGAGATCTAAATGAGGTGCTACCGCCCCCCAAACCCCCCGCTCAAGTACCATAAAAACATCCAAAATAATAATAAATAATCACACCACTACTATAAAGCTAAGATAAGAAGGGAAAAATTTAAAAAAAAAAAAAAACACTCGTCTCTAATCATAAATCAGTGCATGACAAAGAAAAAAAAATTACATCTCAACACGACAATAGGACAAGCAGCAGCAAACCAAATACTTTGCCTAATACTCAAATGCAAAACAAATCAAGAATAAAAATATGAATTAAAAAAAGAAAACACTCACCATTTCGCCATAGGAGAACACTCATGAATAATGAACTCATAACTGCTGATTCCACACACGAAAAAATAAGATACCAAGAACACATGCGCAATACTCAACATTACTGAAAAATGTTCCTTTCCGCACACACGTCGTTTTATTAAACCGAGCACACTTCCTATTATTACAAACAAGAAACCAATAAACGTCCACTTTTACAATACGTCGAAAATATCTTCAGCTTTAGACCACAACCATGATAGGTTTTCTCTAACTCAATTCAACCAATTCAATTACGCGCTTCCCGCATGCCACAAACAGCAGCACACACATACATGCACACAGAACATGTGACATCACACTAACAAACTACCATATGACTACACAGACACCTAGTGGGAAAAATATGAACTAAGACGTCACACCAAAGGCACGAACAGTTCCAACAAGTGACTCACGCACAAACAGTTCCAGGAAGTGACTAAACCTATAAGAACCGATTAAAGTCACAGTTGGAGTCAAAGTAAAGACTTGCCTACTTTACTAAACTAATTGACTAAAAATGTGTAAATAAAGCAAGAACTCAAACATTGGAAATTTTCCTGGCACATTTCTCTTTACTCTAGGAACATGATTTGTATCTCGCTTTGTTCCAATTAAGAGCTTTCCCGTTTCCTCCTACATTCGCATTCCATTGTTTCTGCAGCATAAACAGGGGACATTCAACTGAAAGGTTTCATTTCATTTTCTTTAAGCTGTGATAATTTTTCTTTACTGTTAATAGATATGTATCCCATCATATCAATTAGTAATAATACAAACCCATCTTGGAAGATTTTCACGTAATACTTAGGATATCCATATCAACAGTAGATAGAGTGATTTCCTAGAAATATTCACTCGTGGCCATTTGTTTAAGTTGGACGATTATTATTAATAACTAATTAAGTTATTATTTTTAAATGTGCAGTTAGTGGCTAAAACCACTGTAGTGAGTCAACTAGTCGCAGTTACTAAGCTACATTCCTTCCTTTGTATGGGATGTGCTACCTCATTAAGTACAAAGGATTCGTTCCTTAACTGGGATGTAGGTAACTGCATTAAACGGTGGCATAATTTTATTAAGTATTACAGAAGTAAAAATAAGCGACAATAATTTTTATATCAACCAACGTGGAAGTTTTCGAGTTTCATCTGTCAATATTGGCGTACGGTTGCTAATAAAATGCCATTTGAGCAATGATTTTTTTTTTTTTTTTTTTTTTTTTTTTTTTTTTTTATGGCGTAAGCTATTCCTCCGGATCTTTTCATGTGACCTAAAATCCATGTATTTACTGATTGAAGCTATATGGTGCATATTCATAAGAAACATAAACCTAGTGTTTTATCTTGAGGTTTTATACATTAATTGTATTCTTCAGTCTCTTCGGATGGACTAATATTATACATTTTAATATCAGTTAATAGCTGTTAATTGGAAAAGTAATCAAGTGTATTATGGAATACTTTGTGGTAAACTGGCATATTTTTTAGCAACGCGCACTAGTCGCCTAAAGGAACATGAGGCAAGAGCTTCGAGTGATGTAGAAAAAGCAGTTGTTGACAAAGATCGCCGAAGAGATTGAAATATACAGTAACTAACTGTATGGCCTGTAAAATCTTGGTTCAATGCCGCATTCAAAAAACTCTCCATTAACCTCTGACCTTAGCAAATTGGAACCAGTTTCTACTTTGTATTCCTATTTCTGCGAGATCTATCTTAATTTTGTCCTCCCATCTGCACCAAGGTCTTCCTATTAGTCGTTTTTCGATTGGATTTCCAGTTAAAACTTTGAAAGTGTTTCTTCCGTTCTGGGTACATGACTGCCCGCCTTAGTCTCCTAGACTTAATGACCCTAACAATGTTTGGTAAACGGTATAAATTGTAAATAATGAAATATACAATTATGTATGTAAATTCTCTAGGTATAAAGGTAGATTTGTGTTTCTTAAAAACCATGTCCTTTATCCCGCTTCAAATAGTTCATCCGGTTGAAGGCAGGAGGATTAGAAAATTAGGTAATACCTAACAGATGGGAAATTACATTAAGTACAAAAAACTAGTACGTTTTGTTTGTTGTGTAATTGCATAAATTATATTATTTAAGAAGAGCTTGTGTTTTAAGAGCTATGGCATAAGGCGGTCATTTACCATTCTTTGCTCTACGCTTATCTCTGTCCTTTCTTCGATTGTAAAGGCATGCTCTTACAATCGTAATTACTCAAAGATCTGTAACTTTATGACAAGTCTTGTGTTGGCATAATATGTATGTTGGTGATCATTGTACAGATTATGCTTTTGATTTCTTTCAGTGTATGTTTCAAAATGGATGCAACAGGAAGAATAATTTTCCCGTGCCTAAGGTTAAACCACAGTTTCAAAACAAGTAAGAAATGGGGAGGCTTTCATTGTCTGTGCAAGAAGGATAGTATTAGTGGAAGGGAAGCTTCTTTCCACACAAATAATAAAGATTTTCAAGTCAAAAGTATGCCAAATACAAATGAAGTATTAAACAACCCACAAGTATTACCAACTCAAGCTCAAGTTGTAATTTGTGGAGCTGGCACTGTTGCCAATTCTGTAGCTTACCATTTAGTACAGAGCGGTTGGAATGATGTTCTAGTTTTGGAACAAGCGAAGTAAGTATATTCGTTTTACATTATAGTATGTATGTTGTAAAATCGAACCAATAGAATAAGCTCGAAAGGCACTCAGCTTGCTGTTAAGTGTTAAGTACTTAAGAAAATATGGTACATGAGAGAAGGGCGGATTGTTTTGCAGCTTATTGTTAAGAAGATAACTGCGGCTTCATTAGGATTTTATTTTTAATGTAAGCTCCTTAAAGAGGAACCTGATAGATAAACTTTTTTATGCTATTATTCACTCTCTGAAAAGAAAAAGAAAGGAACACACGCCAGATATCATGGTTCTAAATATAACAATGCCTCAGCGTCAGCTCAAACACTTAAAAGGTACAAAACACAGTGTTGATAAAGTTGCAATGATAATAATAATAACAATAATTACTACTACTAGTGCTCAGTGGAAGTATCATCATCTAGACACAAAAATAGAAGCCTAGTGGCTTAAAGTTGATTTAAAGGGACAAGTTTTACCGATAGATGTCACTACAGTCTTCGTATCTCTCTCATGTATTTTTTACCTTTCATGAAAATTCACGATTTCTCTTACAAATTTCAAATATCAGACTTCAAAATTTTTAGAGAAGGAATTTCATAACGTATCAAAGGCAACAATCCGCGCTGATTTTTTTATTTAGAATTTTCTTCATTGTTGAAACAGTATATGGTTTGGATTTTCTTCTTGGATAAAGATTTGGATATTCAATTTCAACAATTAGGCCATTTCAACAATGAAGAAAATTCTAAATAAAAAATCGACATGGATTGTTGCCTTCAATAGGTTATGAAGTTCCTTGTCTAAAAATTTAAAGTCTCTAGGCTGAAATTTGTAAGAGAAATCGTGAATTTTCGGGAAAGGTAAAAAATAAATGAGAGAGATACGAAGACTGTAGTAACATCTATCGGCAAAACTTGTCTCTTTAAACCAACCTTAAGGTACACTGTGAAAACCCACCCTGAAACCTGAAGATGTTGTCCTTATAAGTACTAATGTGTTAGTTTGGTAGGTAGTATCTCGGTTATTCGACATAAACGGGCCAGCAGAATATCGGGTAAATGCAAATGCTGGATAATACAGAGGTACGAAGAAAACACCGCTTAAACATTATTCATGTTATAATTTTACACATTACGAACCAAATATCATGTTTTACAACAAAATAGAAAAAAATGAACCTACAGAATTGTTGAAGTTTAATACCGTACGTATAGTACTTCAAAAGTTCAATTTAGGGGCAAGGTGGGTCAATGGTAGAGCGCTTACCTCTGGCGCATGGGGACCCTGACTCGAACTCCAGCCAAGTAAGTTTGTGGTGGACAACATCGTGGTCGTGGGTTTTCTCCGGGTACTCCCATTTCCTCCCACACCATCGTTCCATCAATTCCTTGATAATCATTCACTTATTTTAATCGTCGTCTCCCTTAGTCTAAAGGGCATAATCGTGGGAAGTTAGACTCAAGATTTCATTTCATTTTCAATTCATTTTCATTTTCATTTTCATTTCATTAAGTTTGTCCTATGATGATTGAAAGAAATTTTTGAGTGTAGTTCCCTTTACTGACGAGTGTCATTTCTCCACTGCCAAGTCCATTGCGATAGTTAATAATACTACTACTAATAATAATAATAAAAGTACTCCGCTGACAACTTGCAGTTCTTATTGCCGATTGATGATTTGTTTTCTCTTCTTCTTGCAATGGTATGTCGGATAAGCGAAGATCAGATAAACAAACCTATACTGTAGTTATTAACAGTGTAATTGATTTCTGTCTACCTTGTCATCACTTAACCCCTGTTTTCGTACGTATGTCTTGACAACGCTGCAGCATAATCAACGAACTTTCGACGATTAATAATTTTTTAATGAATGTGTAACATGATAGAGAAACAAGGTTAGCATCTTGTTAATTTATCAATAGAATTAAGAAAAGGAATGTTCAACTTATCGTGTCTTTGTCCTTATTTATATTGAGTCATTTTCGATGAACACTACAAACTCTAATAATCTACTAATAATTTTCACAGAATAGTGTGGTGTAAATATTCCTTATTTATTTTAGTGTCTATACAGTATTCAGTGGAATAAGTTTAAACTACAAGTGTGATGGTCATAGTAAGTGAATTGAAAGAATCTGAACATTAAGTATTGGAGGAAACAACCGACTTTTTCAACACACTAATTTGTAAGTGTGAATTCAGTGTTATACAATGAGTAAAAATGTTCATTACTGGACCGGGACTCGAACCCGGCATGTTTGGGATAACGTACCGATGTGTTAACAACTACACTGTTCAGTCTGCTCCCTGAACAGCCATACACTCTCTCATCCTTAAAGTCGGCGTTCTTTCACTCAGACATGACTTGCACCACAGCTACGTGTTGTGCTTGGGCTATCCAATTGCCACATTCAGAACACCTCTGACGGTTGAGCTCTCTTTTCCATGATTTTATAGTTGAGAGGAAAACGATCATTGCGTAATATATGTATATATGTTAAGAGACTATTTTACGCTTAGACTTATAAAAATTGCCATAGCTAGTTTTCCAGCTGAAAATGCTATACGAAAAAAAAAAGAAAAAAGGCATAGATCATACTTCAGTGCAGTACTTATATGGTCAGAGCTTATGATTCGGACTTCCGATCCAGCTCTCTTAAAGACGAGATGGCGTACTTCGTGGGGGATATGTTGTTGCAAGGTGAGTTATCAACAATCTTGGGAATTTCAATCAATTTGAAAAAGAAAAGCATCGTGTGTTCTTATCAGCTGTATGTTTCATAAAGAACACTGAGCTCTCTATACAGTTATCAACTAAACTTGAATTGTGTTGTTGATGAGCCCTCTGGTGTTTTTAATTCTTAGAATGTGTTTGCAGAAACTGCAATGCATATAAATTCTTCAACTATTCTATCAGGCCTTGTTTCCATGTTGTCTTCTGTATTCCAGACAATGACTGTGTCTTAATTAAATTTCCACTCCATCAGAGAAGGAGTGGAAATCTGATGAAGACACAGTTATTGTGTTGAAACTGTTACGTGATTATGTTCTTTATATATTATCATATAGCCATACTCAGTGTGTTGTGTTTATTTTGATACAACAAGTTCTTATGTTGATGACTGTAAGAAAGAATGTGGTCTGTTTTTGTAAAAAGAAAAAAAAAACCGTGAACAAGTAGACTTTCAAAGAAAGAATAACTTAGGTTAATTAAAACCTAGGGGTAAAAACTGTGTATACAGGGAGTTTCAGAACAAAACCGAGAACGTTTGGGAGGCGATTCCTGACACCAAGATAAGAAAAAAGTATAGACCAACCAGGGTGCACAAATGCTTCCTTTCGGAGTTATAAGCTGCCAAAAATATGAAAAAAAAAAAAAATGAACTTTAAATGTCCATGGCTCCAATACTATGGGACCTAACGTAGTCGGGTTAACACTGCACTTAGGAGCTAGTATGTGCCCTATCCAAATATCCAAGTTTCAGAATCCTTCGGTACTTCCGCAACAACTTTTATAGAAGTACTTAGTGAATACTTCAAATTATATGTCCGTAACGAAACTCCGACTATAAAAATTGTTGAGTGAATACCTTAGGATTCTGAAACATGTATTTTTGGATAGCACACATGCTAGTTCCTAAGTAAAGTCTTGACTCCACTACGGTAGGTCCCATAGTTTTGGAGCTGTGGACCTTTAAAGTTTATTTATTTTATTTTTTTATTTTATTTATTTATTTATTTATTTATTTATTTTTTTCGTGTTTTCGACAGCCTATAACTCCCAAAGGAAGCATTTGTGCACCCAGGTTGGTCTATACATTTTGTTTTACCTTGGTGTCAGAAATCACCTCCCAAACTTGTTCGGTGTTGTTTTGAAATACCCTGTATATTTGAAATCTAGTCACGCGATAGGAAAATAATTTTACACATGAGAGAAAAAGAAAAAAAGGAAGGAAAGAAAGAAATTAGTACTGTATATCTTAAATGCTTTATTTCAGTTATCAGATTTAATAGTTTTGAAGGATGATTAACTTACTACCTCATACAATCTTTTTATTATTTCAGGATTGGTAGTGGTACATCCAATTTTGGTTCCGGTACTTTGGGTTTATTTAAACCGACATCAGATCGTCATCTTATCTCCTACAGTATTAAGTTGTATCGACAACTACAAGAGCAAGGATATGACATAGGTATTGGTTTTCTTCTTTTTTTTATGTATTTTAACTTGTCGTTAATTTTGCATGTTATGATCTTGCCCGTCAAAAAGTTTCTAACTAGAATTTTAAGGTATCTAGCAGTTAAAGTATATAATCCGTCATTAAAGAAAATATACACTCTTTAAGAAAAGAAAACTATATTGTGTGACAGTGCTAAACTTAATTATACATCACAGGTTTAAAACAATATAAGTTAATAGTGATAAACTTATTATACATCGTAAGTTTAATTCATATTGCAATAAAACCAGGGACGTGCTGTGACCCAAGAAATTACCCAGGCAGCAGTGCAATCAAGTTTTTCCTTTTCACTATTTATATTTATTTATTTATTTATTTATGACTTTTTTTACGTGGCGAAGGCTCTGCAGCCTTCTCCGAGCACTTAACCACGTGCATACATTTTTTTTTTAAAAAAAGCATCAGTACATATTAAATAGAAAACATTAACAATTACAAAAGAAAAGTATCAAACCACATAAAAAAGAATATACTACTTAAGTAAAAAAAAAAAAAAAATAGTTAAACACTTCAAAACAAAAATTGAAAATAATACACAATAGAGGAAACAAAATAACTTGAAGAGACCAAAATTGCATATTGTATATAGCGGTACTAGAAGTATGAATATATAAGCTGTACAAATTAAAATAGGTTACCTATTGGTTGTGTGTTCATATATGGGTTATTAATAATTTGGTAAAACGAAGATGCCTCATGTGCTACCAGTATCCTTATCTTTACTTGAGAGAAGGGATTTTACAGATTTTTTAAAATTTGGCAACTGTGAAAACGTTGTGTATTAATTGAGGTAAACTGTTCCAGAGGCGTGTAGTACTTACTGTGAAGGATTTTGAGTATGAATTAGAATTGTGACTGGGTATGGAGAGCAAGAAATTATCTTGTGATCTTGTGCTTCTAGTATGAAAGTCTAATAAATATTTTTGATAACACTTATAATGTTTTTAACTTAAAAAGTACATTGGTACCAATGTTTTATCAAAATATTAACAAAACCTTCTGTTTCGTTTTCCTGAGATTCCAACATTGAAAATATTTCTCCATACATTTTCTGAAACGCTTTTAAGAGCTTTCACAGTATTTTGCTTTTCTGTCCTCTTTCTCCGGTGGTAAGCAATATCTAATGAAGAATTCTGTAGGATAATGAAAAAATATCAGTTAGAGTAAATATATTGTGAAAAGTTGTAAGAAGAAAGTAAAACTCAGAGTTTTCTAAATTTGATAAGTGTTTTTAAATAACAGAAAGACTACAATTTTAGATTTCTGATTCATGTTCCAGCATGGGAAGAAAAACTGTTCGTTTTATATATATATATATCGTGACGTAGTTCCATCTTTTTGGGCAAACATATGGTAATCATCGACCTAAAAATTCATTGAGAATTTGTACGCACTTGCTGATTTGAAGAAAAATACTGCAAACCCACTAAGAGTGGCAGAAAAGATATGACATATAGGAATACTTCAAGTACTTTGGGACAGTGCTATTTTAAACAATGTGCATAACAGTGAATAAAGAAAGCTCGTGAAAAATACACCTTAATATTAACTTACACTCATGTGGGCAGTGTGATCCAAAAACTTTAAATAATTACCTCAGTTATTGGAGATTTTCGACTCAGCGACCTCTCTAAGTAGAAGTTCCAGTTTCGCAAGTACCAAAAAAACACATTTATAAATCTTTTCAAAATGTCTCCATTACGCTTTAGTCTCTCATTATGTAGAATAATGCTTCGTCGTGCTTAGTCTCTTAGCTCATATTCAGCGTATACACTTTCGAAAGTGGGGGGCGCAGTGGCTCAGTGGTAGAGCGTTCACCTCCGGTGCTTGGGGTCCCTGGTTCCATCCCAGCTCGCGCCGTGTGGACTTTGTGGTGGACAAACACCGTGCTCGTGGGTTTTCTCGGGGTTCTCCTGTTTCCTCCCACTTTCTTCATTCCACCATTTCACTCATCTCTCATCATCACCGTCTCCTTTAGCCTCACCGGCATAACCGTGGGACGTAAAACTTAAAGATTTCATTTTACTTTCGAAAGTTGCGAGTGCAAGAAAAGCATAGATATGTGCAACATCAACATCATGACCCTGTGTTTGATTCCCGACGGGAGCTTATGTAGTTCGGATCCAAGTTGAACTGTAGGTCCACGTCTCATATAGCCTCGCTGCTGAACTGGACGCTAAACTCAAAAACTGAAATCAAAAATCAAAATTTACCAGTGGTTAATTTAATTATACATCACAAGGATTAATACATATTATAATAAAATACAATACAAGTTACTAGTGCTAAACTTAATTATTCATAATTAGTCTAAAACGTTACAATAAAACAATACAAATTACTAGTGCTAAATTTAACTATACATCACAGGTTTAATACATATTACAGTAAAACACGATACAATTCACTAGTGCTAAACTTAACTATGCATCACATCTTTTATACATAGTACAATAAAACACGATAGTTATTGAAGATCCTCATGGTGGTTGACAGTACCAGCCAGACATGTGGTACATCAGTATACAAGGGAATACAGTGCCTTTGGATCATTTGGGCCATATTTCATCTTTAAGATCTATCTGATGCTCTTTCCAGAGCTTATAACGCTCATGCCCAGATAGTATAAATAACTCTTATATGATGCAAAAAATAAAGAGCTTTCCCATGTATTTAAGTGTACCGTACAAACATGATGCCTCTTTTTCTCACAACTTTGGTGATATAACAATAATTCCTTTGTGCTCTGAATGCCCCATTTGTCACAACGGCGTACAATAGCTTGAACAATATCAGTCATTGGTTTGCGGGGAATACTGCACTGCCGCAGTAATTTCTTCAAAGAAGATTCCCCAAAGATAAAAGTACAGAACTGTTCAATTTTTAGGGACCGTGGTGGTTCAGTTAGAGCGTTCACCTCTGGTGCATAGGGTCCTTGGTGCGATCCCAGCTCACGCCAAGTGAACTTTTTGGTGAACATACACCATGTGCGTGAGTTTTCTTGGGGCTCTCCCGTTTCCTCACACTTTCTTCATTCCTCATCATCACGGTATCCTTTAGCCTAGCCGACATAAACGTGGGACGTAAAATTTAAAGGTTTCATTTTATTTTATTTTTTTGTTAAACTTTTAAACTTGAAATACCACTTTAAAATGGATTTAAACGTTCCTCAAATGTTAATCGCCATTTTTTTATTATTTATTTATTTATTATTTTTTTTTACTGTTATACGTTACATGCTACAATGTAGAGATATTACACATTGTATGATATTTTAAGTGCAATCCGCAGATAACCTTTGTAAAACGTGTATGCCTTTTTGATTGTCTTAGTATTTATTGTGCTCGATATTAGTAGAGAACGTTCCTGTTTTCCTGTACTTCTATTGTAGTGTTAAACCATACATTTCCACAATTTTTATACACATTGAACTCATAGAAGTTCTGCCTTAGGTGGATGTGTGTATGAGTTGTTCTCTCTGAAAGCAGGTTTCAAGTAGTTGTTGCAAAATGCTTGTATTACAAGTATCGTTAAAACAATATCTTGCTAGACCAGGGTGTCTATCGGTCACAAAAGCCAAGAAAGTCCCGAAATTAGAAAACAGTCATTAAAGTCAAGAAAAAGTCACAAAATTTAGTTTTTAGATCACTTTTTTTTTTTTTTTTTTTTAATCTGTACAAATATAAGTACAGACTGGGAAATTTTGTTCTATAAAACGTCAAAATTCACTACCAAAAATATCTATGGTCAGCTTTAGACGCTACCAAATCGCAAGCATAGCACGCTTCTAACTCATGCATGAAAATTCGGCCTAATTCGCATCCAAATTCGCTCTTGAGAATGTTACAAAATTTTAAGGTTTGGTAAAGAAAAGGTCACGAAAAAGTCAGAAATTTCATTTTGGAAATTTTAGTAGACACCCTGTTGAGTTGAGTTGAGTGGATTTTGAGTTTAACGTCCCTTTTCAGCAGCGAGGCTATATGAAACGTGGACCTACTGATTAACGTGGAATCCGAACCGCATGAGCTCCCGCCGGGAATCGAACCCGGGTCTCCCGTGCCAAAGGCGCGTACGCTAACCGCTTAGCCACGGTGGAGCTCTAGTAGACACCCTGTAGACTTCTTTTGCTTTATAATAATAATAATAATAATAATAATAATAATAATAATAATAATAATAATAATAATAATTATTATTATTATTATTATTATTATTATTATTATTATTATTATTATTATTATTATTATTATTATTATTATTATTATTATTATTATTATTATTATTGGTTAGTTAGTTACTCCTCCAAAATCTTGCATGCAATGATCCCGGTCGAATTTTGCTAGTTCAAAATGTACTATATGCCCAAATTAACGACAAGTAGATTTCGATGTTCTATTTTAAACCCATATAAAAAATGGATTCAAATGTAGTTGTGTATCAGTTTCTGAAATTTTGCTTCTCCACCGTTTTGGATACATGTCATTGAGACATCGTAATTGTACTAAAACTTTTGTCTTGTGATGACTTTTCAAAAGATACGTTATTCGATCCCTATTGTCTGAATAAATAAATAAATAAATAATAATTGTTCGCACTTACACTGTTGGGATGTCCTTGGGTAAATTTTGTTTGTTCATAGCGTCAGGTCCTCAAGTTGATTTAATATTGAATATATGTATGTGGAATGTATCCTGTAGCGTCCAATAATAAATAATAATCACGGTTTCCGACTCACTGTGTATTTTAATTTTATCTTTTTACTTTGCTGGACTGTTTTTGTACTTTATATTTGAATGATTTGTTTCCAACAGGACTAAATCAATGTGGCAGCTTGAACCTAGCTCAGACGAAGGATAGGCTAATAGCTTTGAAGAGGAGAATGACATATAATCTTCCAAAGGGGCTTTATTGTGAGGTAGTGTGAAAATTACGTTCTTATTTCGAGTTTAACGTTCATTTCGTCACCAAGACCTGGATCTAAAGCACATGAGCTTCTTCCGAGAATTGAACTCAAGACTCACGCGTTATTAGAACGGCAAAAATAATCATATAGTTAGAAGATATCTTCAAACGTATTTATTTGTAAATGTACTCTTTTCCGATTGGTTTGTTTTTAGTATGTAAAAGGCCCGTCCATTGAACAGTGAGCGGCACTCCTGGATGGACTTGATTTTATTTCTTTCTTGTAATAGAATCTCTCACGATTATGCCTGGAGGCTAAGGAAGACGGTGATGATGATGAACGAAATACTGGAATGAAGAAAATGGAAAGAAATTTGAGAGCTCACACACGCGGTATTTTTATCTACGAAAAGACCCACATGGTGGGAACGGATCGAACCATGGTCCTATGCACCAGAGACGAACACTGTTTCACTGTGCGGGGGGGGGGGGCTCAGTGGTAGAGCGCTCACCTCCGTTGCTTGGGGTTTTGTTTCGATCCCAGCTCGCACGGTGTGGACTTTGTAGTGAACAAACACCGTGCTCGTGGGTTTCCTCGGGGTTCTCTCGTTTCCTCCCACTTTCTTCATTTCACTCATTTTTCATTATCACCGTCTCCTTTAGCCTAACCGGCATAACCGTGAGACGTTGAACTTCAAGATTTCATTTCATTTCACGTTTCACTGTGCCATCACGGTCCGCATATGACTTTAGTACATAGATATAATAACTGTACATAGATACATAGATATAGTAACCTATAACTAACCTACTAACGTATCGACGTAATTTCGTGAATATGTGTCAATATATAAAGGTACTACCTATATAATTAACTTCCATTCATTCTATCCATTTTATCTTGACCTAATTTCTTGAAATGATGACAACGGTGAACATTTGACAGTTTAATATGATTGGTTTGAACAAATTCGTAACAGGCAGAAGAGCAAAGTGCAAGTTCATCTTAAGAAACAACAAACTCATGACCCAGTAAATTTGGGTTATAATGGCTTAATGAATGTAAGGAAGATTATTTATTTAAATAAAATGCCATGTTCTTGTAATGTGTATAAAGCTATCAATACATGATTAAATAGAAACCTTGCCTATTGGATAAAGGAAATACCGTTTTGTATTTTGAGATATTTACAACCTACAATTAATTTGCCTGGCTTCAAGGAACATAGAGGTTAATAAAATTTAATTTGTACCTACGTTATTTAAGTATTCTCCTGGTATTGCGGGCTATATTGCAACCCTTTCTCGAAAGAAACTGGAAGGTGGTTTACAATTGTGAGCAACAGATAGAAAAGTTGAAAATATAAAAACTATCTCAGTCCAGAATTTGTTCAGAGACTATTTACAATAACTTTCTGTTGTCGATTGGGTTATACGATATATCTGTTATATGATTAGTACCCCATCAACACTTGGTAGATGGAGATCTATTTATTACTCCTCGTCGACAAATTCGTGAAGTGGCTTATTGAGTTGTGCCACAGTTCGGACGTAGTGGAACAATTTCCTACGATTAAATAAAAGATAGAGTTATTAGTGAATCATTGCGCGAGGTTGTTTCTATGACGGTTTTTCATATACTCACAGTTGACAACAGAATAATGTGTTCGCTGAGTACAGTTTCGAATTTCAACAGGAATATTAGTTGTAGATTGCTTTTGAACAGATTTCTGACTATACTATTGGCATTTCTTGTCATAGTTTCTTTGACCCGGTTTTCTTAATTTTAAACCACTTTCCTGTTTTTTCGCGATAAGATCCAAAAGATCAGGACAATATGAACGTTTTGTTCTTGTTAATAAGATGCTCCGATGTGATATTTGTGCTGCAGTAAACCTCATTATACTTAGCTGTATATTTCCAATTAAAGATTTCAATTCATGTTTGCTTTTAGGTAGTAGGTCGCAATGAATTGAAAAACATAAACCCATATCTTTACACTGATGATCTGGAAGGTGCTATCTGGGTGCCCGAAGATGCAGTTGCTAAGCCACGAGCTATTTGTGATGCGTTAGCGAAACTTGCTCGTGAAGGCGGTAAGTATATAAAATTATTAATCAAGTAGTAGCTAGGAATACAATGTACGTTAATGCTTGTTATAATAACCAGCGAATTTGAAGAGTCTAAAAATGAAATGTAATCTTTGAGTTTTACGTCCCACGGTTATTCCAGCTAGGCTAGAGTCTGTGATGAAACAATGAATGAATTAGTGGAATGAAGAAAGTGGGAAGAAACGGGAGAACTCCGAGAAAACCCACGCACACGGTTTTGAAGAATTTAGTTTTAATATTAGTTAAAAATATATTCAGAAATAAAAAAAAAACACTCTGTTTCTCATAATACCACGTCTGTTTTAACCTAAAGATGGAGGAAGTATTTCTGGAAATTTATAAGAGAATGGAGAAATTTATATTTTTAAGAAAATGAAATGAAATGAAATCTCTAACTTTTACGTCCCACGGTTATGCCGGTTAGGCTAAAGAAGACGGTGATGATGAGAGATGAATGAAATGGTGGAATAAAGAAAGTGGGAGGAAACAGGAGAAGCCCGATAAAACCCACGACCACGGTGTTTGTCCACCACAAAGTCCACACAGCGCGAGCTGGGATCGAACCAGGGACCCCAAGCACCGGAGATGAACGCTCTACCACTGAGCCATCGCACCCCCGATATTTTTAAAGGGTCATGGTAACTGAGTACTGAGCTTTCAACTTCGGTGCGAAAGTTCACTGGTTCGAATGCAGAGCATATAAATTCGAGATAAAACATAGTGTGTTCGTAGATTTTTTGTCACTATCTTCATTCAGCCAGTCGTTCTCTCTTCAAATATTATTATTTTATTTCTGTTTAACCTTCGCACCATCAAAGGAAATATTTTGTGCCCCACCATGTATTATTTTTCTAATAGTAATATGTTTAATTTTCTCATAGCTTTTGTCTCTTATGTTTTGCTGAACTGAATATTCTATTCAGTTTATTTTATTATTTTTTTAAAATTTATTTACGGACATAAAGTAAACCCCATTGGTAGGAGACGCAACTGCTGTCGTGCTGTGATGTTTACAGATGGCAGTGTTGTACGTATCAATTTCTCTTCCCTTTCTTGACATTGCAGTAGCCGTTTGCTATTGTGTAAGTGAGCAAGCTCAAACCTGTATCAAATTGTATTTTTCGTATATGATATGGTTATTGAATTAAGGTTGGTACACTCCGCAGCAAAAAAATCTGCAACATTAGCATGTAAGTTTATTGAGAAAGGACATAGTCTTTTACTCCCAAATAAGTGGACAGGGGAGGACGCCGAAGTTTCTCCTGGTGTGATTCGTGCCACTTAGACATTATGTTGATTCCCTGCGCTGTTAGGCGTAGTTTCACAATAAATTTACATGCTCATGTTGTAGGTTTTTTGCTGCGGACTGTACAAAATACCCTTCCTCTCATTTGTAGTTCGTACTTTTAGATAGATCTTAATAGTCCGAGGATTAATAAATTCCTCTCATTGTCTGAAGATGAGGACCAAATTATTCGCAGTTGGGATAAGGTACCCAGCCGCACTTCCTTGATATCAGGAAGATGAGAAGAAACTAAAGCGTATCTTCCAATATGTATCAAGACAGTCGTGAGTGCATTCATCCTCTTTAACGTCGTTCTGGAAGTGTTTGGAGACGCATTTTGTTTCTTACTGTAGTGTTTATATATGATTGCGGAAGCTTGTTTTCCTTCAATAGCTCATAAGTTTTCTTTTTATGTCATTTCTAATAATTTATTTAATGACTTTACTTTTCTTGCCATACAATTTCTTTAACTAAATTTGGGCTAATTTGATTTTTATTTGCGTTTCAGGTGCTTATTACGTAGAAAATTGTAAAGTTTTTCAAGTATTAACAGAAAACTTAAGAGTGAAAGGTGTTGAAACCAGCTTAGGAACTGTTTCATGCGAGTATTTTGTCAATTGTGCAGGGATGGTAAGTTTAATATATTATTTAATATTTATATTAATGGGAAATAATTAGAGATGCAAAAACCTTGGTGATTTTTTTTTTCGTGAAAATTTAGCCTGTTTTAAAAAAGAAGTTTTCTTTCGTTTCATTATTTTCTTATTCAAATACACGTGTGCTTTCCTGTAGGAGAATCTACGATTAACAAGAGTTCTTTTACAACATTCAATACTTGTGTTGTGAATTCTGTTCAGTGAAAAGTGGCTGTCTTGGTTGGTTTCAAATTGGTATTGCATTATTCGCTATTAAGTAAAATTGCATTGGTTATTAGAAACTGTAGGTTATGCAACCTTACATATCGAAGTGTCATGTTGGTTGCCTAACCAAGTGTCTGAAAGTTGTACATCTTGTCGATATATTTTACGGATTGCCTTAATTCAAACTGACAGGCAAGAAAAAGTACCATCTGTAAACCAAGAGAGAGAATACAAAAACATTTTTGCTTTTGGTATAATATTTTACTTGCATCTTGCTTTCTGTTTGGGAAACATTTTATTGTGAACCTTTACAAATTGAACCTATTGTGAATTTAGTTAAAGCTAAAATGGCCACTCTGGACATGATATTAGTTTAACACGGTAATAAATATTTATTATTAGCAACTTTCATCTTTCTTTACTATTGTATCGTGTCAGTATATTTGAAGTACAGGGCTCATAGCGAGTCACTTTTTTTTTTTTTAAGTTTGTCATTAAAATTTACTTTTTTTTTCAAGTTTGTCACTAAACGTTACTTTTTGGGGGAGTAATTTTTTTTTTCATTTGATTTATATTTTGCATTGGCAGTCTTTTAGCATACGTTATGTTAGCTTACGTTCTTGTTACTATTTTTTATTTCATTTTCTATGCAACTGCATTTTTAGTTAACATTTGTAATTTATTTTAAAAGTTCATAATCTATATTATAAAATTGAAAGTGACTATGTTTGTGACTCTTAATCTCTTGAACCGTCTGACCGATCTCGATCAAATTTTTTGACGTAGATGCGGTTCTGGCCTGGGAGTGTTTTTAGCTATTCACTTAGACGGTAGATCTTAGGGGAGGGGAAGGAGGGGTAGTTATAAAAAGATAAATAAAACTTAATAACTCTTGAACCAAACGACCAATCTCAATCAAATTTTCAACATAGATGAGGTTTTTCCCTGGGGTGTTTTTTATCATTTTACTTTGACGGAGCAACATAGGGCAGGGGGAGGAGGAGGAGATATACTAAAATCAATATATATAAAAATAAAATGACTATGTTCGTGAGTTAATAACTCTTGAACCACCAGATCGATCTCGATCAAATTTTCAACATAGATGACGTTCAGACCTGGGATAATTTTTGTCATTCAACTTTGATGGTGTAAGGTAGAAGGGGAAGGGGAAATATATGTCAAAAATAAAGTCACTGTCTTTGTGACATCACTCTTGACCCACTCGACCCACAATTATCGTAGGGGGAGATAATTGTAAAAAATAAAAAAATAAAGCACTGTCTTTGTGACTTCATCTCAGTCAAATTTTTAACATAGATGAGGTTTAGGCCTGAGATTTTTTTTATCGTTTCACTTTGATGGTAGAACTTAGGGGAGGGGGATAGGGTATATATATATATATATATATATATATATATATATATAACTCTTGAACCATCGGACCGATCTCGATCAAATTTACAACATAGATGAAGTTTATACCTGAGATGGATTTTGTTGTATCACTTTGACGGTGTAATTTAAAGGTAGGTAAGGTGAGAGATATTTAAAAATGATCGAAAGTGACTGATATTAGTGTAGAATTCATAGTTTTCGGGGTCTCTGCGATGACCACTGACACTTCTGATGCCGTTTATATCCAAATTCAGCCCCGCAACGTAGGGGAGGGGAGGAGAGATATATACAAAGATGATCGAAGTGACCAATATCAGTGTTGAATTCTTAGTTTTCAGGGACGCTGAGATGAACAATGACACTTCCAATGCCGTGCCCTGCAACATGGGGAGGGGAGAGGATATATAAAAATCATCGAAAATGACCGATATCAAAGAGCGTTTTAGAAATAGTAAAAAGTGACTGAATAATGGAACATGTGAAGTGACATTAATTTTATAGATATTTTTAATTAGCTTAATAACAATGGATACAACCATAGCTTTCGTACTCACATTTTTTTGACTTTGTGGTGTAAAATTAATTCTGTTTAAAATTTAGAAATAATTGCTGAAAGTATACAGGGAAAAGGGGAGTAATACATCTTGTTTTGAACGTAAGCTTACAAATATTTATTTTATCTTAGATCTAAATCTGTTGGTCAGGAAAAATAGACATTACTATTAAAATATTGTGTAGGACCCTGAGAAAATCTCTTCGCAGAATATAATAATAACAGGGGGGTCCAGGTGGTCGATGTACTCTTCAAGAAATTTTTGGATATTAAGTCCGTGTTCTAGAAAAAATATCTTAGACATCTGTTGTGGTTTGTGTAATCCAGTGAGAGTATATTATTGAGAACCCTTGACAATATACACCGTGTTTCAAAAAGAATGACCTGATTTTGGACGGTAATAATTACGGAACATGGGACGTGCCAGCAAGGAGATGAGTGATGCTTAAAATCGCCGTTAGATGTCGGTCAATGTGTCTTCTCAGTTTGCAGTCAGTCAGAAGTAAGATGGCATCTACTCAACAGAAGGCGTTTTGTGTACTGCAGTTTGCAAAGACTGAGTCAGTGATTTCGGTCCAATGTGCTTTTCGTCGGCCTTTTGGCATTGATCTGCCTGCAGCCAAAACCATTGGTCGTTGGTATCGCAAATTTAGAGAGACAGGATGCTTGTGCAAAGGTAAAAGTCCAGGTTGGTCTTGCACTTCCGATGTAATGGTGGAAACAATTCGGCAAACGTTTGAGCGGAGTGCTATTGCTGGTAGACACATAGAGCATTTGTAATATAAAGGTAACCAAGAAAGTTGTGTTGTTTTTTTGTGGAGATCTTGTGTTCAATTGGCTCTCTCGCCGTGAGTTGAATACGAATGGAGATAAGGCGAAGGACAGTTGTTGGTGTGGGTATATCCAACATAGTTCCTGGTTGTGGCAGTTCAGTTACACCGTGAACTTGCGTAAGGACAGAGTGAACATGGAACTTCCATAAGGGCGTATATGCTGTACGAATTCAAACTGGGATGGAACGCCGCTGCAGCGAGGCGGAAGATATGCCAGGCCTTTAGTGAGGGTGTTGTGACTACGCGGACAATGCAGCGGTGGTTTAACAAGTTAAAAGCAGTGAACGCTTGAAACGCTTGAAGCAGGAAACACTTGAAGACGTACTACGTGCCGGAAGACCAACCATGTACAAAATGAAGATCTTCAGATAGCAAGTGAGCCGAACAGTTGCCAGACATGTGAGGCACTGGGACCATAATTCAGTGTGAGTGGGGAAACCAATCGGCAGCACCTCCATCAACTTGGGAAGCACTACTAATTGGGTCGATGGGTCCCACATAATTTGACTACGGGCCAGAAGTCAACGCGAGCAGTCATCTGTGTTTCTTTGCTGCCTCGTCTGAGGAAGGGGACGTTTCTGGACAGGATGGTGACATGTGATAAGAAGTGGATCTTGTATGAAGCTCCACGGCGCCATCATCATTGGTTAGCATCCAATGAACCGGTTTTCAAAACACCCGAAATTGTCCGGAAGCAGAACACGTGGTTATTAGGTTTCGTTCAATCCAAGAGAGTAAAAGGAACCGGTGGACCTAAATAATAAAGTCCACTATCCTGATCATTTGTAGACCGCCGGTCGCTTGATGCGAGCGGAAGCTCCCCCCGTACACCTCCTCCCCTCTACTGAAGCTAAAAAATGAGCGTTTCAAATAAAAGGCCATATCTCCAAAACTAATCAAGATATTAATGAATTTCTTTTTCCGGTTTTATCTGTAAGGTGTGCTTTATGATTTTGTTTATTCATGCTTTCGATAGACCCAACGGGTTTTCGGAAAATTAACTTAAACTTAAATACTGACATATTTTGTCCAAAATATTTTCTTTTGTGCTCTGTATCTTCCCAATGAGTTGAGACATGGAAAGAACACCCCTAATTAAATTTATAGAACATTAAATTATCTTTCCAACGGTACCAATATTGTTAGGTTTACTTCGAAAAGTAGCTGTACAGCGAGGTAAGTTTGAAGGAAAGTGCACTTTGATTCGTATGCTAATGCTCCGAATGGCACCACTGAATTTCAGCTCACGTCAGTCAATAAAGGTTTTGTTTTCGAGATAAAAGCTGATTTTTTCCTAATATTTGAAGAACAGTACTCACCCTTCTCCCTTGAGCTCTCCTGCACTATCATGATCATTTCTACATGTCCGGTCACTTGATACGACCGTGCGTTAAGGATCACAAAATTGTAAGATAAGTAGAGATGTCTTTTATAGTGTTAAAATCCATTTACAATTGATATTCAAGATGATTCCGATTTTTACACTCTATTTGTGTGCTGTATTTCCATCGGTAGTTGTAAATAATTCCTTATTTCTTTAATAAAATGTTTTATCTTACCATAATGAAGAAACAGAAAATATAAATAATGGTAGAACGTATGTAAAGATGTCTTAAGAGTATTTCTAAAATCAAAAATGGGCTTGTATTTTCTCAATGGTCACTTTACAAAATGTTTCTGCAGAAACCTCAATAACTATATTTGTATGTAATTTATGAGAATATTACATCGAACTTCATTAAATACTTACTAATTACTGGAAACAAGCGGAACTACAATAATATTCTACATTATCATATCAAATCTGCGCAAAATATTCGAAAAATTACATATTTCTTTAGTTAAATATAATGCCTGTGATGAAGAAATTCGGAAATAGGCCAGAACTGGTTTCACTTACTCAGAAGCTTCTTACATCTGCTAAGTCTGCTTACTGTAACTACAAAGCATACTTAGAAAACCTAAAAAATGAGGAAGCTTAAAAAGAAGAAGTAAAGAAAAAAAGATGAAACAAAACAACAAACAGAGAGAGAGGTGATGGAGAAATTGACAAAGGAAAACAGGGGCGTGATGGGATTTTGGTCACTTTTCAACTATTTACAAGAGACCAGACCACTATGAGCCCTGAAATGCTGTAGCTAGCTCTTGGGTTGACTTGTGTATTTATCATTTCTCTTTGATTAAAATACGTACCCAAGGGATCCCAAATACTTTTTTAAAGAACTAATGTATTTATGAAGGACCTTTTAAGTACGAGTGGGAAAATTCTCAGTTTTCGCAATTCGCGCTGGCTATTGAAGTGCATCGTATTTTGTTTTAGTAATATAGGCTTATCTCGGAGATTTAGTAGTACTGATTATATTAGTTTTCTGGTATAGAAGTTATATATGTGTGTGTGTTGTGGTATTGTGTTGTATATCGTAGTGTTTTGTAAGTGTACACTATTTACAAAAAACAACATAAAAAAATGTCTCGATGTGCAGTTTCCAATTATACTAACCAGAGCAGAAAAACTAAGGTAGTTGCAAACGTAGTTGTTATTGTTATATGAGAACTTAGCGTCCCCTTCACCAGCGAGGCCATATGAGACGTAGAGCTACTGCTTAACATGAAATCCGATCCATATGAGCTTCCACCGGGAATCGAACCCCATTCTTCCGCGTCGAAGATGCGTACGCTATTTAGTCATGTTGGAGCTTCGGTGGAAACTAGTATACATATAAAAAATATTTTTGCAGGAGACCCATTTTTACAGCAGCAGCAGCACAAAAAAAAAAAAAAATAATAATAATAATCCTTCTGGTTTACGTTGCTCTCCTATGTCCTACAGGCTTAGGGAGACGGATGAAAGAATTGTGAAATGAAAGTGTGGGAGGAAACGGGAAAACTCCAAGGGAAAACCTACAGACACATTCTTGTCTACCACATACTTACATGGCGTAGGATCGAACCAGGATCCCCGCACTAGAAGTGAGAGCTATTTACAAAACGTGAATACTCGAACGAACAACCATTTCAATGTTTTAACTTCCATTGCGTGTTTCCAACATAACAAACCATTGAAAAGTGTTCCATATCTTGCTGAATACATCTTTTATTGAGGAAAAAGTATGGCACGTTAATAGGTACCACCTAGAGATGTACTTCCTTCCAACTAGGTAAAGTTTCTGTGCCACGTTATGGTTTCCCCGGGCGCCGATCCGTGGGCGTATGGAAGTCCGCCCCGCCAAAGTTTGATTGGACCCTCAGAATTTAGATATGTATTTGGTTGATTCTTCGCTTGGTTACATGACAATGATACACATAATACCCCAAGTTATATAGAAATCGACGCCGCTTCTGCTCTCCTCGTTCGATCAGAGAAATGAGTGACAAAAACCAAAGGATTCGAGATGACCTTCAATTATGTAAATGGTAGCAACTTAATGTTCAATGAAAACTAAAAATCAAATGACCGGAAAAATAAGTGAAAAATATCCTAATGTACATGAGTCATTAATTAAGCTGTTGTGAGAAGTAGATTTTTTTTTTTTCAAATGAACTAATAAATAGAAACAATAACATTCAAAAATCAACGTCAGCATAAAGAAGAAAATCTCCTTAACTAAAATGAAGCCCGAAAACAAACAGTTCACCAGAGAAAAAGGTGCGCAATAAATAACAGCAAACGCCAAGCATCGCCTGTCTGTGGCAATGGCGCTTTTTCCGCTCTGCTCCTACAGTGACGCAATATCATCAGCCAATGAGCGTCTATTTCCCGATATGACCCAACCTTACTACTTGTGAGTTGTTTATTTTCTGATTTATTCTTTTACTTGTATTGTAATTTTTACTTTCTTTTTCGTCCCATTTGATGTGTAATGTTTAATATTGTATTCTTTTGACAAGGGTTAGGTGGTAGAGCAGCCATGGCTGAACCTCGCCCGCTTCAATAAAGACATTTACATTTATTCATTCATTATGAACCTTGCGTGAAGGTAATACTTATTTTCTTGTTGTAGTGGGCTCGTGAGTTAGGCCAACGGTGTACTCCTAAGGTACGAATCCCTGTGCATCCTGCGGAGCATTTCTTCGTCACAACAGAATCTATTCAAAGCCTGGATATGAACTTTCCAAAAATCCGAGATTATGATTCCCATACTTATATGCGCGAGTGGGAAGGAGGCATTATGGTTGGTGGATTTGAACCTGAAGCGAAACCTGCCTTCCCAAATGGAATTCCAGATGAGTGGTGGAAGGAGCTTCATGAAGATTGGAACCATTTCGGTAAGTCTCAGATATTATCTCAGTAATGTATTTTACTGGAGTTGACACACATATGTAAACTAACTTGTTCAGTATTAAGTGTCAATGTTAAGTTTCTTATTTTTCAATTCTTTTTGTTTGTTTACCTGTTGCCTTCTTCAGGTTTTAAAAACTTACTAAACTGTAAGCAACATGAGACAGAACAGTGAATAAAGAAGATATTTAAATGTTTCTTCCTTGTATACTTTAATGTGCACATCCTATCTATGAATTAAAATTTTACGTTTATACGTTTGTGGTCAAGAAAAGTTTTTGTGTTTGTGACCAGTTTCTTTGACAATGGTATCTCGTAAACTATAAGCTCTGGGAAAGATGCCTTTTTCAATGATCAATTGCAAATTTTGTGTAGATTGTTCAGTTCTAATTGAATTTTTAAAAACAATAATCGTTATTTCTTTATTACATATTTTAGGAGTACACTAAAAGTATTGAAATTTTAAAAACTAAAGCGTCATATCCTACGAGTTATACATTCCAACACCACACATTTGTATACGGGGTTAGTATATCTCGAGCGTTTGTTTCATGGCCAAATGATAGTGAAAAACGAAGGATAACGATTTCTCCAGTCTAACATGTAAGATGAATGTTTATTGTTTGGACTGTTGTGCCCAATAAACACCACATATCAATGACAATATAATTAGTTGGATGTGTAATGTATTTGCTTATTACATACTGCATGCAAGAAAAAAGAAATCACTGATCATACATGAATTAAAAGCTCCATCCAAAAGTAGGCTCAAATCTTGCAAACGGTGCGAGATATTGAAAAAAATCTCCTCGTTATGGTACCCCTTGCCGATTTTTATCAAGATGTCTTTCACTTGTGTCTGTAAAGAGGCAAGTGCAGATGATGTGAGGAAGGAGATTCATGCTTATATGTGAATGATGCTCAGTGTAGAGAGCGCAGGTTCAGCTAGTAATTATGAAATTTTGTGAGCAAATCCACTATACAGATCTTTAATGAATGATTTCAGAAATGTTACCACAGATTGAGTTTAAAATAGGATTTGATAAAATATATTTTATCGAGGTTATTTATAATAATAATAATAATAATAATAATAATAATAATAATAATAATAATAATAATAATAATAATAATAATATAAAGATCCGCAGTGGCTTAGTGGTAGAGCTTTATTACTTACAAACTTATTTATTTGGTAGCTTACTTAATAACTAGCTTATTTTTATACTGAGGTATTAACTACGATTTGAGTTACTTATTTTCCATTTTGTTAATTTTCTTTCTTTCTTTCTTTCTTACTTACTTACTTTAACTTAATAAAATACTTACTCACTAAATACAGTACTAACTTACCTTATGTGTTCAGTTGTAGTCAATAATTATCACTTTTAAACTTGTCATTAATATTCTCGGCGTAAATATTGAATGCTCTTCACATTTTATACATAGCACTTCAGTTGCATTCATTATGTTAAATTCAATGTACCACAATTCTTCAAACGGTAACAAGATACTCTATAGCAATGTAATGTATTTATTTTCTGGATATTATATATAGACGCAGCACGTTATGCCAATATACGATTCATTACATTCACTCAAAACCTTTGATAAAGATAATGAGGAATGTTAACCCTCGAGTTAAGGAGTACATTAGGGAATCTAAGGATGACCAAGAACTTCCAAAACACCTACAAATTTCAAAATAATTCAGGATGTCTATATTACTGCGTCTCACTTCGCGAATTGAAAGTAATGTATTTGACGCATTTTACGTTAGAGCTAAAATAACCAGGTCTCAATATGTAAAAAGGAAATCTAGATAAAAATGTGGGAGAACATTATTAACAATTTTATAAACAAAAATGAATCATTTTGTATATTTTGTAATGTGTATAAGGTTGAGATAATTAAGTGCATAATTTTGTACATAGATACCAACTTTATTGGATGTTTATTATGGATTACACTATACATATATATATATATATATATATATATATATATATATATATATATATATAAAAAAAATACCCGGGTTCGATTCCCGGCGGGAGCTCATGTGGTTCGGATTCCACGTTAATCAGTAGGTCCACGTCTCACATAGTCTCGCTGCTGAAAGGGACGCTAAACTGAAATTCAACTCAACTCAAAATAATAATAACAAGAACCCTACATAATATTTGTATATTAAAGAAATTTTTTAAAAATAGTAATATAAATACAGAACTGTTACGGCAACATTAATTCTTTAAGATTACATCGCATTTAAATGCATAGAAGTTTCGGGTACCGAAGGTTGGACAGAAGACGCGTGTTTCGAAGCATTTTTCGACAAGTTCCTAAAAGTGAGTATCGTAAACCTGGAATTAAAAAGTTGGTTACAGTGTAAAGGAAATTGATACATTACATTGCTATAGAACTTGTTGCCGTTCGAAGGACTGTCACAGATTGAATTTAATTAATCTATGTAAATTAATGAATGCCACCGAAGTGCGAGATAAAATATGAATAATCACCATTATTAGAATTTAGCTTAAAATATATCGATGAAAGGCGTTCGATATTTACGCCGGAATTATAATTACTCATGCTCTTAGCCTTCATATTCTTGTTGTTCTTTGCACTTATTTACTAGTTTCCTGCACACATTACATTTCGTTGTTATTGTTTAATGATGGTTTCCTCGATTTATATTTCTTGCTGTTGAATATATGTATGAATGAGTTATATGTCATAATATCACGATTGAAAATACAGTAGTAATTTGAATGTTGATTACTCATCACAGCTGAACATATAAGGTTAGTATTGTATTTAATGTATTGTGTGTTCTACGTGTTCAGTTAATGGTTCATTTACTTCCTAGCTTAAAATTACTTTCTTATCAACTTATTTACTTTTTACTTACTAACCTAATTACATTTTACTTGCTTATCGTGTTGAATGAGTTCGGCAGTGTATATATATGAGTGACAGATACATGTGGCCTGCCAGTATGTCGCTTGACCTATGTAAAGAAGTTTACCTTTCTTCAATCATTGCAATTGCCTTTGCCCTTAGCTGGAGTCCATTATATCTTCTATGCGAGAAACTGCACTTCCTAATGTTCTGGATTATGTTATCAGCATATCGCGAGTCATATCACTGTTGTAACTGGATTTTATTGACTGAGTTCGCTACTTTCATTCAAGTATTTCTCTATTTGTCTTCACGTAGCTGGATGATGCAGCTTTGACAGTACTATCTGCAGTAAGTTTTTTTTTTTTTTTTTCTGAATCTTTCGTTTTCATTAGATTTATGGAGGAATTCGATCACTTTGACCATTGACGGATAAGTGTTACTTTTGTCATCCATTGCGAGGGGAGGGGGGCTCAGTAGTAAAAAGCTTATCTCTGGTGCATGTGGCCCCTGGTTCTATCTCCGGCCAAATAAGTTTATGGTGGACAACATCGTGTCCGTGGGTTTTCTCGGGGTACTACCATTTCCTTCCCCATTCTCATTCCACCAATTATTCCATAATCATTCACTTCCCTTAATCATCTGTCTCCTTTAACCTAACGGGCATAAACGTGGGACGTTAAGTTGAAACATTTCATTTCATTTTTTTGTCATCCATTGTACGAATGTTTCATATCTGTAACCTTGTGAAAAAGTATTACGATATTATGTGATACATTTTGACCAGGCTTTGTAGTAAGCGTTAACTTAACGGAAAGACTTCTATTGTGTAATGATTCCAGTGTTGAAATGTTTTAAATATTAAATTAACAATTCTTTTCTTTCATATTTATAAATTTTTATGTTGATCTTTCTGTTAGGACCTTTATGGGAAAAAGCGAAACATCGTTTACCCATTCTGAGAGAAGTTCAAAGTCCTAAACTTACTAATTCACCAGATAATTTTACACCTGATGGCAAGTGGATATTAGGAGAGACTCCTGAGGTAAGGCTCTGCTATTAGTTAAATTTATGTACAAGGTAACCAAAAAAAGTTCTTCCCATTTTTGGCCTTTCATTAATCGTACGCTCACAATGAGAAAACGAACGAACAACGCAAGTGCGTGCCAAACGATCGGGAGTTAATTTGACTATCGACCTTCAATAATACAGGTTGCGCACATATAGCAGTCACAGCTTGTCCAATGCCAATGTAAATGGAGGTATCGAAACAGCTTGTTCGTGTTTGTTTATTGTAAGACTTTAAAGTGAGCCTGTCAGCTGCCACATATTTGGGGAAAATGCCGTGAACGAACACATTGCTAGGCATTGGTTCCAGAAATTCCGTTCGGGAGCCTTTCGGATGAACCTTGTAGTGGACGACCACATGCGTTGGATGACGAGACACTAAAGGCAGCCATCGATGAGGACAGTAGTCTAACGGGTGATGAACTTGCAGAAGCGTTCCATGTTTCTGCTGAAACAGACTGCCCGTGCATGGGATAGTGAAATCATACAAGTTAAGCAAGTGGGTACCCCCACACATTGTCGGCAGCCAACAAGGAACAACTAGTGATAGCCTGTTTGTCCTTGCTCACTCGGCATCTAAACACACTCATCTTTGTTCGCTTGCTTACTGGTGACGAAAAGTGGGTTTTCTATGACACACTCAAGCGTACCAGACATTTGTTGTCGCCACGTGATCCTGTTCGTCACTTCAAGACCACGTCTGTACCCACGAAATTGTATGCTATCTGTATGTTGGAATTGTTGGCAAGTGATGTATTAAGAGCTCCTTCCACCTTGTCAGACTATCGCTGCTACCCCTACTCACAGCAGTTGCAAAAGGTGTACCGTGCATTGCGGCAGAAGTAGCCGGTATTGGCGAATCACAAGGGTATGCTGTTGCTGACGACAATGCCAAGTCACACATGACCAAGAGGATCCGGGAGATCCTTCAGAAACTTCACGGGGAAATATTCATTCAATATATTCACCGGATCTTGCGCCATCAGATTACCACCTGTTTCATTCCGTCGACAGGCACCTCCATGGGAGATCCTTCGCAAATGAGGGAAACCTATGGAACGCATTCACGGAATTCACGACTACCGAGATTTATCACCAGGGTATCGTGCAGCCACAGGAACGTTGGCAAAAGATGCTGATCGAGATTACTTTGAAACCTAAAGGTACGTACTGTCCACTGTACTGCTCTAGAACAGCATGAACTTTTTTGGTTATCTTGTATTACTAGAGGTGCTGTCTTTCGCAACAGATTTTGCATTTCTTAGCAATTACAGACGATGAATTACCATTCCAGCGTCTTTTTGTAAGCAATTCTTTTGAGCAACCTTCCGTTCATAAGTATATACGAATTGTTAGATGAACGAATTCTCAACAGCATCACATATGAGTACAGCTCTTCATCAGAAAAACGAAATGCTAATAAATTGATAAGTGTAGCCCTGAAAGTTTTACTTGTGAGATTTCTTGATAGTGATGGCAACTGATAGCCATCTGAATGAAATGGTGCAATCTAAAGGCATTAAGGTTACTGTTAGCGAAATAAAGTAAGTGAGATGTATATAAGAAATATTAAGAAGCTAAAAACAACATTGTTTGATGTTAACAGAATAGCGCGCATAATAAACGACGAGAAAACCGAATTTTACATTGTTGCTACAATGTAGGTATTGTACATATCGCTTCCCGTTCCAATAAGAACTTTGTAAACACTTTATGATCAAGTGTCTTAACTCTGATAACTGTTTCGGGGCCGCAGTAGCTCAGTGGTAGAGCGTTCACCTCTGGTGCATGGTGTCCTTGGTTCGATCCCAGCTCGCGCCAAGTAAGCTTTGCGGCGGACAAACACCATGTGCGTGGGTTCTCCCGTTTCCTCCCACTTTCTTCATTCATTTTTCATCATCATCGTCTCCTTTAGCCTAGTCGGCATAAGCGTGGGACGTAAAACTTAAAGATTTCATTTCATTTCATTTCTGATAACTGTTTCATCAAAATGAAATAATTCAAACCTTTCCCAGGTCAAGATCTGTTTGTATAAAATTTCATCAAAATCGATTCAGCCGTTTTGGCGTGATGTAACAGACAAAA
Organism: Thermobia domestica; assembly: GCF_964235325.1. NCBI lineage: Eukaryota > Metazoa > Arthropoda > Insecta > Zygentoma > Lepismatidae > Thermobia > Thermobia domestica. Next base: position 34,893,485 of record NC_137454.1, read on the forward strand.
TTACAAACTTTATAATATATATATATATATATATATATATATATATATATATATATATATATTCATATATATATGAATATATATTTTGTAACAATTTTTTGTTGAATTCTTTCAAATTTGAAAATTTCTCTGAATTCTAATTCTTAGAATTATTTCCAAGTATATTTTAACGAGAACTTGATGTGGAGTTAACTATGAAATGGATGGTGTTGAGTAAAAATACATGTATATTCAGGGCGAGGAAAATGTTACTATCTGGCGTAACATACACATTAGTCGAAGCAAAATTAAAATTGATTGCTTATGGACTTCACTTATGTTGGACTCAGTTATATTCTTTATTTTATTGCTTTCAGTTCCACGTATCGATGCATTTTTATTCTGTGGAAGGAACTACACGATTAGCGAACTAGAACGAAAGAGGTAACGTAGAAGTAAATTGAATATTTATATTTTGTAACGAAGTTCCAAACGGGTGTAGGAGACCTGTTTTATGCTGGAAATATATTAACAGCAAAAATGGGACAAATATTGATAGAACATATATTTAAAAGAACTATTTCAGCGTTCGTGTAGCAGAACTAAGGAAAACACTGGAAAACCTCTAATCATGATGGCCAAGAGTAGGATTGGAACCCTAGATCTGCAAATAACTAACGAAAATAATAATTACTTATTTGCCGGTATTTTCCCTACAACGCTAGAATAATAATAATCTTGTTGTACTGTACTGTGGGGTTACAACCACAGTTATTTGTCTCAATTATCAGTTTTTTACTAAATGAATGTGGGGATAGCATTCCGCATGGCAAGAGAGAAAGTACTTGGGGATCTGAGCAGTACAGCGCTGGAGTGATTAATTAGGGATGAATGAAATGAAATGCATGTTTTCTAATAGAAGAGATCACAGAGACGCAAAGGTTAGGAAAGGAAAGGGTCTTACTCTACCTCAGCCATTTCGATGTGATGAGCCTCTTCAAACATCGGGTGAAGCCTTATCCTCCAATCCGTTGAGTGTTTCCGTCTGGTATCGATCCCGAACTTCACATTCGAGAGTGAAGAATCTCTCGAACTCAGGGCAACAGCTCCCAGATGTCCTGGCCTCTTCGGAATGACACCTCTGTCATGCAGCGGATGGTGAGGGCCCAGACGTGCCGACTGTCTCTCAATTGCTGTTAGGACGACTCTTCTGAATAGCGGTCCAAAGTGTGTTTCTGGTGGCTTCTGACACACTTCTCACCTCGAGGGTCCCGTGTCCCCTGGTTTTGTTCTACTTCCCTGTTTTCGCTTCTTCCTGGTGTTCCGCACGTGGGTGACTAGCTCATCAAAATTATCTTGGTCAATAGGGAAGTTTGTTAATTGCTGAAACTGCGTGGCTGAGATCGTTTTGATGAAGTTACGGAAACTAGGAAGAGAATGGTAAGCATGAATTTGTATTCGGATAAGGTGACAACATAGGGAAGTCTCTTCTTTATTATTTAATAATTACAATTTCTTGTTTGAAGAATAATAACAACATACAGGGAGAATTCAAAATAGGTGCTAAGCCTGATATCCTCTACAATATTAATAACATCAATTCATCTTGTGACAATAAAAACTTGTAAGGAAGTTTTCTTTCCTTTGAAAGTATTCATTTACTAACTTTTTTTTTTTTTTAATTTTTCCATATTTAACTAGTAACATAGCCTGTTTCCTCTCATATTATCAGTTAGTTTATACAATGTGAGTTTTTCCGTCTAATTATTCGTACTAATTGAATAAAAATATGATCCTCTTGTAGGTTGATAATTACTTCGTGGCAGTAGGAATGAATGGTAATTCTTTGCAAGGAGCCGGAGGCATTGGAAAAGCTGTAGCTGAGTGGATTATCGAAGGGGAACCTACTACTGAGTTATTACCTTTCGATGTTCGAAGGTTCCTTGATTTGCATAACAATCGACAATATCTCAAGGAACGCACGAGAGAAGTTGTAGGGAGGTAAGTGTAATTCCCACGTTTTTTGCTGTTGATTCGTTAAAATTTTGTCCGGAAAGGTAATGTCTTAATTTTCTGTTTCATAATTTAGAATAAAAAAATTAATAAACATTTGCTGCGTTTGTCTATATATGAAGACAAACAGTAGGTTTCAAAATACACAGAAAAATTAACTGGATCACAGGGAATTGGACTCGGACAAAATTTGTCATTAGTCAAAAGTGAGACAGCAGAAGGAAATATCACACAGAGCTTCATAAAATCACTAGAACAAAAGCAACAGGAGGCCACACACTTGATAAAACTGCGAAATATCTAAAGGATAGTTCCTCAACCACTATGTATCGTTAGTGATATGCAACATTGCAGTGAATTATTTGCATACAAATTTACCTTTTAATTAATCGAGTCTGAAACACTCTTCAAGAAAATACAACAGGAGTTTATAACAGTAGCGTGGTTGGATTTTGATTGGTTCCCAGATGGGAGTAACTATATATTGTTATTTTGGGTTTGTTTTTAACTTTTAGTAACGAACGGTTAAGTAATATAGTGAAATAGAACACCTGTTAATACAGAGAAAGATTTACACTCACGGTTGTTAGATTTGGGTGCATTTAATAATTGCAAAAGGCTGAGTTGTGTGCCCACCATTACTGGCGAGTTTCGCATAGTACGGTTGCATTGATAACTTTAAAAGAATACTTGAGGGAACAACTAGCATAGGTAACACTGGATGGTTGCAGAGAAGCAAAAAATATACTTTTGCACTGCGCTACTTTTGATGTATATTATCTGTAATCTGATAAAATATTAAATTATGCACATAGTACGGTATGATACTTTTCTTTTACATACTAAAAGAACAACACTAAAAACCATACACAGTAGCACTATTATGTATTATCTTATGATTAATAAAATTAATTTCGATAGTGTCTGAAGAAGGATATGCTAGATATCCGAAACAGTTACAAATTATAATTTAAAATAAAGTGGGTTTTAAGCTTTGGTCAGTGTCTCTTTCGTTTAAAAAAAAAAAAAAAAAGCTTATGCACCAATTAGACTGATTTCGTTTTTTTCTTTTTTTTTTTTTTTTTTTTACTTTTCCCCGCGTTTTTACGCAGCGGACAGGCTCACAATGCAGCCTGATGATGTTAAAGTTAAAAATAACTATGATAAGCCATATGCAGGAATTCTTGGAGACAAAGTTTGCTCCCTGTGCTGAATTTTAGCACCTTATTTGGAGAGACGAGAGGATTATCAAGATTTTTGTCGCAGACGCGATGCACACACACATATATATGCATATTTGTTTGTTTGCTGAGAGAAAAATTTTTAAGAGTGCTTTTATACAAGGTTTACTTAAAAATTATTTATTTTTTTTTTATTAATATTTGATTAGTTGGATCATGTGGTTACAAGTTGCACTTCTCCATAATTCAAAATTACGAAAAAAAAACATCACTCGCAGACTAATCGTAACAATATAGAACTCATGATGGAATCGAAATCATGATCAAATCGAATGAGAAGGGACCTGACCCGTCACTTGGCTAAAACAACGGTATGAGTAGACATTTTTAAATTTTGTGTTAGTATATAATTATTTTGTATATAAATATTTGGTATCATAACATAAGTGTTTTCCATTGACAGCGAGTATGTAACTATAGTTGTTTACAGAAAGAATATAATTATTCTTCAGATAAAGAATATAGTATTCTCTTAAAAGAAGTTTTAAATGTCTTTGCTTAAGATATTTTTCTTTGAAAAAGAATTAGAACTAGAACGTATTATGTGGGGTATTCATGCTCAGACATGTTGAATGAAAATTCGTTAAATACGCTTGAAGTATTAGGTCATGTATTAATCTAGTATACCAGGGAAGTTGATGGTTGAGTGTTAGTCTATTTTTTCTTTGTTTTTGCACTATTATTATTTTTGTATATTATTATGCTTTTATTGTAACAAAATTATTATTTCACATTTTAATTAATGGGTTCTCCGTTACAGCAATACCTCATATAAACTGTGAACGTAAATATAATACTATTTTTCAGTATCATTATTTCCAGATTATAGATGTGTCTATTGGTAATACAAAGTGTTTACTTTTCCTCCCGAACTGTTATTGCGGGAATCGTGGATTCGTTGTTTGCAATAAAACTTAGATTTTATTATTAACTGTAGTCTCTTAAGTTTTTGAGTAGTAGTTGTTCAGATAGGGGTAAAGTGCGCCACAAATCCCGAGGAAACTACGGAGCACACCACAAACTCATATGGCCTAGATTGAACCAAGAATCCCTCGCAGGATAGGTGAGCAATCTATTATGGAGCCATCGTACTTCCTAGAAAAAAGGATAATAATTAATGGAAAGTATTAAAGAGTAAAAATGAAATTTTACGTCCCACGGTTATGTCAGCTAGGCAAAAGGAGACGATGATGTTGAGAAATGAATGAAATGGTGGAATGAAGAAAATGGAAGGAAACGGGAGAACACCGAGAACATCAACACACACGGTGTTTGTCGACCATAAAGCTTACTTGGCGCGACCGGCGATCGAACCAAGGACCCTATGCGCCAGAGGTAAACGCTGTGCCACTTATCTACCGTGGCCCCGTATTAAAAACCAATATTAGTTCGCGATGAAGATATTAGTTCATGGCCATGGTACATATAAACTTAATAATTTACGATATTCTCGAAGATAGAGTAATACTTAAATTCAATGGTGACTATATGTAGATAATCTTTTTTTCAGACATTACGCAATCCTATATCCTCTACAGTGTGAATATAAATACGCTCGCAAGCTTCGGTGTTCTCCTTTGTATAGTGTCTTAGAGAGACAAGGAGCAGTATTTGGTACAAGAATGGGATATGAAAGACCATTGTACTTCGATTCTAATTACAAACGTAAGTATTAAGTATTGTTTATTTCTATTAATGAAATAGTATAGTAATTTTGCATTAGGCAAATCTGTTTACTACTAGGAAACCTTTTTTTTTTTTAATTCTTTCAGGATCAGTGGTCACAATAAATTTCTTTTCACAATAACTTTGTGGAGTAAGCGGTACTTTCGTTCAGTTTTGTAAAATAAAATAATGGTTACTTGTCTTAAGATAGGAGTAAAATGGTATTATCAAAACTACAAGAAGTGTGATAAATTACCTTTTTTGTTAAATAGATACTTATCCACTTCTGACTTTATTCCTTCAACAGTCGAGGTGAAAATGTACCACACACGAGAAATCCACAAAACCATTCCTGAAAATTCGTCATGGGACTGTAGGAGCACAATTTTTAAAAATAAAATATTCGTAATAATAATAATAATAATAATAATAATAATAATAATAATAATAATAATAATAATAATAATAATGTAAGGATAACCAAGAAAGTTCTGTCGCTTTTTCACCCACCACCTTCGAACATCAATATGTTACCTAACAGTAAGACATATCTGGAAGATCAAAAATAGTCCCCATCAGCATCGACGACCTTCTGCCAATGTTCTGGAAAGTCATGGATTCCATCGCCGGCCGTGAAGCGAAGAAAAAATCAAGTGCATTTTACACTGTACTAGGGATTTGAACTGGCGTCCTCTAAGGTGATTGTCCAAGGCGTAGAATGGTGTCCCGGGTCATCCTAGCCAGGGCTTATCGTTGTCCTGTAACAGGAGGATCCCTTTGCGATTGAGAAGTGCTGGCTCCAGAATTTTGAGTTTTTCTTAAACACGGCTCAACGGCTGACAGTACACAGTTGCATTGATGCTTTGACCAGCTGGCAGCAATTCCTGATGCACGATGCCGCGAGCAGTCCACCAACACATAGGAGGACCTTCTTCTGATGTAGTGCTGGTTTCGGCTGTTTTGGAACCGTTTTATGGGATGCTAACCAATGATGGCGGCGACGTGGAGCTTTGTATAGGATCCATTTCTTATCACATGTCAACATCCTGTCCAGAAATGTTTCCTTCCCCTTCATAGTATGTATTGAAATAATTAGTAATATTATCCGACCGGGAACCCTAGCAGTACGACTACAGCACAGAAACACAGGTGTCTGCTCGCGTTGCCCAGTGGCCCGGCGTAGCGTAGTCGCTAACGCTCTCGCCTTCGGTGCGAGCGGTCCCGGGTTCGATTCCCAGTGGGGGCACTCGGTCGTCAAAAAAGTGTAAGCCCAGTTTTTCAGGTGTTGGGCAAATGTTGCAAATGTTGAGTAGTACCTAACTTATAGGTCCCAGACCGCTTCCTTCCTTCCTTCCCCAATCCTTTCTTCCTTCTCACTGAGGGACGCTATCCCTCAAACGTGACGGGCTAAATGGCCTTAGGTGCTGAACGCCCAGAAATCTAAATCCTAAATCAAATCATGTGGAACCCATCGACCCAACTTCTAGTGCTTCCCAAGTTGATGGAGGTGCTGCCGAATGGTTTCTCCATTCACACTGAATTGTAGTCCAGTTCTTCACATCTCTGACCACTGTTCGCCTTAATTGCTGCCTGAAGATCTTCATTTTGTACATGTGTTGGTCTTCCGTCACTGGTGCGTCTTCGACTGTTTCGTCACAGTCCTTAAACTTGTTAAACCACCACTGCACTATCCGCGTAGTCACGACACCCTCACCAAAGGCCTCTCATATCTTCCGCCTCGGTGCAGCGGAGTTTGACCTCAGTTTGAACTCGTACAGCATACACGTCCTTGTGACACTCTGTGGAGGTCCCATGTTCACTTTGTCCTTACGCAAGTTCACGGTGTAACTGAACTGCCACAACCAAGTAGTGTGTTGGCTATAACCACAACAACTGACCTTTGCCTTATCACCATTCGCATTTAACTCACGGTGTGAGAGCCAGTTGAACGCACACCTCCACGAAAAGGGATATATAATTTTCTTGGTTACCTTAATAATAATAATAATAATAATAATAATAATAATAATAATAATAACAATAACATGAGGACGATAGTAAGAAAATGGGAAACTGTCAGTCTCGATCTGTATTGGAGTAATGTTTCGTCCTGACTATTCATTTTCAAGGTTACAATGTCTTTAACATAGGGAATTGGAAGACATTTCTCTGTCTTGCAGTTCTGTCCAATCCATCTATCTTGCAGTCGTAAATGTTGAATATTGTAATTGTAATTCCAATATATGTCTTATATAAGGCGTTACGAGTTGAGTTGAGTTGATTTTAGTTTAGCGTCCCTTTCAGCAGCGAGGTTATATGAGACGTGGACCTACTGATTAACGTGGAATCCGAACCCATGAGCTACCGCCGGGAATCGAACCCGGGTCTCCCACGCTAAAGGCGCGTACGCTAACCGCTTACCCACGGATGAGCTAAGGCGTTACGGGTAATGAGACCGAAATCAACAAATGCTTGTTTCCTGAAAATGCATTCTGAGCGGTCAAAATAATCGTTTATCCATTTTAAAATTGTATTTTATCAGGGAAATAGAAACGACTTCTTACTTATATATATATAAGCACGAGAACTGAGTGCCACAGACCAGTTTGGTATCTTAATCACCTCAAATGTAATTTCTGAACGCTCAGATTGCACTTAAATGTTATTAAGTTCCTTCTTACTACTCGGAATGATTCATACGAAATCCGGACATACTGTGCAGCTTAATATTCTTTCTGGCGTATTATCTTTATGGCCACTTTAAAAGTACTCTGTTACATTTTGAAATAGCTTGATTGCGCGGTTCCGATTTATACTGTTGTAGTATTATGTTGTTGGGAACAAAGGGTTTCAAAGGTTATACGAACAGGCCTCTACAAATTATGAAGGGGAAAACAACGGACATGTTTCGATGTTGTACACTCCGCAGCAAAAAACCTGCAACTGAGCATGTAAGTTTATTGTGAAACTACACCTAACAGCGCAGGGAATCAACATAACGTCTAAATGGCACAAATCACGCAAGAAAAACCTCGGTGTCCTCCCACGCACACTTATTTTGGAGCAAAAGACCTCGTCGTTTCACAATAAACTTACATGCTCATGTTGCAGGTTTTTTGCTGCAGACTGTACCAAGAACTGTGATTTACAAAATTTTTTAAAGACTTTGTGATAAGCTTTTGGTTTAACGTCCCTATCCAGTACAGAGGCTATATGAGACAGGTACCTACAGTTTAATCTGGGATCTGGCTCACATTAGTTATCATCGAGGATCAAACTCAGGTCTTTCATGTCAAAGGCGCAAGTGCTAGCCAGGTTTTCATTGTAAATTGATAATTCAATCACTTGTTTGGATAACCACTGCAAAAGATTTTCTCCAAATTTTGAAGTCGAAGTATCCCTTTATATATTCAACAGGGATACATCTGAACAATCTTTTTTATATATATATATTTCTATTAATTAGGTTCTTAATTCGTTTTTAGACATTTCCTTCAAATTTGTTCCTTCCTTTTCATTCCGTTTTACGGCAGTTTGTTATTTTACCTGATCATTGTAAGGGCATACCTATCTGGAACTCTATATTAGGGAAAGTGCATGGCTGATTTTGATACATTTGTGCTGAGGTGATTGTGCATAGATAAACGTATTTCTTTTGTTTCAAGGTGGTGATCCGTTACCACAGTTAGCTCCAGGTACATTTGGCAAGCCCAGATTTTTTGATTTCATGCGGGAAGAGTATCTTGCATGCCGGGAAGGAGTTGGAATCATTGATATGTCTTCATTTACAAAGTTCGAAATAAAGGTAATAACATCATTAATCTCTTGACTAACTGTATCTATGTATGAATAAAGTTGTGCATTTGAGTTTAGTATATGTTGGAATGTAATAATTTGCATATACTGTATATTTGCTTATTTAAATTCCGTGTTATGTATTGTGTTTTCTCGGAGTCTGTGTAATTCAATACATTAATTAATATTCACCGAATAAAAATGTGTGTAAAAAATTTGTAATTTTTAAAACATTTGGAATAGAAATGTCAATACATTTTCTGGCAGAAGAGCAGCATACTGTTTCAAGTTCGAATTCAAACGAAATTCGACATTCCAGAATTTTTCCAAGATCATTTTTGGTTTAATAAATAAATCAGTAATAACCCTAAATGATAAATGCCATCTGTTTGTTTAGTTGCTATGTAAATTATAAGGTTAGTCCATATGAAATGATGCAATGGGGGTTGCTTGACCATTTTTAATTTCTAAAATTCTTTCATATACTATTATCGTATTTGTCATATCCATTGGCAGCACAAAACTGTTTTTTAAAAATCTTATTCCTAACCCATTTGTGAGTAACGGCCAATTTTGCTGAGCAGCGTGTTAATTGGTAACATTGTTAACATAGTAGTTTCCGTAAGGAGACATTTAAAAATTACCTTGACCAGTACAACTTCAGCAAGAGGAAGTTCTAAAGATTCAGAAGCTCGTAATACGGTATTAAGCAAAATATCCCAAAGAAGTCGTCTACAGAAAGGATCGAGTAGGTGAAAATTTTACGTAATAATTGTGTAATTATATACAAATTAAACTTAAATTTTTAAAAAATGTCATGTAAATTCTGCTTAAAAAAGAGCGTATCCAGTTGAATTCCTTGTTTGTAACCAGTATATTGGCTCGCGTCGCCGCTATTTCGTATCTTTCTGTATCAGAATTCGCTCGTAATTACTTTGCAGTCTTATATCAGCATCAAATTTACCGAAATCGAGTTTAAAACCACTTGGACTAGACAGAAAGAGATCTAGTTATAAATAATAGGTAATAAACTATTTATATTGATTCTTTTTCATGCTTTCAGTTGAAAATAAGTAAATTACTTTCTGTATACTAAAATTATTTTGGCAAGAAAGGTGGAAATCAAAATTTTTAGTTTAATCTCCTCTGAATGTTGCGATCTCTTATTCATTTTTTAAAAAAGGGGAAAAAATAGGTTATAGCTTCTGAGGATGTATGTTATAAATGAGGTAAATACGTTAATTTTATCGCTTATCGCATTTACAGATTGGAATACCGAACCAAGAAACAAGTACAGTTTACAGAATTATACCATAGACAAATAGTGTATGTTTTCAACTATGTGTTCGTTGTTTTTCTATTTCTTACATTTGTTGACTATGATGAACAATTTTAAAATAATCCTATCTGTGCATGTGTATTTTCTAAAAAAAAATCGTCTCGTTAACATATTGTGATAACCTTTGGGCTGTAGACTGTATAAAAGAATTTCAGTGTATTGGAATGCGCGTGTGTGATGGTGGTGATATGTGTGCGTGGTGGTATGTATGTGTCACTTAACGTAAAGAACTAACTATACCTCTAATGTTTTCAGTCTGGCCGAACACATGGTTTGGATGATGAGGTAGTGTTTCATCCCCCTCGTGCATGCATTTCTTTAACTTTTATCTCTTTCCTACTATTTTTCTGTCAGATCTTTTCAGTGCCTCGCCATTTGCGTTTTTCAATTTCTTCCGGGCTTGCGAACGAAACATATTCGCATGATAAACACAGCGTGCTGTTTGGCTACAGTCTATAAGAAACCTAAGAAAAATGTTTTTATTTTTAAAATGAATGTGTTGACGCTTATTTCTTTTTCATCTTATTATAGCGAGTTGATTTTGAAGAAGACCATGGCTCACATGTTGTTGGTGTGCTTGCTTGTTCTTGTATGGGTGTTGTTCAAATTTGAGAAACATAAGGCAGAAGTCGGAGATGTTCAAAATTTTATTTTATTTCTATGCAAATCGAACATTTACAATTATGCTATAAGTAACAAGAACTATGCTGTTCCACCATTTGAATAAAGCGCTGTAGATATTGCTTTCTGAAATTAATTGTTTCAAAGAATTTAGTTTTTCTTTGGTTCTAAGTTATAATAGTAAAACAGCCTTAGGAAGGAAAAAAGGAAAACTAACTGTTTGCGTGATAAAGAAAATAATCTTTCTGTCTGATTTGGTGTGGCTATTTTACGACTGAGCTTCTAGTGCCACGTTAACTTCGTGCACTTATTTACTATTGCTTCGATCTGAAGTAATCAGAAAACTTTTAATAATTTAAATGATTGGTACACTCATGTCCAAAATGATTGTCGCATATCTATAACTGTCTTCTTGTAAGAATATAATTTGATAATGATTTTGCAGGCTACTTTTAATACTGTTACTATGTATATAATCAAGAAATGTATATTTGTGGTAAATTTCATAGGAAAAGAATTATAAATACGAAAATTAGAATAAGCAAAACAAAATGTTGCTAAATGAATAAGAAAGTTTTATTTTCCTTTTATTGTTCTTATTTACTGCTCTTTTGACATGAAATTTTCCATATACATCTCTTTGCTGATTATACACATGCTAACATTATAAGAAATACCGGGCGAATTCGTTATCAAATTATATTTCTACAACATATTTATAGACATGCGACAATAATTTTGGACATGAGTGTACATTGATTGGAGTTCAGCGTTTCTTTTACTGGTACTATATAGAACATCCTGCCTAAAGTACGATTCTAATCACTAGTTGGTTTTGTATCTGAGGCCACTGGAACCACTGGAACTACACGTCTTAGCCACTACACCACGAACGAGGGTGGGCGGTGGGGGTTTACAGTGGTTCAGTAGTAGAGCGCTTACCTCTGTGTTAAGGGTCCCTGGTTCGAACCTTGTCCAAGTAAGTTTGTGATGGACAATATCGTGTCCATGGGTTTTCTCGGAATACTCCCGTTTCCTCCCACATTCCCATTCCACCAATTCTTCCATCATCATTCATTTGCCGTAATTATCCGTCTTCCTTAGCGAAAAGGCCTAATCGTGGGACGTTAACCTGAAAGATTTCAATTCATTTCACCACAAAAGAAAACCAACAAGTATTATGTATACGTGTATTTATTCCAACAAATTGCAAACCTTTTGGTATATATGTATATAAAAGCTAGTCTAAAACTCATGCCTGTGCTCAGCGGAGGAAGAGGGGGTGATGCTAGATGTAAAAAGAAGATAAAAAACATAATATGACATTTAATCTCTGGGATCTTCTTTCGGCGGTGGGCTTGGCAACACTGCGTGTCACATTAACATAAGTGTTGAACAGAGAAAAGTTAGCACTGTTTGGCATGATTTAGGGGTAACATGTGTAACTGGCAACCAGGCAATCAGTGTTCAAATACCATCGCAAGTTCCGCTTTTGTTTTTTACGATGTAAAACATTATTACAATCTAATTGTGACTGGAAACAATGAAACAAAGTGGGAATAGTGTGAAGATAGAAATAAGTCCACGTACCATGTAAATGTGTGAATGTGCTTAATTTGTGCTACAAAGTGGACATGATTGTAGATGTTTTGACAAAGATACAAGTAAGTTACACAAATATGCATAATATTCGTATTCCTCTCTGATCAAGCGACTAGGAGACTTACTTCCAATGCGCGCGAACTCCCTTGTAACTATATGATTATTGTACGCGCCTTTGACGCGGGAGACTCGAGTTAAACTTCTGAAGGGAACTCAAGTGATTCCGACCTGTGTTAAGCTGTAGGTGCACGTCTCATATAGCCTTGATGGTGAACGGAATGCTTAATTCAAAATCAATCAATCAACCAATCCAGTGTGCGGAACCCTGGTTCAATATATATATATATATATATATATATATATATATATATATATATACATTCATAGTGAGGATTAATTAACTTAAATCAAATATTAATACGTCTTTACAGAGTATATTGATCACTAGACATGAGTACAAAATAGCAGTCAGTTGCGACACCAAAGAAGAGTCTGAAAATGTAAACTGAAATGACTTCTCTCTCTATATATAAAATACACCGAAAGCCGTCAAAGCATAGTCCTCGTTTTACTAGGAAAGGCCATTTCAGAGCTCCTTCATGGACGTATGGTTAGTGTTCTTGTTCATAAAACTTGATCTCTTATATAATTCAGATATACATTTGAATGTAGTTCCGCGTCTTCTATAGTCAATATAGGGGCGGTAAACTCCAGACATAAAATATACAAATAAAAACGTTTCAAACTTCTGCCTTTATTTATTTTAAAATATATATATTTATTCGAGTTTAAATCCAGTACGTTGTTAAAAATTTTCTTTGGTTACTGATAGGTAATTTTCTAGTTTTAAATTGGTGCTAGTGCATTGATGAATTCTTGTTCCTTAACTATACTGAATTCCGTGTAATTTTTTGTGTCTTGGAAATTGTGTGTGGAGGAGGAGGAGGAGGAGGAGAGGGAGGTGGGCTCGTTCTCGTTAGATTTTCTCTAGTTTATGCATCAGTCGCCTTTTTCTTCTGCAGTCATTCGAGCTCGTAGCTATACTCACAGTGTTGTCAAAGCAGCGTATTCAGATTGTCAATTTCAAATTTCGTTATCATCATCTACATATGTCACATAAAAAATGTGTGTTCTACATATTCTTCACTCCATTGAGTAGTGTAGTTCTTTGATAAGTGTTTAGTTAAATAACACTGTGTGAAAGAGAAATCAACGATCATTTTTAAAATACTCCATCTACCCTGGTTATATCACAAAATAAAACAGATTTTAATATTGTTGAAGTGTGGAATTAGGTAAGTATATACAGGGGATGGACAAAAATATGGAAATACCTGGTATAAAAGAGGTAGCCATTTCAAACACGATTTCCGTCTGAATGGTAGGTGTCGCTATGGTCACCGGCACATCCTGTGAGGTATACAACCTAATCAGTCGAACAGATGGGCCAGTTACAGTTCAGCGGCCAGTCCGTGCAAGTTGTCGTGAGTCATGTCTATGCTGACAGAGTTGGAAAGATGACAGATTGTGGGTGCGGGTATGGTAGGAGCTTCCGTAACGAAAGTAGCGGAAATGTTCGATGTATCAAGAGGCACAGTCTCGAAGATCATAATTGCCTACGAGTTCCGAAAAAAACACATCAGCGAAGCACCAGCATGGACACAAGTGTATGTTGCGTGACAGGGACAGACGCTTATTGGGTAGGATTGTGACTAATCAGATCACCGTGTTGCAAAAGTCACAGCTGAGCTGAATACAGTGCTTACAAATCATGTTAGCGACAGCAATAGTCAGAAGAGAACTCCACAAGCAGGGTATTTATGACAGATCTGCAATTCCCAAACCACTCGTGACTGTTGACCGTGCTGCTATACGGAGACAAAGGTGCAGCGTCGATAGAAACTGGACAATGGAACAGTGGAAGACTATCGGTCTTTGAATGAGTCTTCCTTTACATTGTTTCCAACTGCTGGTAGAGTTTACGTGTACAGAACGCCAGCATAAGTATACGATACAGATGGTCTGTTACCAAGAGTGAAGCATCATGATGGTTCAGTAGTGATTTGGGCAGCCATATTCTGGTATTCTGCTGGACCCATCATCACCCTACATGGACATGTCACTGCCAAGGACTGCGTAACCATTTTAAATGACCAGCTGCATCCTATGGTGCAAACTTTGTTCTCAGATAGTAATGCCGTGTTTCAAGCAGCTCACATCGCTATTGACAGAGCCCCTGTTCATACAGCTCACATCGTCCAGAACTGGCTTGATGAGCACGAGGATGAAATATCACATTCGCCATGGCTTCCAAAATCACCCGATCTCAATGTCAGTGAGCCCTTGTGGTCCGTTTTGGAGACCAAGATGTGAGCCCGCTCCAATCACATCTACACATCACCGTCGTCTCTACAAGAATTTGCAGCTGCTTTGGTGAAAGAGTGGTACAGTATCTCTTTGACAACCATACGTGACCTGTATTTCTCCATTCCCCGCCGACTGCAGGCCGTTCTGCATACCAAAGGTACTCACTATTAGTAAAGATAATGTGCAACTTTTCAAGTGTTTCCATATTTTTGTCCATCCTATATATATATATTCTATAACAAAAATAGAAGATTTTTCGACTAAAAGAGAAAACTTAAAACATTCATTTATTTTTGTGGTAAATTAAAAAAAATAGTTAAAGAAAGAAAAGGAGGCAAAGAAAGAAATTGCATGCATACATTGCAGTTAACATGCGTTTAACGGGATCCTTATTCATCAGAAACTGTCTTTTACGTAGGTATTTTACTATTCTGTAAGTTAAACAACAAGTAGCATAATTTTACCTTGATGAAGCGAATTGTTGTACTCCAGGAAAGAAATCCATAATACTAGACCTTTCATAAACATAGGTTCCTGTATCTTCCTTCTAATTGCATTGGAAGTAGCTTTTTAAACTTGCTTGCTTTCTTTATACATAAGCATTAGGATTGTAATTAGCTGCATGGCGTATAAGCTTCAAAATGTCGGAATATGAAGATATTTTGCACGGATGTATATGTGCGTGGACACGTGTGTATGTGTGATACTTCTATTGCTAAAAAGAAAAAAAGAATGTGTTGAAACGCATGCTAGAATTTGAAGTTAGCTATGGTAAGTATATAATTCACTGCGTGGTATGAAGAAATCATACTTCAATACTATTTTTTCGCTTATTGTTCAGTTCATTGATATCTTTCCTGTTTTGTTTCTGCAAATTAAACTTGAGACTTTCTTCTGATATATCTTTTTCAGAAGTAATTACTGTTTAAATATGCGTTGAACTACAGTTTTATATTTCGAATTGTAATTATTGATTAGTCTTGTAAATATTTGGACAACAGTATTCACAAACGTGATTGTGATAAGTAAAATAAAAAGCTAAGGATAACAATGGGAAACAGGTTCTAAATCCTAGAGTATTTGAGGGAATTCCTCTCCACTTAATTTTCTGGGAAGAAGACGATTTCCCCACCAATAACATGCTGAGAGTGACTAAAATGACACTATTATCGGTAGTTCGAAAATTAGTTAAACTAATTCATATGTAATTAACATGTATTTCATACATAAGTAATGGATAAACTAGTGGTCAGCGGTATATTTGATCCTACATTGTATAATAATTAATTAGAATGCTTCAAATATCTGAACTCTGTATGTCGAAATATTCCAGTGCGATTTTTTTTTCTCCACTCCTGTTCCTCCTCACTTCACCTGTTATGATTTCGCATCCTAGTTGAAAATCATGGTAGAACACGCCGTTTATTCACATATTTGTTGAATTTTCGAGAAAAACGAAACGTAGCTGTGTATGTACAATAGCAAATTTTCCGTTAAACTGCTGTATGTGTTGCTCTTAGCTTTGTTTTCGCTGAGGGTCAGTTATTTACCAGAGCGCTTTGTAGAAATTTCGTGCAGGTGAATATATACTGCAGTAGTCCATGTGACATGTTCCATATCCTTTAAGAATGTCAAAGGAATACTTTGTTCAAATCTATGCATGGGCAAACTTTAATGGATTAGTACTTTATATGACCAGGATAAGGAAATTACGCGCTCTTCTCTGCTTAAAAATCATTCGATTTTCAGTTGAAGGTTTTAGGATGTACCATGCTATTTATGTCGCAAGATGTTCCGTGCAGACACAAGAAGTTGGCTGATTGGAGTTTATAATCCCTTCTCGAAACCGAGGCCATTTGAGATGGACCTACTCTTTAAAGTGAGATTCGAATACTACCCGGGCTTAACTCGAGACAGCTACTCACATCAAGAATCGAACCTGGAACAATGCGGCTAGGAAGCACGCGCGTAAGCAACTGAGCCGCGAAGGTACATCAGATACGAAAGAGTTACATTTACATTACTTCTTTTCATATCCTACCCTTAGGCTCGGATTCGCAAACAGCATCTTAAAGCGCAGAGGACAACTTTCTAAGCTATCCCTAAGTAATCAGTCCTTTTGTTATCCTGCCATATTATAAATTGAGTACTTTGTTTTCATATACTGAAGTATCATGGCATTAAAAAAAAAGTCATTTTGGCGCTCCTTGTGTGGACCCTTATGTAAGGACGGCTCTGATTTTATTATCAATTTCTTACTCCTGGATGGCCTTGGATGTGAAACTAGTAAAAGTGCAATATCAAAATTCACTTTGATGGAATTTCAAAGATACAAACAAGTACCAGAAAATTCCAAGTTATATGCGGTTGAAAAAAGTTTTAAGCATTTTTGCGAAATTAATTAAGTCTTCCCAATAAACACAAAAGTTTTTGTTCTTCTAATTTTGTAAAGGTTGTTACTATGTTAGCAAAAAGTGAGTCTTTTGTAATTTTTGATAAGATATTACAGTTCATATTACAGTGAACAAATAAGTCTTTTTGAATATATAAAAAGTGTGTCGACTACACAGTATTTTCTTGCTATCTGCTTATCGCAATGCAATTAGCTAGAACCAAGAGCTGCAAATGGACAGTAACGTTCAAATATTCGCATACTTTAAAATAAATAAATAAAAGAACGCCCATTTTCGTAACTACACCTTCAAATTTTTAAAAAAAATATATAAAAATATGAAGCATTGTATCAGTTGCTAATGGATGCTATAGGATACACATTTGGAAATGAAAACTACTAATTTCATATTCGTTAAAAAAATAAAAATTAAAATTAAAAAAATAAAATAAAATAAAAAATAAACTTATTTTACTAGTCTCTGCTACTTTCTTCAGTAACTTCTTGAACTGCTTCGCTAGAATTATTGTTGATCCTCTAATTTTAGGACTATCACAGAAGAGGAAATTTCATTCTTTGGAAAAAAAAAAATTCCCATACCTGTCTGAGCACAAGTGTTTCACAAATTTCTGCTACTTTCTAATTTGAAGTATTGAATTCCTCTTTTGAACAACTTCATTGCCTAAGAAAGGAGGGGGAAAACAACAACATAGGATTATCCTTCTTCATACTGGGGATAGTCCTAAGACGAGAGGATCCTTAATAGGTAACTAAACTGGTTCTTAAGTACGTAATTTATAAAACTGGAATTTTACCTTGTACCTCTAGTTTTCATTCTTGTTTAAATCATCATGCCACACAATATTGCTGTTTCGCTGGAACCATTGTCAAGTGCTGATGTGTCACAAGCAGAAATCTATTTATGATTACATTAGTGTGTCCCTTTAAGCCTATAACAAACTTAAAAATAAAGAAAGAATAGATCGGATGCATGTCTAACAAGAAAATAAACATTATTTTTTTTTCCATACGTTTCTATAACTCCTTGTCGTCATCATCGGTACGTGTCCCCGCAAGGAATTTTTACGTTGTTTAGTGGATTTTCAGTACCGGGATAATTCATGTCCGTAGAAAAAAAAATAATAATAATAATTCAACACCAAATAGTACCATGAATTTGCTTTAAAAGGGCCCACTTGAAGAGTTGATAAATTGAAAAATAATCCTACAATATGTAGTTCGTGTTAATTCTTCGGTTACACAATTCGGGAATGAATTACCAACTTATTTTAAATATGTACTCATAAACTAAAAGCTTACTTGGGCAAAATTTTTCGAAAACAATTTTCGGAGCTCTCTCTGTTGGCATCCCTAAATATGATTTCCGGTGGAAGCCAAATTGCTGTCAGTCTTCAGAGTATTATACGTGTATCTCAGAATATTGACTGTTATATAAAAGGCACCAATTTTATATTATGATAAAATGTTCTTTGAATTAAATGAGATCTCTAAGATTGCTTTTATAAATGCTTTTATCTCACTATTTGCAGTCTGCAAGCACTCAGGTGGTGGATTATTTACAGCAACTATGTTCTAACGATGTAAATATTCCTGTCGGAGGAATAGCACATACAGGAATGCAGAATGAACGAGGTGGCTATGAAAATGATTGCATGTTAATTCGTCAAACAGAGAACTGGTAAGTGTTACAGACGTCTGTTTTTAGCTATGAAGTCGCTCTGTAAACGCATGCATGGCTTGAAATTGTGGAAGAATATATCAGACCATCATGGTGATATGTTACGGCTACAGCTATCTATGGCCGTGTCCAAAAGATACAAGTGCACATTTGAAGTACGCTTATTTCCGGAAGTGACGTCACCTAGTGTGCGTCAAAAGGTCCAAGTTCACAAGTGTGCGAGTGCATAGTGCGTAGTGTGCGAGGATGTACACTACGTTAGTATACTTGTGTGCTTAATATGGCGATTTCTCGTAGAATGACCTAATAAAATTTTAATAGGCATATTCTTAATATTTTTGTTTAAGTAAATATATTTGTGGACTGATTTTATAATAATTTACTTGATAAACATACAAGTTAGTGATTTCACAAGTCGAATATAAAAATATTACGCAAATAACAAATGTATTTACGTTATGTTCTTTGAGTATGCAATAGAATTTAAAATAGTATAGGGAAAACAAACAAATAGTTTCTTTAATAATGCTATAAAGACATTTGTGCTTAAATATTACATGGTTTATGTAGCTTAATTGAAATAGTTGCACTATCGGTAATGCGGCTATTTGCACGTAAATGACAAATTTTAATGGTGTATGAATATATTAAGTTCTAGCATAGTATACATAGATTATTCATTTCTCTATAGCTACAGCTACAGCCGCAGCCGCAAATGTTAATTCATAGACACATAAGCCTAATTTTATAGTTTTGATTCTAAACGAATTCCTTTCAACGATACCATATTTCCTTGCACTTGAGAGAGACTGTAATATACCAATTACCATACATTGTGTATTTTTGACAGGTACCGAAAAGTGAAATACAGATCAAAAGTTCCTTTCTCCACATTTATCAAAGATTTCACAAATTACTCCTGGTAAGTCTTTACTATGGCCATTTCATTTTTTTATTCTTCGATTTAGCGATTTGATCTCTTGGTTCCGGTTTTAACAACTTGCCTCTTCACCCATATACTGTATATAAGGTAGTAGGTAGGTTGGTTCCTTTTTGTACCAAAGTATAATATTTAATTCACATAATATTGACGAGCGAGTGTTAGCGAGTGAAGGCTGGTTGGAACACCGCAGAGCACTTTCTTTTCCGTCTTCGTTACGAATCGGTTCATTGAACGATTCATTGAAAGAAATGTCCAAAGTAAAGACTTGCCTTCCTCTTAATTTATATAATCCCATTACTGTACCCAGTATTAAAAGATTATGAACAATAATTTCTTCCGTATAGTTGAACAATGAGAGCCATTACATTACATACTGTATTTTTTCATAAAACCGTCTCTTAATTTTCATAAAATTCTTATTATATTTTTAGTAGTTTATTTTACGTTTATATTTGGACGAGGGGATTTGTTTCGTTACTGAATAACCATTTTCGCAGTGGGAAGCATGTAGGAGAGTATATTTCAAGAGAGATGTAGGGGGCCGAAAGCGTAGTAAAATGCACGTAAATGTTGAAGTGTATACAATATACAGAACTCCATTCAAGCAGGCTTATAAGATAGTAATTTCACTTTTTTTTTTAATTTTTACCATACTACTTTCATTAGGGTTATTCGCCTTGAGTATGCATTATCCTTATAAATTGGTATTTCATAGCGATATAATAGCTTTTTTCTGTAATTTTGGTCCTCATGTTGTTCAACTTTACCATTTCTTTCCTTGTCATCCTTCTATGTGTTAACTTTTGCTGTAGATTAAGAATACGGAGACACTATTTCGATGATTTCCAGGTAAAATCAATAAATTCACAGTGAAAGAATAACATCTAAGGAACTTCAATATTAGCGCAATGTGGTAGAAAGAGTTCAATCAGTATGCCTGAACTGAAAGAATACAGTAGAACTACAACAATTATACTGTCATTGTTGTGAAATCTACCGTACAGGAAGCAATTATACTCAGTATCAACCCTCTCCCAAAGTAGTTTTGTGCCACATTATTGTAAATACCGCTCCCCTCGGTGTCCTAACGCTCTTGCACGTTGCCTACTTTCAGTTGCAATAAAATTCCTAAACTAATTCGCAAAAGTGTCTTCAGCGCCCTAATCACCAGTGCTACTCTTCTTTCGGGAGATTATTAAATATTCCCTCCGCAAGCATGCCTAATAAAGTAGAATATCGCCAATAGTTTAGTGTTTTTTATGCTGTTACGAGTTTATTGTGCACATAAGACAACGCACACATATATTATATATGTATTGCATTTATGCTCCGCTCTTGTTAATCTGCGCGTGAAATACCCAAAATGACAAATATTTGCAGGCACGGCAAAGCTGAAGCTGTTGGCATACATGAAAAAAACTCTTAAATCATTTTATGGTTACCCCATATAGTCAATCTGTACGGTTTATTTATCTTTAATATAACTGGAAAGTCATTCATCTAAAGAAAAAAAAAGCATGCTAATTTTTTCTAGTACGCGAAATTCTCCCTTCTTTTGTCATCAATGTTCCATATTCCACCACAACGAGGCGCTGTAAGCAAGTGCTGATCAAAAGCTAATTTTACGAAGTGTACACTATTTAGTGTGCACTCCATTTGTAGACTTCGAGTGTGCATCCTCGAAGTGTGCACTATGCACTTTTGGACACGGCCATAAATTAGAGTTCTGAATTCATACATATTGCAGTTAGAATGATAAAGCTTATCTGATGCATCCCACTTTTGAGTAATTTTGATAACAGTTTCAGCAGCAACTGTTGTCTTGTTCGAATTAATGAATCTTCGTGCTTTCCGATCGGGTGTGGCAGTACGAGGTTAGTACCTGTCGAAATGGAGGGAAAGCAAGAAAATAAATGTCATCTGGACGTGTGTCGTGTCACCAAAGGGACACATATTGAATATTTGTAGAGGGTGTATAAACTTGGTGAGTTTGTGATCCTTTTTATATATTTTTCATGTGTGTACGTTTAACACTTTTAAAAATATAGCCTTTTCAAAATGAATGAATCATTTGTATATTAAAAACTGGAAATTAAAAATGTTATATACAAGTGTCTGTGTACAGGTTTCGCACAAGTTAATATCTCTCCAGGTTGATGGATTGTGTTTATAGTGGTATCAATTCTGGGTAATCTATAGAAATTTTCAAGTAGGGTAAGAGCTGAAGTTTACAATGGGTAAATGAGGGTGTTCAGGAGAGGCGTAGAATCTACAACCATGAAGATGCAACGATTAAAAAAATAATCTTAAAAAAAATAATAAATAGAAAAAAAAACACGGTATTAATCAAAAGTGGGTTGCATCAGCAAAGCTTTGTTGTTTACCTAACTTTGTTGAAATTCTTAGTAAAATCACAATTTGCTCTACAGAAATAGAAACTTTTGTCACTGTCTGTTTTATTATATTTACGTAAGCTACATGAATAGGTATTAAGTATTCCGGCTAATAAGGGCGAACTTTTGTTGGGGAAAATGCATCGTAAACTTTTCTCATGAAGACTAACTGAACAAAACGTTTCTCTCTCAATTAGTAGTTATTATTATTGTTGTTAAAGTTTAGATTAGTATTATTTTTGTTAATAAATAAGAACTCGATATTCGCTCTTCCTACCCGAAACGTCTTATTTAAACAGAAATTCTATTGTGAGGAAGTTAGCTGATTTGGAAGTAACATTCCTTTTTATCAGCATGCCATCATGGGACGGGGGTTGGAGCTTAATATAGAATTCGAACCACGTGCTCAATTCCCTTTCCGATAGAATGTGGAACCGTACAAATATAAAACAATCATAGAGACCACTCAGCTGCTGGAAAGTCCTTTTCTTAGAAGTGTAACAGAAAATATGATTGAAGAGAAAAGGGATAATCGAACAAGATAAAATTAATAGACAGTTTTAAAGACGCTAATGTCTTAAATCGAAGAGGTGTGTAAGCGACCGTACTGCATGAAAATTATTTGATCACTGTAGATTATTTAATAACAGTCTTGGTTGTAATGTTATCTGAAACCAATTTCACAATGATTGCAGTGCAACTATGTTTTATTCCTACCATCCTGATATATCAATCTGTCAAATACTTAACACTTTTTTCTTTTCTTTTTTTTTTTTTTTTTTCAGTTCTGCTAACCACATTTTCTGCTTTATACAATATTGTTCTTTTGATATCGTTTTCTAGTTATTTCATGGTATCTCCAACGAACCAGCAAACGAGAATTTTTGAGTGGATGAGGCGTCATTTACCAGCTGATAATTCTGTTGGTTTAAGTGACGTAACTTCAATGTACACCGTTATTAATATTGTTGGTCCGAAATCAAGAGAACTTATGCAAGAATTGTCCAACTCTGATATGCATCTTCTGCCATTTACATATAAGGTATGCGTGCATATTTCCTAGCGCCATTAATCGTAGCCTACAAACAATATAATCTACTCCGTGTCACTTTAGGCGGGCACTTCGTATCCATGAATGTTATGTTGAACTTATTTTCTTATTGAGTGAATATATTTAATGCATTGATTAAAGGTAAAAAATGTTTAACAAACGTTAAAAAAAGAAGTAGTTGAAAATTGGATTTGTGTCCTTATATTAATATTAAATAATCGAATAGCTCCCACAATTATTGTGACCTAGTAATTGTAATGACTTCATTAAACTGGATTTTTACCTGTTTCAATATACCATAACTAATTGTAACTTACTCAGTTCCTAGGGAGACCCGGGTTCGATTCCTAAAGGGTCCTAGAAGTTCGGATGTCACTTTGAGCTGTAAATCCATGTCTCGTATAGACTTGGTGCTGAAAGGGACACTAAAGCCCAAATTAATCAATCAACATTTAGTTCCTGTGAGTTTTTATTGTATTTTTAGGAGACCTGAAATTTACTGTTGCAGGCGGGCCCGCACAGTTATCGTTACGCCACTGAATACCTAATACTTTCAAAAAATAACTGTTCTAGTACGTATCCACAGTTCTTGGAAGTCATTTTCTCTTAAGGTTTCTTTCGTAGCGTTATCTATTTTTCTAGAACTGGGTAGCAATAATCATATCATATTAAACTTTACTCCTTCCCGAATACAAGGAGTACAGCATATGTGCCACTAAGCTCGTAAGGTCTACTATCATTCCAGATTTGGTCAAGATCAAAAGAGATCCATCGATCATATACGATATATACTATCCATATATATTATAAAGAAAAAAAATCAACTGAAGAACGACAAAGGAAAAACAAAAATGCATGTAAGAGCTAAGCTCCTGTTTGACGGTTTGACAATTGTGTAAACCGATTACTCTTTTTTATTATTACTATTATTTTCGAATCGGTAGTAACTCTGTCACATAAGCGTGGATATCAACTGGGAGCTCACTTGTATGTAAGTGTTATCTTATCCTTTCTACATTGTTATTCAATAGGTGCGTGATGGATTTAGAGCCATCACCTGGGATAATTTTAAACAAGATACACGGTGGACATGATAAGATACACGTATGTTCCAAAACTAGCTTGGTGAAACCACAGAATACCGTAAAAGTTTGTCTTATATTTTTCACAAGTATTTGTTAACACTAGAACTAGGTCCATGAGCATAATTCTTGACACTTCTAAGGTGCACTTTAATTGATGGTCATCACGTCCTTTTCGCTTCATTCATAACGCTGAAAGATGTTTTTATATGACGGTTGTGTACTAGGTCAAGACGCAATATAGTGTACCTTTCCGCACTGTTACAACGGGAATAGTTTTCTCACGGAAAAACTACAGCCAAGTGTTTTTAATCAATTAATAAAATTCACAACACGAATACTTTTGAGAAGACATATGTTAGGCATTAGAAAGTGCACATTTTGTATTCCGAAGAAAGAAAAAGAAAAACTTAGCCAAAGCACTGTGCCACAAAAGTACGGGTTTAAAATTTCCAAACTATATTTTGGTGCCATAATGGAACCATGGTAGGTCATTTGTATTTATGTAGTATGTACCTTATAGCATCAGTCAGTAAATGAAAGTGATTTATGAGTTTATTTATTTAGTAATTTACGATGGGGGCATTTGATCGAAAGGTGTAACAGCTTTTTCAGTCCAGCCATCCTAAGTGAGGCTTTTCCTGGGTTTTCCTCATTCCCACCAGGTACCTAACAAAGCGAGATGGCATCTAACATACAGTCCCCAGACCACTGCCTTCCTTCCCCCTTCCCCGGATAGTGTGCTCGCCAAGGGACGTCGTTCCTCATACGCAATGGACTTTAGGCCGTAGTACCGGTAATGCCCAGAAATATAACTAATTCATGCTAGCTAGTAACGTTTATTTTTAAAATAATAAATGTGTGACAATTTCATCAACTAACCGAACATGTTAGCTTCATCATACACTGTAAAAACAAGAGAGAGTTGCATCTAAATATAACAGAATCCCAGAAAATGAATCTGAACGCTGATTGGCTGAATCTGTTTTGATCAGCCAATCAGCATTCAGATCCATTTACTGGGATTCTGTTATATTTAATGCAACTCTCTCTTGTTTCTCCAGTGTCTGATGAAGCCAACATGTTCGGTTAGTTTGTAACGGTATTGTGTAATTTTTATATAATAACTTGTATTTACGGGCAAAATGTGCTATTAAAATATGCACAAGCTGTTCAAAAGGAAGAAGAAGAAAATATAAAGAGAAATAGATGTAATTTCTTTCCTGATTATTATGATTGATGTTCTGTTGTGATAGTGATATGACATGTTTTGTAAGTCGTCATAGCAACGAAAAACAGATTATATATAGAGAGAATCCATCTTGTGATATATACATGTACAAAGTGCGTAAATGTTCAATTTATTACGTACTACAATAAAAAAGGTAATACCTAAATGAATTGTTTAGATGGATTTTGATAAAACAGTAAGCTAGATTATATGAATATACGGACTGAGGGCTATAACGAAATATAAAATATGCAAAACAAGCATTAAACTAGTTACAAACTGGTGTTTTTGATAGTAATACACATTTAGTGGTCGTTATAAGTTAACGAAACTGACACACATTTATTATTTTAAAAATAAACGTTACTTTGCTCAGCGATTTGTATTCCCAGAAATATGTATAAATAAATAAATTAAATAAAGATGGAGTAAGGAGTAATATAATCTTGAAAATAGCATGAATTCCAGGATTGAACTACGGAAAATTTTTCGGTAGCAAACTTCCTTATGAATATTTACACCGATGGAAGTGGGATCATTTTCTTGTGCGAAACCTGATAGGAACTTCGGTTGTTGCTTAATTATTGCTTCCTGTTTCGGCTTAGAAACTGTAATGAAACTTAGGTCTATAGTTTAACAGAAAATCAAAATTTCATGTACTTGCACCAAGGATCGAATATTGCCACTGCGTTTCATGTCTCTCTCTCAGTTCTACAAGGCTTTGTCTTCAAACTGTAATATTGTATTTTCTAACCTACCTGCGATGAATCAAACTATTTTATGTACCGGGATATGTAATTACGTATTCTCTTGGAAACTTTCATATATGTAAGTATGCGATTCTTTCACAGATATTTTTTGTGAACTTTTTAATGTTTAATTTAACAATATCTTTCCACTATGTTTCAGAAAGTAAACGTTGGTTATGCCTCAGAAGTAATGGTTATGGCATTCACAAATACAGGAGAACCTGGCTATTGTCTTTATGTTCCCTCCGAATATGCTCTTCATGTCTATGATAGACTGATGAAAGTAAGTGTATATCTTTTTATCTCTAAAATAAAGGTACGGGTGTTCCAGCTCGGTTAACCATGGTTGTAATGTTCCCAATATTATGTTACATCAGGGTGTCTATCGGTCACGAAAGTCACGAAAAAGTTACGAAATCAGAAAATAGTCATGAAAGTCACGAAATTTAGCTTTTGGGTCACGATTTTTTTTTAACTGTACAAATGTAAGTACAGATTGAAAACTTTTGTTCTATAAAATGTCAAATTTCACTACCAAAAATTTCTATCGTCGGCTTTAGACGCTACCAAATCGCAAGCAAAGTATGTTTCTAACACATGAAGGAAAATTCGGTCTAATTCGCACCCAAATTCGCTCTTGAAAATATTAGGAAATTTTATGATTTGGTAAAGAAAAGGTCACGAAATTTCATTTTGGAATTTTAGTAGACACCCTGTACATTTCTATGATAAGAGAGTGTAGTACTACGTGAAGCGAACCACTAGAGAAAATATATACCATTTTGATAAATAAGATCAAATTTTGTGGGTGAAAGAATATAAAAGTTACGTAACGTTCAATGTCTTACAGAAAAAGTAATATTTATTCACACATTGGAATTTCTTGTCTTTATTCGACTGTGTGTATCTGGGGGTGATCAGAAAGTAAGGTAGTAGTGAAACGTGTATATACTATTTCATATAACCAATACAGCCAAAGATAGTACATATATAAGGTTACTTTTCGACAGTTTCCATATCGGTTGAGGGACTTGTCGAATCGTCAGATGAGTGTTCGAAGTGTTTCACTTCCTCGTCTGAAGTGAAGTGACGGCGTCCTAGGCGCTCCTTTAATTGCGGGAGCAGGTCAAAGTCGCTTGGAGCGAGGTCCGGGCTGTAAGGAGAATGGTTTATGATATCCCAGTGAAATTGCTTCAACAGCGTGGTGGTCGGTGACGTTTTCTCTACCAGCCGCAAACTTTCAACACCATTCTGTGACATTGTTAACCGTTGAATTTCAGCCGAGGTTACATCTTTCTCCCACAGAATTCTAATAACTGAGTGGACTTCTTCGCGAAACCAGCTTTCTAAACGAGTCGTCATTTGTGGTTATTTACAACTAGTACCATAGGTGGTGGGTGGTTGAAACTGTGCACAGTTGTCAAGTCCATGTATTAAAATTACTGCACACTCTTCATTCGTCTAAAACAGACGAAACTCCAGAAATATCGGCCTTGTAACCTGTTTCTGATCCTCCCTCGTATGTTAGCGGTTTTATCGAGAACCGTTTATCATGTTTTGATGCTGTTTTTTACAAATTGAATAAGTTATTCCCAAGAAAGATTCTTACGTATAAAATGTTTGAAAAATTTAATAATTACTTAATTCTTAAAAAAAAGAAATCAAATAATGACCATCAATATTCCTGTCTTAGTTTATAACGCTGAATGCTTTATTTTATTTAGATAACTTCATGATACGTAAAATAAAGGCCTAAAATCGTAACATATGATAGTGCACCACTGATCTAGATGGATGCTCGAATATATATATATATATATATATATATTAATGATAGGTGGAAACTTTTTTTTTTCACACTATCTCCTCTGTAGATGTGAATTCAATTAGAAACAAAGAGTAAAGAAGTGAATGGCTGGACCGGAACTCGAACCCGGGATCTCCGGCGTATCGTGCTGATGCGTTAATCACTGCGCATCCATTTCTTAATATATGGACACTGGATTGTCCAAGCACAGCAGCTAAGCTGTGGTACAAGCCATGTGGTCTGAGTGGAGATCACCGATTGTCAAGAGTAAGAGAGAGAGAGTAGCTGTTCTGGGAAGGAGAATTGGTTGCGTAGTGGTTAACGCATCGATACGGTATGCCGAGGCCTTGGTCTGAGTCGAGGTCGAGTCATTCACTTTTTCACTCTGTTCGTTATGTGCATATATTGTTCAAAAAATCAATACACAAAAAATATAAACAATTACAAAAGGAAAGTGTTCCGACCACGTAAAAAGAATATACTACAAAACATAAAATGAAATAAAATACAAAAGAAGCAAATGGAAAAAGTAACGTTGTCAGTCAGCAATCTCTTGCCCCTTTTGGGCCCTTACCATGCCAACAATACAGCATTAGTGGGTAAGATTTCAGGTGTTCCAGGTTCTCTCACATAGCAATGCGCACACCTCCCGTGTTATTTTTGCATGCATTTACGTTCCGTTCGAACAACCTACCGAACTGGACACGTTGATTTCTTATTTAACTTAGAGCGCGTTACCAGCGTGGGGCCCAGATAGCTGGCGCAATTGAAAAAGTCCACCATTTTAGATTGAAAACATCTATTTCCAATAACTTTGCTCTCTCATTTTTTTCGTATCTTTATCCATAGCGAAATTGACCTATATGGGCCTATGAATCTGGACTTTTGGACTAGATATATATATATATGTATGTATGGACCCGATACATACATACGTGTATATATATATATATATATATATATAATTAGTAAGAAACTCTCAGAGAAATAATTTCAGAAATGTGGCTGTAGACTAATATTCGTTATTTACTTTTGTTAGACTTATATTTGTATTCATTAGGAAGTGAGTGAATATAATGTGTATAATTAAATCGAGACGTTGCTTGTGTGGGAATTGCACGTTGGTGCATAGATATTTACTCATTTATTAACAAGATTCCAAATGAAATGAAATGAAATCTTTCAATTTTACTTCCCACGGTTATGCCAGGTAGGCTAAAGGAGACGGTAATGGTAAGAAATGAAGGCAATGGTGGAATGAAGAAAGTGGGAGGAAACGGGAGAAAACCAACACACACGGTGTTTCTACATCATAAAATTTACTTGATTTGAGCGGGGATCGAACCAAGGACCCCACGTACCAGAGATAAACTTTCTACCACTGAATCACCGCGGCCTCAACAAGGTTCGGGATACAGTTCATTGGGATAGATAGGAGTGAAGTAAAGGCATATTTGTAAATGTGGTCAGAAAAGTGGTACTTACAAAATATATTTTAACTTTCTTTCGATAGTTTATACTATTTGTTATAGTTATATGAAGGCGAAACTGTGTCCAATAATGAATAATTTGTGAAGATATTTATCTAATATATGGCGATTTAGGTGAGGTATCTAAGATGAAAAGTTTAATATTAATTGTATAAGTGTGGGAGATTAGAGCAAAGTTAATCAAATATGTATGATTAGGAATTGTTGTGAATTTTCATTCATGCAGTGGATGTTATAAAGTATCTATGTGAGCTTGTTACGGAGCGCTGCATAAATACTGACTAATAATGGTATGATGTATGAATAAAGAGAATGGTTATGTAAGGTTACATCATGTGAAGTCGGAGAATTAAAACGCATAAATCAAATGCTGTTAGTTATGTATTTTTAATAGCGTAGAACTGTATAATTGTAAAAGTATGTATATGTGCAAATCCGATTATTATACGTCGGAGTATATATAAAAGAGAAATGAACTTTAAGTATAAGAAAGATACCTTCCTTACCTATTGAAAGATAGTATATATAGAGAACCATTCAGAACAGTTGTGAAGCCATTTTGCACTGGAAACTGTTAACAATCGGCACAGGAAGGCAGTTGGACAGAACCGTTCCATCCGTTCCATCTCATCATTTGCCAGGCATGACTGAGGAAATATCCTAGATAGTCTCAGTCCGAATGACCGGTCGTGAGATTCGAGTCAGTAACCTGATTGCGAATGTTCTAGTTTGGTTTAGTTGGAAAATATCAGAGAAAGATCTTTGGAAGGCCAAAAAGAAGGTGTAGAAAATAGAATTGTAGGAACTGAGTAGGTAATTATCTGCATTGGACTGAATTAATATTGGATGCTTTTCTTTAGAGGGCCTTTGTGTCTGCAGTGATAACCCTTGGATTTCGTAAGCTAAGAGTCAGCCTTCTTACTCTTTTTTTATTATTATTATTATTATTAACGATGATGAATATGGGGTAAAGAAAAATAATTTGTCCACACATTAAAAGGATTAAAATTCTGAAGATACTGTTCATCTACTGTTATTATCCAGTGCAGCGTTCCTTTTCTTTTTTAAACATCAACAAATTCTTTTGCTTCTATTTAGCGTATTCTAAGGAAATTTTTCGTAGTACTTGCTACAAGTTTGTTTCATGTTTTCCTTTGTTAGATCAGTATACCTAGTAAATTAAGTTATATTTCGGTTGCAGGTTGGAAGAGATTATGGCGCCAGGAATGTTGGTTATCTTACTCTCAGATTCCTGCGAATTGAGAAATTTATTCCGTTCTGGGCTGAAGAATTGGACAGCGTAACAACTCCATATGAAGTAGGACGAGGCTACAAAGTGAAGTTGGATGTAAGTTTATATTATTTAACACTTTTGATCTCAGGAGTACTTTAGTGGAGCATAGTTCTACCATTCGAAATATAGGTTGAAAATACACTTCTAAATATACTAATTTCGATTCAAGTTGGCAAGTTTCTTCTGTGAGGCTTTCTAATCAAGGTTAGCTTGGGATTATAATCAATCAGACAACTTCTGTGAAAGTTTTTGAAATTCTATGAAATATGAAGCTTTTCTTTGAAGAATAAGAACAATCTCTGTTGTTTGGAATTTAAATAAAAAAAAAAGGGGGGGTAAAGTCACTTCTCAAATAATTATAAAAAATATAGTGGTGGTATTTTATTATTATTATTATTATTATTATTATTATTATTTGTTTGCATCTATTCGAAAGTTATTGAGAAAAGACAATTCATCGGACGGAATCCATTTGTGTCTTGTCGATGATTCACAAATTTAAAGTTTGTTCTGCAGAAAAATGTATTTTAAGAAAAACATTTTTCTAACTAGTGTTCTACTTTCTTCCCACAAAGTAAAAGCACACACATACACACACTTACATATAAAATGTAATTATTAAAATGTGTAGAGAAATGGAGGTTGACATTTAATTTTTTTAAATTTTTTAAGGCTTATTAAAAAAGTAGAAAGATAACGTTTCATATCCTCCCCGTGGTCTCACGGCTGATAAAATGGTTAGTAATTGTAAGTTAATGGAAAATCTAAAGAAAAAAGATTTGATTGATTCAAGCGTCCATCACGAATCTCTAGCGTGCTGTGTCGGTAAGCAGAATCACTGAATACCTAGTGCTCTCCTGGAACAACTAACATATGTTTCACTCTTGAGATCGGTGCTTAGACAATCGGGCCATGCGGATTGTGCCACTACTTTTGTTGGGTTCGAACAACAACAGTATGGCTTTTCAGGGGAAGTTCCGTGTTACTATGGTAGCCATGAAAACATAATACTCATGTGTGCATTGAATGTTATGTTCATTCACCAATCATTTGTTTCGAGATTTTGTTTAGAATTTAGAATTTCTTTTCAGCAGCAGTACTATGTGAAACGAGATCCACGTTTAACGTGGTATACTTACCACTAGTCGTGTATGCGCGCTCGATAGTCATCTTGCAAATGTAGAAAGGGGGAGGGGGGTTTGGAAGCAAGGAAACTTACCTGAAACTATAATATTTCTTGGCGACTTCGTGCCTTATCAAAAGATTATATGGAGAGTAAAATCAGGTTTAATATACTAAATTTTGAAAATTCTCTTAAAGGAACATGCAAATCAACTGCGTTGGTGAGAGTAGTTGAGAATTAAAGCATAATCGATGTGACATGAAATTAAAATAAATTAGTCAAAAAAGAATTGCAAAAAGTTGTGAAATCTTCGTATCAAGATTTTCCAAAAGTATCGATAGCCCTTTCCAGTTTCAACTAACCGACTTCAAAAAAGGATATATGTCTTTTTCATGATTTTTTTTTCTATATTTGAAAAAGCATACTTTCCTGGTGGTCACAGATAAAGACCACTTTTGAATGGTTGACAGTGTTAATGCCATAATTGTGTGTGTGATCACATATAATAGGTGCACAGATTTTGATTATTATTTTCTTGTTTGAAAGAGGATAATTTCTAGTTGGTCCCATATAGAATTCATCAGGATGTAATAATAATCTTTAGAGCTATACCATGAAACTCCTCAACAGAAGATAGTGCTAATACCATGTGTATGTACACCTATAGTTCTGAAACGCGTATAAAAAATATATATACAGGGAGATTCACGAAATCCATGACAGGGCCTTAACTCAGCTCCTATTGCACAGAAATCTTTGAAACAAAAAAATTTATTACCAAAGTGCATGTGCCAAATCACGTGGTAATGCTTCTGAAATCAGGGGCGTCTCAGGAAAACCTCTGGGGGACAAATTCAAAATTTTAAGTGGAAACAGAGGTTAATTTTGCCCCCATTGAAACAATCACTAAATTTTGAACAACTTTCATACGAAACACTTTGCCATGTCTCTTACCATTTGGGAGCATACAAGCTCAATACGTTAATGCGAGAATTTCCGCATGCTGCAACTCAAAAGGAATAGCAAGTAATTGTTTAAAGCAAAGTACGAAAGTGCACATGAGGAAACAAAGGGTGCAATTTTCGAGAACAGTGGCGTCTCAGAAATACCTCTGTTGGGAGCAGCCAACTTCAAAATGCTAAATAGAAACAGAGGGTTGATTTTGCTTGCGTTAAAAGAAGTGTTAAATGTTGGATCACTTTCATAGGCGATAGTTCATGACAGTTGGTATCCTATGTCTGCTACAGAAGCTGAGTTGTTGGGCAAAAAAGATTATATGATTTACGGTGCTAGAACAAAACGAAATAAGAAACAATTGATCGAAACGAAGAAAGGAACGAATTTACTATTACCAAAGGGTTGAGCAAAACATGGAAGCATGAGCCTGGTTATTTACAATAGGGCAATTTCAGAAAGATGCGTACATATCTAAAGAATCGTCTTACCTTCTGTAGAATGTAGTAGATGCAGCCTTTGCTTCACAACATTTCAAAGTGGTGTCCACGAACAACAGTACAGCGATTTATTCGCTGTACATAATTACGAGCAATAGCTTCAAGCTCGGCTATGTTGATGTTCCGGATTGGGGTTGTAGTGCTCTGTTTTATATTGAGAATTGCAGTTGGTCTATTCATAACAGGGCCCTTAATTCGACCCCAGAAAAAAATAACCCACACAAGCAAATCGGGAGACCTCGAAGAAAACTGTGAATTGGAACCTCTTCCGATCCAGCGTTGCAGAAATATAACTCTTCCCTGCAGATGCCAGCGTTATATGCTGGACAGCCATCTAATTGAAACCACATCGTTTGATGTATATGTAGAGGTGCATTTTCCAATAGCAGCTGTAGATGGTCCCGTAAGAAATCATGAAACATTACACCTCTTAAATAACCCTCAAAAAATAATAACACAAAGACCGGAGTCCCTAGAATTCCACCCAACACATTAATGCTGCATTGTCGTTGCCGATTGACTTCTCACATCACTGCAGAGTGTGCTTCATCAGTTCATATAATGAAGACTACGAAATTCTAATGTTTTCACAATTGGTTGACTACCGAGCTACATAACAGAAGCCGTGAATAGCAGTCAGCATCACTTAGTTTGTGATGCAGAGAAAGATCGTACGGACGAAAGTTCTATTTTCACAGAATACGCAGTACACTAGCTTGACCGATACCACGCTCTCGTACGATCTGTCGTGAAGTTACTTTGTACATATGCATTCACTGCAGCAGCTGCAAGTACATCAATGTCAATGTTTTCATTTTGTATGACTTCTCTCCAGACACCGTAGCTTCGACGAAAGTTTCCTGTCTGCCGCAATCGTGCTGCTAATTTCCGCAGAAGATTATAGGAAATAGCTTTGCCGTTCTGGATAGCGTGCAACGTGTAATCTATAATCTGCAGCCCTATAATTTTGCCTGTATTCCCCTAAAACCATTAGCATTCGGAATGCCTCCAAATTCTTATACGTCATGAATGTTATTATTTATTACCGATACCGACACTTCTTACTAAAATCACTCAATGCTTCTTTCAACGCAAGCAAAATTATTTGAAATTGTGAAGTTGGCCGCCCCCAATAGAGACGTCACTATTTTCGAAATTGCTTCCTCATGTACACTTTCGTACTTCGCTTTAGTTTTAAACAATTACTCGCTATTCTTTTGAGTTGCAGCATGCGGAAATCCTCGCATTAACGTATTATGCTCCCAAACGGTAAGAGACATGGCAAAAAGTGTTTCCTCTGAAAGTTGTTCAAAATTTAATGATTGTTTCAATGGGGGTAAAATTAACCTCTATTTCCATTTAAAATTTTGCAGTTGTCCCCCAAAGAGGAGTTGCTCCTGATTTCAGAAGCATCACCACGCGATTTAGCACATGCACTTCGGTAATAAAATTTTTTGTTTCAAAGATTTCTGTGCAATAGGAGGTGAGTTAAGGTCCTGTTATGGATTTCGTGAATCACCCTATATATATATATATATATATATATATATATATATATATATATATATATATATATATATATATATATATATATATATATATATATATATATAGGGTGACTGGTAATTCGGTGCATTCCTTGCAAGGGGATATTCTACAAGAACACTGAAACATTTTTGTCTATATGAACCGGGGGTCGCAAATCAATAATTTCTGAGTAATTTGCACATGTCTGATTTTTTTGAAATTTGCCGCTTAACGAGAGGTGCGCGACAAAGCTAAACCCTGACCCACCTACATATATCGTAGAGAACTGAAATTTTGTGTGTGTAATCCTACACACCTACGTAGGTTATGTGCTAATGTACAACGTGTAACTGCACCGTTGCTGTGCACCGAACATGAAGTTAAGGTGCAGTGGTCCAAAATCCATTACTGCACCTCAGAAAAAAGCGTGGCAACGTCGCAGAACTACTTGCCCCTAGGAAATGACTGCATGGTTAAGAAAAGATGGAATGAAGATGGTATGTGGTCAAGAGAAAACGCGAACTATGACGAATTTCATACCCAGGGTCGTGTATCTGTCTGGCAAACATTCGAGCAGTGAACGGGTGCGTTGTTTTCCAGGAGGCGGACACCTTTTGTCAGCATGCCACACTCTGGGACTTTACAGAAATTCGGAACGCACTCAGCAGTTAAGTATAGCCTGGTAATTGTGTACACTTTGCCTGGAAAGCTGGTAGTAATACCTCATGCTGATCCCAAATAAACGTGAACATCACTTTGGTTGCTCAGAATTGAACACGGACTTCCTTTGGTGGTGGTACGTCGGCACCCTGTCGTTGGTTTGACTGAATTTTCGATGGTTTTGTTCACTCCCACCAGGCGAAGGCCGGAATGCTACCTTCTAGAAGGCCAGGGCAATTCCTTCCCAAATCCTAGACCTACCTGAAAGACCGATGTGACCCCGGAGTTGAAGGTCCAAACCCTTCCTTGAGTCATCCCCTTGCATAAATACACATGTAAATAAATAAATGAATAAATAAATAAATAAATAGTGATCGAATACACCTATTACCATCTTGAAAGGAAGTCCTTGTTCAACTCTGAGCAACTAAAGTGATGATCATATTTATTTGGGATCAGCATCGGGCATTACTACTTGCTTACCGTTCAAAGCGTACCACAATGACCAGTATATACTATGCTTCACTGCTGCTTGCCTTCTGGGATTCTGTGAAATCCCAGACTGTGGCACACTGGCAAAAGGTGTCCGCCTCCTGGAAAACAACGCCCTCGTTCACTGCTCGATTGTTGGCCAGACAGATACACGACCCTAGGTATGAAATTCGTCATAGTTCGCGTTTTCTCTTGACCACATACCATCTTCATTCCACTTCTTCCCAACCATGAAGTCGTTTCTTAGGGGCAAGTACTTCTTTTTTAATTGCCAGGCTGTTGCTGAGGTGCAGTGATGGATTTTCGACCACTACCCCTCACTTCACGTTTGGAGCTATAACACAACAACGGTGCAGAGTTACGAGGTGTACATTACTACATGACCTACATAGGTATGCAGGATTACACTTACAAAATTTCAGCGCTCTACGATATGTGGAAGTGGGTCAAGGTAAAGCTTTGTCGCGCACCTCTCGTTAACCGCCAAATTTAAAAGAAATCACACATGTGCAAACTACTCAGAAACTATTGATTTGCGACTCCCGTTTCATATAGGTTTCATATGTTCCAAAATACTTGTAGAATATCCCCTTGCAAGGAATGCATCGAATTACCAGTCACCCTGTGTATATATATATGGTCACGCATGTTTCGTAACCAACCAATTTTATAGGAAGTTAGTGACATGCGTTTAGTTTTGATATCTGATTAAATTATTTGGGTAATGAAAGAGTGGAATGATTAAATCACCTTAAAAAAAAGAAGAAAGAAAAAAAAGAAACTTCAAATACGCACTAAAAAACAATAAAACCGATTTCAATAAAAGCGCTAAAAAGTAGAATATAAGAATAATAATAAAGAGCTTAAAAAAAGAAAATAATTTATTGTATGTTTTCCATATAAAAAAAAATAGATTTCAAGTTTGTTCCAAGTCTAATAGATTAAGCCTCATAAAATTACCGTCTAAACTAATTTTATATTAGGCTCTTTATTATTATTATCTTGTGCTTTTTAGCGCATTTGTTGAAGTCGGTTGATACATATTTTGTTTTTGTTATTTTTTAAATTTATTGTAGTACTCGTGAATATTATCATCTTTCTTTTTCTTCCAGAAAGAATATTTTATTGGAAAATTCGCATTGCAAAAACAGAAACAACAGGGTGTCACTAAAAGACTTGTACTGTTTCAACTAGAAGATATTGATCCAGATAAAGATACGTGGCCATGGGGTGGAGAGCCTGTGTACAGAAATAATGAATACGTTGGATTTACTACATCTGCTGGGTAATTAACACACACATATATATAAATATACTGCATTGTTTATTCAATTAAGTATGCGTAACTTATACAGGGTATATAATACATACATGAAACAAATCTTTGTTAATAGCACGAACGAAGGACATTAGTCAACTGTTATAGAGTCTACTTCTTTCAATGTTTTGGCTGTATTCGATAGCGTATTAACGAAGTAATGAAAAGATTTTAAAGGCATTTCCAAGCTTATTGTATCAATACTAATTTTCTAATAAAAGTAATCAAAGAATCCATATATTATACGTAAAGGCCCTAGTACTGTTTTTTTTTATTATTATTTTTTTTCTTTTTCTATTTTCTTCTTTTTTTTTAAATCGAAAATACCCTCATTCCTTGTAGGTTTGAAATATCCTCCTTCCTTGTTATATTTCGAAAAATAGAAAATGAAATCTTTGATTTTTACGTCCCACGGTTATGCCGGTTAGGCTAAAGGAGACGGTGAATATGAGAAATGAATGAAATGGTGGAATGAAGAAAGTGGGAGGAAACGGGAGAACCCCGAGAAAACCCACGCACATGGTGTTTATCCACCACAAATATCACTTGGCGGGAGCAGGGTTTGAACCCGGGTCGAAAAATAGAATCTTGACTTGTTCTCTCAGATGTTCTGAAAGTAAGTAATTTGACAATTATGGAGAAACGAAATCATCATTTTCACGTTTTATAATTTTGGTATATATACATGAGTAAGTAAATACTGAATAGATTGCTGGAATAAGAAACTGTTAAAAAACGGAAGATTCCAACGAGCATAGTGTTAATTGTATCACCTGGAATTGAAGCTATGTTCCTTTACAGCAACAATGAAAGCTTTTAATAACGTTTGATTGCGTGTCTCATAATATATTTTCCAGGAAATAAGATACATATAAATGAGTGTTCTATTCTCAATTAATTCGGACATAAAGTTGTTTGAATTTTTATTAATAAGCGAAGGAAGTAGGTTTGCGCATTATAAATCTACGTTACCGATACTTCACGACCGCTAACTTAACTAGCTGGAACTAGTTTCTTTGAGACAAATTTCTGAATATCAAAATATATTTAAACGTTGAATTTTTGAAATTTTTAGTTTTGTTATATATTAATAGCAATGTCTGTGAACAAAAACTTCAGATTCAAATTGAAAGCGCCTATGTTTGTGACTCTTAATCTCTTGAACCACCCGACCGATCTCGATCAAATTTTTGACGTAGACTCAGTTCTGGTCTGGGAGTGTTTTTAGTTATTCACTTTAACGGTAGAACTTAGAGGAGGGAAATTATAAAAAGTAAATAAAACTTAATAACTTTTGAACCAAACAAACAATCTTAATCAAATTTTCAACATAGATGACGTTCGTGCCTGGATGGATTTTACCATTTCACTTTGACGGAATAACGTAGGGATGGGGAGGAAAGGGAAATATACAAAAATCAATAAATATAAAAATAAAAGTGACAATGTTCGTGAGTTAATAATTCTTGAAGCACCTGATCGATCTCAATCAAATTTTCAACATAGATAAACTTTAAACCTGGGAAGGTTTTTATTATTTCGTTTTGATGGTAGGAGTTAGGAAAGGGAAAGGGAGAAGGGTAAATATATGAAAATGAATAAAACTTAATAACTCTTGAACCACCCGACCGATCTCGATCAAACTTTAAACATAGATAAGGTTGGGATGTTTTCATCATTTTTCTTTGACTCCACAATGTAGGGGAGGGGAATGGGGCATTAAAAAAAATAAAAGTGACTGTCTTTGTGACTTCATCACGCTTAAACCATCGAACCGATCTTAATCAAATTATCAACATAGATGAGATTCGGACCTGGGGTGATTTTTATCATACCCCTTTTGACGGTAGAACTTAGGGTAGGAGGAGGGGAGGAGAGAGAGATATATAAAAATAAATAAAACTTAATAACTCTTGAACCACCTGACCGATCTCGATCAAATTTTCAACATTGTTGTCTGAATGATTGAATTTATATACATTCACTTTGACGGTAGAACCTAGGGGAGGGGGACGGGAGAATATATATAAATTCAATCATTCAGACAATAGTGTCCTGCTCTTGCGCAGGACGTGCGGCTTTGCTAGTTATTATTATTACTATTCGTAAATTGCTGGAATACGAATCGTAGTAATCGAAATATAAATTGAAATACAAAGTTAAGAACCTAAACTTCCCTGTGTTACAGCCCAGAAGGTTTATGAGCAAGTACACTTTTAATTTAATGATACGTGAACAGCATGTGTGGTCGCATCACTGTTTTGCTTTGTAGGCGGGAGTTCAGTCTTAATTTCTTAACGATGCTGGGTCAGCACAAGGAATTCTACATCTCTACCGGGAATCAAACTCAGAACTCTCTCTCTCTCTATTTCAAAGAAGCACTTGCTAATGATGTGGCTATGCAGCAACCTATACTGGTAACAGGCTTTTCAATGCTCCTATATTTCCTATTTTTCATATATATTTGCATCGCTTCCTATAAACTCATAGATTTCCTACGTATTAAGGAAACCCCCTATATTTTTGTGGCATTGCTACTTCCACTTGTGAAAATAACACAAGGAAATAAGGTGTGGGGAACATTTTGTCTCCACAGTAGTGTGGTTGAATGGAGACTCTTCTGTGTTTCGTCCTTTTCTTCTCATTGTCTAAAGATAATTCGACCAAACAATATACAGTTAGCGCAAAAAGTATTCATACATCTACAAACTGGAACAAAAAATAAACTAGTTTCGTCATATTCATTAAAAAGTTCTATGGTGCATTTGGTGTAACAAATACTTCTCAGTGGCTAATCGTGCAAAGAGTGCTCTTGTACAGCACGCGTCTACAAAAACTCATATTAGAAAACTCAAAATTGAGAAGTGCACAACAATGTATATTTACGGTTCACGATTGGCAAATGTCATTGAACAGTCATGTATCTCACAATCACTGGAACAAAACCCATATTGACAAAGTCGTTATCGCTGAGGCCTTGTGGGCTGCTAAATTTGCTGCATCGGGTTACGGCTATAATTCTTGTGAAGACATCAGTGTTTTTTTTTTAAAAAAAAGAATGTTTTCAGACAGTTTAATTGCTAAGTATTTTCAGTTTCGTAAGACTAAGTTGTCATATTCAATATCGGAAATAATTGAAATGTTCTTTTTTCACAGCTTCACGAAACCACCTATATTTTTCGTCGTGATGTCCTATATATATATTCATTAGCATTGGAAAGCCTGTGGTAATGAAAGCCAGAAATAACGGCGTTTAAAGCTCTATCACACAGTTGAACACCTCTGGCGTGTGAGGTCCCTGGTTCGATCCCAACTCCTGCAAAGTGAGCTTTGCGATGAATAAACACCGTGTAGATGGGTTTTCTCGGGGTTCTCCCGTTTCCTTCCACTCATCATTCCACTATTCATCCACTCTCATTTGCACCGTCTCCTCTAGCCTCAGTGCATAATCGTAAGACTTCAAAGTTAAAAAAAAATTGTTCCTTTCCTGATGTTTTTCGAACAATTAATCCTCATCAGAATGGCAGTTTCAGGGCACATAAATAAATGTTAATATTTTTAAAAAGCTATACTTGGTGTATGTTAAAGTTTTAATGAACATGTGTGAGTTCATTTTAGAAATGAGTGTCAGCTTTTTTTTTTTTTTTAATTCATTAATTACTGGACGATTGAACGTAACCGATACTGACAGCATAAATGTAAAAGAAAACATAATGTAAAAGAAAACATTTGAGTTGATTTGAGTTGATTTTGAGGTTATCGTCCCGTTCAGCAGCGAGGCTATATGAGACGTGGACCTACTAATTAACGTGGAATCCGAACCACATGAGCTCCCGCCGGCAATCGAACCCGGGTCTCCCACACCAAAGGCGCGTATGCTAACCGCTTAGCCACGGAGGAGCTCAAGAAAACATTTGAGTAGCATGTATTTGTTTTTCTTCCTTTTGTTAATATTACCAAAGTAAGCAAATTTAATGATTTTTTTTTTTTTTTTTTTTTTTTAAATTCTGATTGCAGGTATGGTTTTACTCTGAACAAATTGATCTGCCTTGGCTTTATTAGACACCCGTCACACAGAGAAGGAGGATCCGCGTCCGTGGTCACAACTGACTTTATAATGAGTAAAGACGCTCATTATGAGATCGATATTGCAGGGAGACGAGTGGCTGTAAAACCTCATATCCACCCTCCGCATATACCAGTAATTACTATGGATGGAATGAGTTTGCGATACAAACCCAAGATACGAGAAGCAGTAGTCAGTGCCAAGACTAGCTAAATGAGTGTTTGAGGAAGTCGAAAAGGAAAACTATTTTTAATACTGTTTTCTTTGAATAGATTGGTGGATCATAATTAAGGCGTTATTTGCAGAAGGATTACTTACATTGAAAAGTTAAAGGTGTATATAAAAAAAAAAAAAAAAAAAAAAAATCAAATATTGTTGAGTTAAGGCAGAAGAGCTTTGTTACAGCAAGACAATTTAATAATTCCATCTTTCGTGCAGGACTCAGTGGCTACAAATGGATTCCCGCAGAGATCAGATTATGCATTAAAGCTTAGGTTGAGTCCCTGCTACTGAAAAAGGATTTAAGAGCGAACAAATGAGGAACGAAATGAAGATTTTTGTATGTCGCTCTGTGTTAGGGAATGTAATTCTGCTCTTATTTCTGTTATCCCAATGTCGTAGTGTGATGCAGGTATTCGAAATTACTTAAACAAGTATTGAAAACGTATTTCCTGTTTACATTTATTCGCGCGTAGATTGCATCTGTTCCTAGTGGTTGAGTTGAGTTGATTTTGAGGTTAACGTCCTGTTCAGCAGTGAGGCTTATATGAGGCGTGGACCTACTGATTAACGTGGAATCAGAACATGAGCTCCCACCGGAAATGGAGTCCGGATCTCCCACGCTAAAGGTGCGTACGGTAACTGCTTAGCCACGAAGAAGCTCTTGTTTCTAGTGGTGTTAGACACACTATCAGTATGCATTTTATTTTATTTTCTTTTGTCAAAAGTCTGTTGCACTGGTCGTAGCCTTGTCATCATTGGAAACATACCAATACTGCGTCAGCCATAACGAACCTTTTGGTCAATTGTTATTGCTGATTGCTCTTTGCACTCTTCAGTCTTGTTGATATGAAAACCTTTAATACTGATCAATATTGGTGCAGATTGTAAACGTACCTTCACAGATTCTATTACAAAAGATTCTTCTGATGATGAATTCACACTAGTTTCGACTTCTTAATGATAATTATTCTTTTTTCTATACCTTCATCCATGTCTTAATTCCTTTGTATTTCATCAAGTTTTCATATAGGAATTTTGTTTTTTGTTTCATATGAACTATATCATTAATACTCAAATTGTTATTTGCTTCCTTTACCTCTAAACTTTACGTATCTTGTAATATAAGTTACTTATTAACTAACACTCACCTGATGTATGTCTTGGAAATCACAATTAGAGCAGTATTTCTTGGTCTCAGCATAATCAGAGCAGTATAAGCATGATTTCTGCTCTCAGTCCTGGTGCCTTTGGCAGCCGATATTAATGAGGACCTTTGATTTTACAGTCCTTTTTACATTTTATTCAACCTAGTCTTTTTTTGACGGAAAACACTAAAATCAACAAAAAGTTATTAAAATGTTGGTGATCATTACACACACTAACTCAAAACTTAGCGGTACTCACATAAATACCATCTACTGTTTAGACACAGTTTCATACAATCCGTGGAATTCCATGAGCATATAATGGATAAGTGTTCGACAATCTTAACAAAATATGACCAGGTTGTTTCATTTCATTCTTCATTATTTTTTCGCTCTTTGAATACAATCTATATTTAACGTTACGAGACAGCTTTCAATGTGTCATCTCTCTTATATTAATGATGGATTGTTCTTTAATATTTATATATGTACTTGTAGGGATGTGCATATTTATGTACGGCATTCAAGGTGAGAAAGAGAAAATTTGACAGGGGAAATATTGCAACTTACCTCTTTCATGTTATGTCAAAATTTTCACAGTTCTTACATTCGTAATACAAACAATCGCTTTGTCTGGGAATAATAGGAAAAGATTATGATTAGTACTTATCGTTGAAAAATAAGAATTCTCTTTCGTAATTGTTGAATTAAAGCTTCGTTATCATTAACCCCTTGCGTTCCA
Organism: Thermobia domestica; assembly: GCF_964235325.1. Taxonomy (NCBI): domain Eukaryota; kingdom Metazoa; phylum Arthropoda; class Insecta; order Zygentoma; family Lepismatidae; genus Thermobia; species Thermobia domestica. Next base: position 34,936,987 of record NC_137454.1, read on the forward strand.
GATGCCATTTTCTGATGTGCGTGCTGGGATACCAGGTTTTCATTTATTGTTAAAAGAGTGTCTAGATCGTTATATAGGGCATAGTTATTGTATGAAGTTCAGTAAATATACTTTTTGTGCACTCGCGCATGTGCATACACACACATACACACAAACATTTAAAATTATTTGCATTGAGGAACACTTGGGTTGAAAAAGGGAATTTTCGATGTTTTGAAGGGATTTTATGCTGCCTCAGGTTGTCAACACTGACCGGAGATCAGCTTTTTATTCTTTGCGACCTCGAAGATGTCAATTGTTGATTGTCCAAACAAATACATGTGTGTCGTAATTGAATGCTCTCTTATGCTTGACATCTACTGGAAGAAAACTTTTAAGGTGCTGCCACCTAAGGAGAAATAGTAGAACTAACTCGTGCCTTGCATCCACTAAAAAATTTCCTCATCTCTAGGATTAATACGACCCTCAATAAAGGATACGTATTCATTACATTCCCATGGATGTCACTGGTATTTTGCAACGGAGTATTTTGATATCCACACGGATGTCACCGGAACACAACGGGTTAATACTTACCTATTATGTGCTCTGGCAATTGCTAATCGGATCGTCATATTCCTGGTATGATTTCGATAGCCAATCCTGTTGACTTCGACAGCCAGACAATAGGAAGAGCTCTCTGACTTCACAATTTTTTACATTTTGTTTATTTTATTTATTTATTTATTTATTTTTAACAGAACACTAAAATAAGCAATATGTATTTGAGTATTCCAATTTTTATCGAGATTATCTTCGTCCAAATTTAACGTTAAGTATTTTGTTCTAATGTAATATGAATCAAACTCATTTTTTTCTACTGGTCATGACGGTCTCCTAATAACTTCGTTTTTCGTTAATAAATTTTATATGTATATAAATATGTCACCTTTCGTTCCATTTTTCTTTTTACAATCTATCTACAATTTCACTAAATTCATTCACAATTTATTCTCCACCAAAAAATCTATATCACCATCTTACAGTAATAAAATCATCACTTAATAAAAATCTTATTATTTTCGTTTGTTTGTATTTTAGGATTAGTTCTAAAAATAACATTAATATGATTTATATGCATTTTGCTACCAACAAGGCCTCTAACCAATCCAATTGAAGACGTTGTCAAAATTGGTTCCAGACTCACTACTATGTGTGTATTGCAAAAATCTTTCAGTTTGGACATAAAATTACGGAACACACATTATACATAAAAACATGGGATTCATCATTATTTGTGGAAGACTAAGTTTTTACTTTTATTTATTTATTTAACAGCTTGCAGCAAGAAACTTTAAAAAAATAAATAAATAAATAAATAAATAAAATAAAATAAAAAATAGCGAAAGACGTATCGGCTTGGTATTTACCATTTAATGACACTTATACTATGTAGTGTCCAAAACTTCATTTCCTGAAAGTTAAATCAAAGTAAAAATTTTTGTAACAAACGCCTTAATTTATATACCTCGTAACAGTTTAAAGGCAAATAGTCCTTTGTAGTTGTGTCCGTTTTGTTCATGATCCTAATAAGTTTAAAGTGGTCTTCATTATTTTCAGAGAGAGTGACTATGAAATTGCCAAAAATAATTTTAAAATGTATATTTCTACACCCGTTTATTAAATATAGTGTATCAGCCTCAGTGCTATTAATTTCTATTAAAATAGTTCAGGTATCTCAGGGTACAGAAATTACAGTGAAATTGTGGTCTTCCCCGTGTATCGAGCCCTGAGTACACATATCAAACGTAGATGTGTCAACCATTTGGCTAAACATGAACACTGTTAAGTATTGTCAGTCATAGTCTGATATATAGCGGGAAATAGACACATGTAAATCTCAGAATTGTGCACTTTCTTTATTGTATATTTACCTAATAATTTATAATATTCTTTAGATTTTATAATTATTTTTATTTGTGTTGTTATTTATATACTTCTATACTGTTTGACTAACGAAAAACAATTTTTGTAATGTTTAATATGTTTGCTTTTATTTCTTTCTCTTTCTGAGATGGTTCACATGTAAGTCAGAAAGATATATCGTCATTCTTTTAAACCGATTCAAACATTAAATATTGTTAATTGTATATTAGTTAGTAAAATTATGATTCTATTACATATGTTGAAGTAAGTCTAGTCAACATTATATCTTAGTATTGTGATTTTTCTACAATATTACGGTAATATTACATATAATAACATATGCAATATGCATTATAGTTTTGGTATTACTGGTCATTTGAGGAATGAAAAATATAATGTAGAATGAGTTTCAAGACAGTTTACAGAATCCATAATAGATCTGTGTCTGCTCAGATGTATCTCTCCATCGTTAGTGTAACGTCTTTTGAATTTTTTGAATGTTTTCAATGGAAATATAAAGTGACATATAGAGCCAGATGAAGCGTACCGTATTAAAAATGCATTGTCGAATTTAAAATCTCCTTTCAACAATTTCACGTAAGTAGGTATGCGTAAGTCCCTTTTGTTTTTAAAAACTGGGTCATCAGACTAGTATGTATGTGTGTGTGTGTGCGTGTGTATGTCAATAAGAATCAAACTCTGACCGTCACAGTTGCTACCATGAAAGCAGAAAAATCGATGCATATAAATTGTATATCAATTTGAAAGGCGAAAACTTTACAAAGGAAAGAGGAGTTTTTTTTCTTTCTTTCCTTCTTTTCCAGCCTACCCTGCTTCTCAAGTAAAGCAATTGTATACATAGTGAATTACTTATCAGAACATAGTAGTGAATTACTTATCAGAACATAGTAGTGAATTACTTATCAGAACATAGTTCAAAACATTACAAAACACACTATTGAACGAAAATTCAGTTAAATCGGCGTAGAGGTTTATATATATATATATATATATATATATATATATATATATATATATATCTGTACTGTATTTTCCTGTTCTACAATTTTTCCCCTTCGAAGCATTTGGCAAAATTGTTTATAGTGCAGACTATAATCCCGTGTAACCGAATTTCTAAGAGAAAGCCTTTCCTCTACAATTTGTCTAAGAGTGAGTTCATTGCACTCACCCACCTGCCAGTTGTAATTTGTGTACTAATATACAATATTACTACTCACAACTGGCAGGTGGGTAAGTAGAATGAGCTTACTCTTTGATAAATAGCTATTAGACACACAGTACAGGAAAGGCTTTTTCGTAGCGATTCAGTTAAACGGGATTATAGTGTACACTATAAACAATTTCGCCAAGCACTTCGAAGGGGAAGAATTACAGAACAGAGAAATACAGTGAGGTGCTTTGTAGATGCAATATTGAAATGCAGGGTCAGGGCTAGTGCTACTAAGGCGACTGGAATTTCGCGTCCCTTTCAGCATCGAGGCTATATGAAACGTGGACCCATAGTTTAAGGTGGAATTTCAATCGTCTAATGCCACCAGGCATCAAAGGGGAACTAAAGGTAGATTACATTTAGTGGAAGACAAAACTAATGGGGCGGGTGGATCGGTAAAAAGTAAAACAAATATAAAGCTGGGACCACTATGATGTATATGGGAGAAATTTAAATACAGCTTGTATTGCAACGAAAAAATGGAAAACGATTCGCCTCCATACAGCGTATATTGCTGTTAAAATTTCCCTTTGATAATCTTTGAAGTTGCATGATACAGAGGAGAGGAGTCTTGTGGAAATGCAGTAACAGGACCGCGGTTGCTGGAAGACTTTTTATTCTTTTCCATCTTTTCACAAAACCAATCAGTAACACTTTTCTCAACACCGTGCTTATCTGAAATTGAGTTGAAGAGTGATCCTTAAAACACTTATAGAAGAAATTTAAAAACGAAAGTAATGCGTTTGTGATAAACTGCCAACGCAGGAGTAGTGAACGATTAACGTTTTTGTTTCGTAATTGATTCCAAGTTCGGATCGCGTAGCTTACCTTTTTTGAATTACTCGACCTGTGTTTCAAAAAAATTATAATCTTCATTCCGCAATTGTTTTCTCTTTCTACTCTTGTTTGTTTAGTCACAATAGTCACATTTCTATTCAGAAGTGGTCGACTTGACTAACATGTTTCCTGCACTAGTCAAGCCTTTAGTATGACGATAATCATAGGTCAAAACGTCCCTGCATAAGGCCCAATATCATCATTAAAAATAGTAACAATGAAAGTTATGAGTTCGTTGTTACGACGAAAAAACATGTACTCAGTATGCATTAATATCAATTCAATGTCCATTCTGTCAACTGTTTTAAAATACAGGAACTTGTGTATCTTTCAGAATAATCAAACACGAAACTACGAACATCGCTTACAGCACATTTGCTCATAATCATTTGTCACTTGTAAATCTGAACAGGTGTGAACCACATTAGCTGGACTATGTACGATCTGTTCAAAATGAATTTCATCAGTATTCTTACAGCTGACGTGTAAAATTACAATTAATGTTGCACGGAGATAATAATTTCTTAAATGTGTAATTTTGGTACCTAAATTATTTCTGTGTACTTATAAACCGTAACGTGCTTAAATTATTTCAAAAGTAAAGTTCAATTCTCGTTTCGACGATAAATTGTGATCTGTATTTGAAATCGGTATTCAAATTATATTAGAAAGCAGTATATATATTTTTAAATCCCTGGCGGCGATTAAGTCGCTCAGCTTTTAATGGGTTGTGCGCGTTAAGCACCATTTGTATATATGTGCATTAATGTAAATGTGTTTTTTGAGTACTCGTTATCTTTGTTTTTCACTATAGAAAGCAAAACAGATTTAAGAAAGAACTGCAGTGATAGTTTCAGTATTTGTGATTGGACTGTGTTCTGTGATTATTAACGTACTGTTTATATATGTACAATGTATGTAAATATTGTACCTACTTACTATTAGTATTATTACCTTTCTCTAGTCTACATGTATTAGCATAAATTTACTTACAGAAGTTTTTACTGTACATATTGTATAAAGGCATTACAAATACATTTCCAGAAAGTGTAATGATTGTTTGCTTTTAACGAAACCTATGATTTCTTGAATTCTCATGGGATGTAGTGGCTTAGTGGTAGAGCGTTTACCACTGATGCGTGGGATCAAGCCCAGCTTGCGAAATGGCGGGCAAATACCGTGCGCTTGGGCTTTCTCGGACTATTTCCGTTTCCTCCCATCATCTTCATTCCACCATTTCATTCATTATCACCATAACACGGCATAACCGTAGGATATAAAACTGAAATTATTTCATTTTGAATTTTAAGTATTAATTGCGAAATAGTTCATTTTTTACACTAATTGGGAATGTGTCGGTCCAAGTGAAGTTTTCCCCTCCTCTTTTTTTTTAATGGAGTCTGAATTTTACGTCCACGGATGTGCCGCTTAGCTAAAGGAGACTGTGATGATAATTGAATGTAATGCTGGAATGAATAGTGGGAGGAAACGGGAGAATCACAAGAAAACTCACGCACACGGTGTTTGTCCACTTGGCGCGAGCTGGAATCGAACCAGGAACCCCCACACACCAGAGGTGAACCCTCTACCAGAGCCACCGCGGCCCCATATATATATTTTTTTTAATTAACGGAAGAAACAAGATGTTAGTGAATTAACAATATAAACAATGGTATACGTTAAGAAATCGTGATAATTTATGATTAAAAAGTAGTAAATTTTTTTATTGCTTTCATTCATGGTTTCATTACTGATTTTTTTTTTCTTTTTCCAGTAACATTCTATACATGCATAGTTATAAACTGGGACATACTAGAAAGCATGAGAGTTGTTCTAGAGCATTGGGAAACTAAACTACAATAAAGAGCTTTAAATTTGTATTCGGAGACACTTTTTCCTGATCACGTTTTATGCATGAGATGAATATTTACTACTATATTGTCACACGTCGGTTTGAATCACTGTGAAATCTTTTTAACATTCCATATTGTACTTTGCAGAGTAAAAGAAACTTGTCCACTCCAATAGAGTTTATATTGCATGCACTAGTACCTACGACCCCTTCGCTCCAGGAACGGTATAGCTCTACGACTAAGCCGTCCGCACCTTCATCAGAGGACAAGACAGGAGAGCCGAGGTATAGCTGAATAGCGCAATGAAGCCTTGTACCGCACATTCACTCGAATACATGCTGGACAAAGCTCTCTACACATGATCCATGTACTCATGCCTTTTGTCAACATGCAGCCGGTCTAGGGCATACCTCCTACTTTTGACCTCTTAGGCTTACTAGGCTTATGAAGACAGTGAGAGGCGTAAATGCAAAATTGTAAAACTTGGGATGGGAAATAACAATCTCGAAAACTGCGGGTCTCATTTCGTACGGGTTTGAGCCAACACAACGCAATATATATATATATATATATATCTTAGTTTGCGATAATCGGTATAAGACTAATGGCTTGTTTCAAGCTGTTGTGTTGTGGTCCGTCATAAGTTGATTGCTTTTTAAATTCCGATCTGCAAAATTTTCTACGACCGATACGGAACGAAGCTCCCAGTGCCATAATTTCACGCTTTCTAGACCCTCTTAACTCAAACTCTGGAGTTGCTACAAGATACTGGATCAGCATCTTACAAGATACTGCTAAGGAGTTGCTACAAGATACTGCTAAATCAAAGCCAAGTAGATGGCGGTAGTGCTTTCGGTATACTTGTTATCGAATCAGTAGTAGTAACAATTCCTCTTTAATCTTTTCAGAACCAATGGACATCCAGTTTATTGGAATATTCTAATTCCAGGGTTCTTACAAAATTACTTTCATCATTTTCCCTGACTTTTCCCTCATTTCCAGGCGCAAGACCAAACAATTTCCCTGACCCGCGACATTTTATAAGATAATGGTGTACTGATGATGAATGCCTGCAAGAGCTAAATAAAGGCTTGGGCCAGTGATTCTCAACCTGTGTGCTACTTTCCATTTGCAACACTATACAGTAAACACAGAGCCATACAAATGGCTAATAATAGTAGATAAGTAAACCAGCGTAAGCTAACCAAAGAATTGCTATTTGAGCTAGTGAAGAAACTTTATAAGACATCTTCGAATAATATTACACATTAACGTTAAACTTCTTATAAAAAAGAGAAAAGAAAAGAAAAATGCGGACAAATTGGCCACCCTTCTCCCAATGAGCAGTTGTAACTTAAGAATTCTTAAATAACATGTCAACAAATTGCTTCTGTTAATTTCGAAGAAATTAAGACGCGCTCCTAAAAATTTAGTAAACAAACGAAAAACAATACTTTAATAGAACTTCTCAACATTTTTTCGAATTCAATAAAATGAAAAAATGAAACAATGAGTTAACTTTTCAAAATAATGTGCAATTCTGAATTTTTTTTTTCCCTCAAACGCAAAAGTTTTTGAAAGTAACGTAATGAAAGTTATGGGGAGCGGACATTATGGCTGCCCATGTCAATTCCCTAACCTCCAATTCTTGTTCCGAGTTTTTTTCAGTTATTACAATAGATCCTAATTGTTATTATAATAGAATATAAATTAATTATTTATATATATATATATATATTGTACAACATACTAAAAGGTAATAAGAGCTTAAATGATATTAAGTACGTGGAAACACTATTTAAAAGTTTTTAACAATAATAGCTATGATTACTTGTTTCAGTTACTTAGACTGACTGCTTGAAAGTTTTGATCTCACTTTCAATCTGTATTGTTCAAATCGTTTTTTTTTTTTTTTTCCTTAAGTTAATCTCTCTCTTTCTTTCTTTCTTTCTTTTTATTTCTAGTTCTTTTAACTCAGCCATTTTCCTCCGTTTCAGTACTGCCTAATACCTCTGATTTTCTCTTTCTTTTCTCTTTTCTACCAAAGCCGAATTACATCTTGTTCTTGCACCTTTTACAGAAGTTAAAGAGTTTTGGGTCTGAAGCACTAAGACATCTAATTCCACCTAAATTTATGTAGGACAAATAATCTACCAGTTGTTGGGCTACTAAGAAGTCTCTTGCAAATTTTCTACCAATAAACTTTTGTTAATAGAAAAAACAGACTCTACACTTGCATTTCCATATGAAATAATATCATTTTCACAAGACTCAAGAAGTGTTTGAATTCACTTTTGCCACTTACAATTTATTTATAAAATTTTCATCAAGATTTGTTTTGCTTCCATCTGAATTATAATAAGACGCCAACACACTTTTAGACTGCTGAAGAAAAGACTCGAAGTCTTTTTGAACTAACTATGCTTTAACGTCATCGAGACGAGACGACTGATGGAGTATTTCCAAGCACTTCGTCTTCCTTATACGGGCAATTTTAGATTAATATACTATAACCTCAGGATCAAGGCATGAAATAGTACGAGTAAGAGGATATCTGAGAGGACATTTTTCGAGTATTTTTTCAGTAGTACCTATCTTTTATTTTTTATTTATTTATTTATTTATTTATTTATTTATTTTTTTTACACAATTACTGAAGAAACTGTACGAATCTACTTCCTTCACATCATTAAGCTTCTCAATATATATATATATATATATATATCCTTTCCGAATCCTATATCTGCATTCTTTGGAGCTTTTACATTACTTCTAATTTTTAGATCCATAGACATTAACTTACGTATTTGCCGTTACGATAAAGTGAAGATTTTTTTCTCTTAGAAAACGCTTCAATAAATTTACAATAACAGTAAACAATTCTTCATATAAGAGAGAGGCCATAGATTTTTCGGCCTGAAACTTAGTTAAAAATGGTTCTAGCTCCAACGCCACATATTTGAAAAATTTAAGTTTAGCAGGCATGACGGAATCTTGAATACCTCATTTCTCTGTTCGAGGTGGAATTTTGTGAAAGTTTAATATCAGAACTTTCAATGAAACCTCAAATTGTTTTGAAGCTCTGTCTACACAATCAGCATTTTCCACCCATCGAACTTTCACTGTTCCTACAAAATGAGAAACATTCTTCTTCGGGCTGGTGACTTACTGCATAATTAATAGACTTCGTAAAAACTTGTTGAGGTTCTATTCAACCACTAAATGTCCCCTTAAAAGAGCAACGTGTAGCACATGCAAACCACAGAATCCAATCACTTCTCTGTACCTCAATTTCAGTTTGTAGAGAAGTTAGAGACTTCCAATTGACACTGGTTCCATCCATGCTTATTTGGAGTATCTTGGTCAAGTCAAAACCCTCTGGGGAAGCTTCTTTAAATTTCAACAATAAATGACTTGCAGTTGCCCTATATAAAAAAACAAGAGATCAAGTACGTTATAACACTATATTCAATTTGATCTCAAATCGCACATGCAGATCCATTTGACCCTTCCCAGCAATTTTGTTAAAACGACTCGTCAAATGCAACAACAAAATATTCCAAGCTGCTTGTAAGTTTTTTCTGGATAAATAGGGCAATACCATAACATACAGTGTAGCTATATTTAACAGGCCCTATGTGAAAATTCTTTGCTATGTTATTGTCTGGAAACATAGTCTGAAAGAGAAAGCCATCGTTTTTACACAAATTGTAACTATCTTTGCAGTTGATGAGTCCACTTCTTCCACTTCCACTTCACCTAACAGTAGGTGTTAAAAATTGAAGAGTGCAGACTTAAGTCTGTTTCACCCACGTCCTTAATATAGAAAACGCTGTAAAATTATGATTGTTAGTTGCAAGGTGTGTTCTTAGGCCTTTTCCGGTGAAATTGAGAAAATGAGTTTGAGTAACAATTCAGTTTGGTAATAAAATTCTGCTATTATGTTTGTAAGAATATAGGTCTATGTAAAGTGTAATTAAGCGAGTTTTTATTTTTTTCCCACCGGAAGAAAAGATGCTTAAATATTTATATGTTAAATTATAATTTTTATTATTAGATTCCGGATCAGCGTACTACAGTTTTTCAGAGTGTAAGACCATTATCTTAAATAAAGGTAATGATGTAGTGTAGAATATCTAAATCATTTATTGTCAAAAGTTGTTTAATTCAGAATGGGCCGTAGCCATAGCGTTTATGTAAAACTTTCATAACTATTGTCCTATGTTTGGATAAGAGAGAGCAGTGAAAGAGAAGATGATCCAAAGTGCCTACTTGTTCATTATACCAACATAATGGTGAAGTATTCTTGCGAATTTTGTATAAGCGGTAAGGTGTGATTGCTGTATTGAACCTGAGTCTATAATATAGAACAATTTTGGATCTAGACCAAGAACACAGATCATTCCACGTTTTAGAGCGAACGGGATTAATTTCCCAATAATAGGTTCCAGGACCTGTTCGGTTTTTGTTTTTCCATATGTCTGATTGCTCAGAAATCATCTGATCAATGTAATATTTAAAATTTAAAGGGGGAAGTTTGATATTGGCGATAATTCCTGTGTCTCTTGCTTTTTTAGATAGGTTATCAACGATTTCATTTGATTTTATGTTGATATGGCTGAGAACGTGAATGAAATCTATTGTATAACCCATAAATAGTAATTTACGATAAATAGATTTGATGTTAAGTAAAGTCCAAGTAGATTTGATATTCCAATGAATAGAAGAAAGTGCCTTCAATACACTATAAGAATCCGTACATATGCATGCGTGCTGGATATTATGACGTTGTATTAATAATAATGCATGCCGTATACCAAAGGCTTCACCCTCGAAAATGGTTGTTGAAACTGGAAGTTTCAGTTGATTAGTAATTTTTAATTGTGGAATAAAAACTGCTACACCAACGGGTTTATTTTCGACTTTTGATGCATCTGTGTAGAGAAAAACAATATTCGATGAAAACCGATCTATAACACTATACCAAATATTTTTATTTAACTTTTGAGAGAGCTGTTTATTCTTAGTATCAACATAAGGTGGAAAAATAGGTTTGATCGTAGTCGTATTGGTTTCATATGCAAAACTGAAGCATGGTAGATTCAGAAGCTTGATAATTTTTGAACGCAAGATTTTTAAAAATAGAAAAGCTTTATAGAGCCATGGTAGTTTGGAGCCATATGGTAGCTTGTTATGTTTGTTCTGTACTTCTAATTTGTCCAATTTTTTGAAGAGCGGAGAATTAGTAATCGTGAGTCTGAGTAAAAGATATTTACATGCCAGTTTGAACATTTTTATAGGTAAAGGAAGCGTACTTGTTTCTTCCAAGATAACATTGTTTGGACAGAATTGAGGCTGTGCAAGTATGAACATTGTTTGGACAGAATTGAGGCTGTGCAAGTATGATTTTTAATGTGGAATGCTGCAGTTTTACAAGAGCTATATAGAACTGAGGTGCTGTGATGGAGTAAATAATACTTCCATAGAGAATCTTAGCTTCAATACATTGTTTAAAAATGGTGTATAATGTGTGTGGATGAATTCCCCATTTTTTCGAACTTAAGCTGCGAAGAATGTCCTGTACTTTCTTGCATTCTTGTATAACATGAGTAAGATGCGTTTTCCAAGTTAATCTGTAGTCAAGATATAATCCTAAATAATTGATGCATGTTGTACTATGTAGTTCAAAATTTGAAAGTCGTAGAGGTGGAAAATTATTAGTTTTTTTTTTCTGGTGAAAACAATATATTTAGTTTTGGTCCAATTAATTAGTAAACCGATTTCCTGACACCAGTCTGAAATTTTTCCCAACGTATGCTCCATTTTCTTTCGTCCACTATGCAAATCATCAGTGATTACGTAAATAAGTAGGTCATCCGCATATAGATACTATAACAAAATACTTTGGATTGAGTAATAATTACCTGTACCTTGGGCAGAAAGTGCTCATACATGTGCACTATACTTAGTAGAATGTTAATTTCATATTAACAAAAGAAGAATGTTTTTAAGATATGTAAAGTATTATTATGGGATAGTTGTTGCTATGTACATGTTTATGGATACCTAGTCAGCAAGTTTGTGTGCTTGACAGTTTTAAGGAAAAGATATTATAAAGTATATCAACTAATAAACCATTTTTAACGCCGTTCATAGACGTTATCATTCCTATTAAAAAGGTGAGATTAATAGTATATAATTATTGAAGCTAATTTTTACATGCAAAGAAATACTACCACTCGAAATTTGTATATCTTACTTAGCCGAACCAGGTTAACGACTATCCAGTGATAAGTCGTTGTTAAAAATTTTGGTTTACCTCACCCGGGATATACTGTAAATTCTCATCCCGAAGCATAGTAGGAGTGAATTTACTTTTTTAGTTAATGAATACAAATTTGACCGTATTGAGAAGTGGTAAAATAATTGTAAGAAAAATGGTCAACGAAACAACGGAGCATGAATCAAATAATAGTGACAACGGTGAAACTAGTGTAACACCAGGATTGACATCGGAAGACCGAATCTTGTTAGCTTTACAGCGACAATTGATTCAGATGTCTACCGAGATAAAGCAGACCATAGAACAGAACTCCGAAAAATCCAATAAGCAATACGAAGAATTAAAGCAGACGATAGAACATAACTCTGAAGAATTAAGTAGACGAATAGAACAGAAGTCTGATGAATCTAACAAGCAATATGAAGAATTAAGTAGACGAATGGAACAGAAGTTCGACGAATCTAACAAGCAATATGAAGAATTAAGTAGACGGATAGAACAGAAGTCAGACGAAACGAAACAGACAATTGTCCAGGTGGTGAATGACATATCCTCACAGTTCGAGGAAAAGTTAAAAAGAATATCCGATGATTGTCAGGAGAAGCACAATCACCAAAACCAAGAAATCAGTGCTGTAAAAAAAGATTTAGAAGTAATAGAATCTTCCGTTCAACAACAAAAGATCCAGATCATCAACAATTCTAACAACATACGTGTAAATACGCAATTGTTAGCTACTATACAGGAAGAGATTAGAACGCTACAGGTTAAGGACAACACATACCGTAATAACTTGGGTAGTGATCGCTTGGAGTTTCCCCACTCACCAGTGATGAATTCACCTTCGCCGGGGTCTGATGAGGATATTATATTGGACGAAATACATCCGAAGAGTACAGATGGGCGAAACATAGATGGTGTAACAACACATCACGTAATGGATAGGAACTATCACTCAACAAGTACACGGAATGATAAAAGGAAGGTAAAATTAAGTGTTAAGATGAGTGAAATTCGAGCCATGAGTAAATTCAGTGGTAAGTGTGACGAGAATGCTACTTCTTTCTTAGAAAAATTCCAGGACGAGTGCAATATTATGTGTATAGATAGATCACAATATATGAAATTAATCCCTCATGTATTACTCCCACCTTGTTCATTATGGTTTAAAGCAGTACGTGATCACATCAGTACTTATGAAGAATTCAAAGCGGCACTAATCGCAAATTGTGAAAATGACTTTTTGCTGGCAAATAGAGATGCCACCATTAGAAATCAACACTTCAATCCTCGATTGCATAAATCTGTTGTAGAGTTTGTTGTAAATACATACAACGAATTAAAGGTCGTTAATCCATTGCAATCGGAATCGAGAATAATAGCATCGATTCGAAATTTGCTTCCATTTAAGTTACAACAGATCTTATTTTCCACCCAGTGTATGAGTTTCAACCATTTATTAATGCTTGTCCAATGCTATGAAACTCAATACCATGCTATGAATCAACAAGCCGGAATGGGTAAAAATAAGAATAATTCAGATCATTTTGTGCCAGTTCGGAATTTGAATATCCGAAGTGTGAACAATACGGAACATAACCTAAGCCGAGTATATTCTAGCAATCAAAACGCGCAAAATAGGCAAAGTTATGTAGGGAATCCGCCTAACCTAACTAATCATGGTAATCATGATGTCAGATCACCCAACAGCAGTAGATATAAAAACAATCGAAGTACTGAGCGAAATTACAGGAATACAACGAACTACGTGGATAGACGTAATTGGAGAACAAGAGATGGCATTTCATATCAAAATCAGAATCACGAAGAAATACATGTACAACATATTGTAGAACCTCATCATGATTGCGCAGTACAATGTACTTTATTAGAATCGTATGCCAGTACGAATGTAACCTGATTACCGTTAATGAAATTTGGTTAAATCCATATCAGCTATAGATTTTCATGAACATTTATTTTATTTTTATTCAATTTAATTCTCTTTAATTCTCATTAATCAATGATAATTCTCAAATGTTTTTAATATATGTAAGAATTATAATTTAATTCATAAATGATTAAAAGCAAAGATTATTTATATTAGATTGACTTGCGTTGAAAACTTAATTGTCAAAGATTATGTTAAGAATAAGATCCATTCTATAAAACTAATTATTCAACGACTATCTTGAATGAGATTCTTCTATGTTTTGATACCTTAGGAATCCAATGTTTATTTTGAAACATCTAACTTATTTATTATATAATGCGCCCTGACTATTTGTAACTCATGCTTGTCCTTTACGATTTTTGAATTCGCACCCTTCAACGATTAATTAAATGAGCGACGATATTTTAATAAGAAAATATAATAATAATATAGTGAATAATAATGAAATAAATATAATTATTGTAATAAAAGATAAGTATTGATGAAGTGTAAGATTTGTTAAAAATATATATATGTGAAATGTAATGAAGAGATATACGAGGTGCGATCAAAATGTGATGGACATATGCAATGTAAGAACACTATTGTAAACGGACCAGTGGTTCTTGAAGATAAAAGCCAAGCTTACTCATGACTTTTATATTCAGTCCAATTGTCGGGCGACATTTTATATAACAAAATACTTTGGATTGAGTAATAATTACCTGTACCTTGGGCAGAAAGTGCTCATACATGTGCACTATACTTAGTAGAATGTTAATTTCATATTAACAAAAGAAGAATGTTTTTAAGATATGTAAAGTATTATTATGGGATAGTTGTTGCTATGTACATGTTTATGGATACCTAGTCAGCAAGTTTGTGTGCTTGACAGTTTTAAGGAAAAGATATAAAGTATATCAACTAATAAACCATTTTTAACGCCGTTCATAGACGTTATCATTCCTATTAAAAAGGTGAGATTAATAGTATATAATTATTGAAGCTAATTTTTACATGCAAAGAAATACTACCACTCGAAATTTGTATATCTTACTTAGCCGAACCAGGTTAACGACTATCCAGTGATAAGTCGTTGTTAAAATACGCAGAAACAATTCCTGTGAGAGCTTGAAGTAAGTCCACCATATAAATATTAAATAGAGTAGGACTGAGTTTGCTGCCTTGTAAAAGGCCGAGAGAAGTTTGTCGAGAGGTACTATATGTCTTGCTCATTTTAATATATATTTGTCTATTTATAAGAACATTGTGCACAAATCGAATATATGAGGCCGGAATGTTTAAATGTGCCATTTTTTAAATCAATATATCTAGTTGTACTAAATCGTAAGCTTGTTGAAGATCTATACTTACAGCCATAAGATATTGACGATGTTGGAAACTAGTCCATATGTCTAATATAAGTGGGCTGATAGCATCTATTGTTGATGTATGTTTTCTAAAACCAGTCATATTGGAGGGTAAAAGCTGGTTGTGTTCCAGATACCATTGTAAGCGGGTGAGGATCAGCTGTTCTAGTGTTTTAAATAGCATGATAGTAATGCTATCGGTCTGTAACTAGTCGCTTTGCCAATGGGTTTGTTAGGTTTTTTTTATAGGAGTAATCAAAACTTGTTTCCACATGGTCGGTATTTGTGAAGTTTTCCAAACTATATTGTATAATTCCAATAATGCTGCAATTCCCTCGGGAGGAAGAGATGTTAAATGTTTAAAATGAATTCCATCCAGACCTGGAGTTGTGTCTGCTTTTAATGATTTTAGAACTGAAATCAGTTCCTCCATTGTAAACGGCTGTTCTAATGTAAAGTGTGAGCGAGAAGAAAAATATGTTATTAAATCGAGACGATTATTATTCATAGAAGACGGTGTCAATTGTTGATGAAATTCCTCGATCCAAGCATTTCCAGAAAGCTGTATTTTATTTGGTACAGATGAAATAGATTGTTTTTTACAGTGTTTGATAAATTTCCAGATTTTAGTTTTACACCCTCCATTCCAAAAGAAACCGAACGTTTTTTTTTAAAAAAAAAAGCAATGTACATTTTGGAACAAATCATTTTTATTAATCAATGTATTCCCCTTCTGCATCGATACACATATTTGCACGCTCCAACAAGTTGTCAAACGACTTCTCCATTTCCTTTATTGGAATGGTCTTTAGGACGGCGGTCGTCGCCTTCTCAATGGCATCAATCGATGCGTGCCACTTTCCTTTCATCGCCAAATGCAGTTTCGGGAACAGATAGAAATCGCACGGAGCGAGATCTGGTGAATAGGGCGGATGATGCAACCGAATAATGTGATTTTTGACCAAAATTTCAGTTACAAGTCTCGAACGATGTGATGGTGCATTATCGTCCAAAAGAGTCCAACTGCCGATTTCGCGATATTCGGGCCGAATACGACGAATGCTTGCCAGCAAACGCTTCATGACGCCCAAGTAAAACTCTCCAGTGACTGTCTGGCCGGGCTGAACAAATTCTTTGTGGATAATTCCTTTTGAATCGTAAAAACAAATCAGCATCACCTTAACTTTTGACTTCACCAAGCGACTTTTTTTGGGTGTTCCTTCATCCGGCGCTCTTCATTCAGCACTTTGCCGCTTTGTTTCGGGCTCATATTCAAAACACTACGTCTCGTCACCAGTTACAATCAATTTTAAGAAGTTTCGATCCTGCCGAGCACTTTTAACGATGTCTTTGCAATGCGCAATTCGATCAACTTTTTGGTCTTCGGTGAGTTTGTGTGGTACAAACCGCGAATTAACCTTCTTAAGGCCCAAAACTTCGGTCAAAATGCGGTATGCGGTTGTTTGAGGAATGCCTAATTCCATTTCAATAACTTTCACCGACGATTTTTTGTTATGTTTGATGAATTCACGCACTTTTTCGATGTTTTCTTCCGATAATCCGGTTCTGGGACGGCCTGATCTTTCGTCATCATCCAGCGTCTCTGTACCCGATTTGAATCGCCTGAAACACTCGTAAACTTGCGTACGGGATAGACACTCATCACCATATGCATTTTGTAGCATTTGGTGCGTTTCACTAAAAGTTTTACCCAGTTTAACACAAAACTCAATTGCAGCTCGTTGTTTGAAACTCATTTTCCGACCGATGTACACAACACACTGACAGTTGAAACGCAATAACTTTGTTGCCGTGAATCCAAATGTCATGACATTTATACAAGTTGTCAATGAGGGACTACGCCATCTACCGGTAAAATATTACAACAGATGGCACTAGTGGTACTAATTGTTTTCAAAAGTTCGGTTTCTTTTGGAATGGAGGGTGTAGGAGTTTGATAAGAAAGGTTGTTGCAGAATTCTTGCCAATGTTGACGTTGTGTTTGACGAAGTATTCTTTTAGTAAGTGCATTCGCTTTTTTATATTCTATAAAATGAACTTTTTCTTTGGTGTGCAGAAAAGTTTTCCAGGCTCTTTGTCTGAGGTTAATGCATTGTTGGCATTTTAATGTCCACCAAGGAGGTTTGGTTAAAGGACGGCGAATAGGCGATAATTTAGAAGAATATGTTGACTGAAGTTTGGAATGACAAACTGCTGTTTTAAGAAGACTATCAAAATTTCTTGCTGCTTTCTGTTTGTCTAAAAGGGAATTGAAAACCAACTTATTGTTTTGAAAATAAGAAGTAATAAACTCGCCATATGAACACCAATGTACAGCTGTGGTAATATAAGATTATTTCGATTTGAAAAGAGACATGTGATTAATTTCAGTAGAAGGTAGTTTACAACTTGATATTTCCGTTAGAGTGGGAAAATGGTCACTTCCTAGAGCATCGTAAAAAACATGCCATGAGGAATGAATATAATGAGTTGTTTTAATGAGGGAAATATCTGGTGCACTAGCTAAATTATACGAAATGCGGGTTGGTGTACCATCGTTTAGAAGAAGATAATCACTTGTTGATAAAGCATTGATTAATTGTCGACCAGCTGTATTAGTACGGACTCCACCCCACCATATTCCTTGGGTATTGGTGCCACCAGCTATGACATCAAAATTATTATTATGAAATAGTTCTTGCCAGAAATCTGACTGAACAGTGACCGAAGAAGGAATATAAATGTTGGCAAAATTAAAATTTTGTACTTGTAATCCTAAAACTTGGACGGTATGAGGTTTATGAGTTAAATGTATTGGGAGTTCAGTATAGGGTATATCATGAGGGATGCCAATGGCAATACCTCCATACCCATCTTCACGAACTTGTTCGATGATCCGGTAGTTTTTAATACGTAGCATAAAATGAGGTTTAGACCAGGTCTCTTGTAACATTAATAAATGTGGATGAAATAAATTTATGAGATGATTCAATGCATAACCCTTCCCTTTTGCACTTTGCATATTCCACTGAAGAAGTAATAGATTTTCAAAATATTGTAAAGCCATTAAGAAGTTATTTAGTGTTGAGTATACTAGTAACTTGTTGTATTAAATTATCCAATATTTTAGGATTAGGTTCATTAGTAAAACTAAGAGAGGCTGTTGTTAGAAGTTGTTTTATAGCTTTTATTTGATTGTTGAGAATGTCATTAAGACGGGATAATTCCCGATTCTCTAACTGCACGTTGTTCTGTTTCAGTAAGAATGCTATGATTTTGACGATTGTTAATAGTGCCAGATGAAGATTCCGAAGTATTAATACCGACAATGGTATTGTCAACAGAGTGTATTGTTTCAGTCAGACTATTTTGTGCGTGCAGATTGCGAAAAGGTGTTCTACCTTTTATGCGAAAAGTACCTTTGTTATCAGATATAAATTTTGATGAAGTATGTTTCAAGGGTGGAAAATGGGAAGAAGGATGATTAGAGGTAGAAGGCACCGTTGCAGGGAATAAGTGACTTCTTTTATTGTTTAAATTAGCTTGAGAATGCGAAAATTGTTCACTATTAGTGCCTTTCCTTCTTTTTTCCGGCGGTGCTGAAGTAGTAAAGGAGGGGTCAAAATTTGAATGAATATGATTTTCGGAGCCGGTAGATGAAGCAGATGAATGATTTGTAATTCCTTTGTTAGGTGATGAAGATGAATTGTCAACAACCGATTGTCGTACCATTTCACTATAAAGTGTATGAGGTGACATGACACTTGTAGAAGTATGGGTTTGTTTTGGAAGGGTTGTTAAGGTACTTGCTTCATTAAAAGATATATGTAAATTAGCCATTAATTGTACAATTCTTTTTTGTCGAAGTCGTTCAGGGCATTGATCAAAATTTGCTTTATGATTTGATTTACAATGGTAACATTGTAGGGAGTTGGTGCATTCATTCGATGTATGATTTTGGCCACAATTTATGCATAATTGAATCCTAGCTTTACACGAACGTATCGTATGACCGTATTTTAAACAACCTAGGCACTGTCTGATTGCCGGTATATATGGTTCTACTGGAAGTTTGAGAAAATAAAGATTGACTTCTGCTGGTAACTGTCTAGAATTGAAAGTGAGTATAATTGTTTTAGTAGGAATTCTTGTGTCATTTTCCCCTTTACGAAGAATTCGTCTCGCCGATGTTATCGGTATTTCAGAGTCAAGGTCTTGCAATAAATCTTCTGTAGATATATCTATGTCCACATCTTTGATTACGCCCGTGGAATACAAGGCGTGATTAGGTATGAATGATGACCAATCTTGCATTTTATGAATAGGATGAGTTAAAAATTGATTTGCCTCCATAGCTGTGTTAAATGAGATTTTGAGGAGGTTTCTACCTATTGGTTGTATTTTAGTGATACCAGAAATTTCTGCTAAGTAAAGTTTCCTGCTTATTGTCATAATATGCTTTTTTCCTATTTCCATGTTATTACCTTTCAAAAATACAAAGAACGGTGCAGAGTGATGATTACCATAGAGATTAACCTCATAATCTTGATGTTTTGTATATAGTGGAATGTCCTTAGAATTACCTTTATTTACGTTATCTATAAGTACCGTTTCCGAATCCTGTTGAGGCTGAGTGTCATTATTGGAGATTTCAACCTCGTTAGAAATATCCATGATTTCAGGAGAGTTAGAATTATTACATGTATTTATCTGTATCGTTGATGGCAAGGTGCCATTTGTGTTTGCAAGAAATTCTAATGAAGAAGAACAGTTGTTCATATACCTAGAAATTGATATCAATAAAATTAGGCCTAACTTATAACAACACCTAAATATAACAACTGACAAGCATAAGTCGATTAAAAGAACCACATTTGCAAGAAATGTGGACAGATCTCACCAAACTGTTCAGTTTTTTTAGCACAAGTGATGAAATTGCACCACTAACTCTGATTTAATTTATAATATGTTCATTAAATTCACTTTCTCACTACCACTCGCCATATGTCATCTCCAGAACACCTGACACCAAAACTTCTGGTATTGGTTGCCCTGATGAGTCTAAATCACCCCATAATTTCAGCAGCTCTAGCTTCCTTCAATATTATATAGTTGGAAAGGTCTGCAATGGTTTTATTGCCACTTGGAATAGCACCATGTACACCATGAAGTTCTTAAGAAGACTGTACGAAATGGGTTTTTGTACAACTCAACGAAAATCATTTATGTGTAGTGCCTTTTTCAACGAATAATGACTGAAATATTGGCTTATTTTAACAAATAGGTAAGATGAACAATAGTTTCATTTCCTGAGAAAAATTCCCAATTTTCTTTGATTTTCAGGTTTTCCAGGTTAAGCATCATTTTCCCTGACATTTGTCCTTCGTTTCATTTCCCTGATTTTTTCCTGTTTTCCTTGTTTTGTTTTTTTTTTCAGATTTGTAAGAATCCTGTAATTCAAAACACTTGGTGCCTTAGATTGATACTAAATTCCACCATTAATTGAATAACTTGCCATCTATTTCCTTTTTTAATTCTCCGAAATACACAAATATTTCTTTCAACGGTTACAATAAAATCCGGCCTGAAAGGGTTAAATAGTAAGTGCCGTGTTATGTAGTCTTCTTATCGAAAAAGGACATTCAAAACACTCTATTCAATGAAACTACCAAAATTGTCCCCGCACTTGCCACTGAACTATGACCCTAAGGGGGGGGAACGTGCTAATAGCTTGCCTAAAGAATTATACGGAATACCAATTAATCCTAGAGAAATTGATACAACAGCGAGTGAAAGTTCAATTCTAAATATAGCATTACGACATTAACTGGCTGGAGACCTCCGTGGGTTACTCAAAAAAAGAAATGTTGCAACTTCTATACTTACATTTTATAACTGTCTTATGTGTGATAATTTCATATTTTATGCTTATCTAGGAGTCCTACATAGTAAGGACATTTGGCATGTACCATAGCTCAGTCATTTTAGGTTTGAACCTTGCGAAAATAGTCTAAAGCTGAAAGTTGGTAGATTTGTTCTATTCGATGTCTTGATCAACATATTAAAAGTCCCTAATCTCCCGTGGTCGCTTCCTGGAATTCCCGGCGGTTAAAGTCTGGATGCTGGAAAAGCAGAAGTTATCACTGGAATGGCTGTTACAAACGGCTAAACCCACAAAGCTAAAATAAGTATCAAATAAAAGATAAATAATAGGGCTTCAGTTCAAGCTGTATATTGTTTTAATTACACACCATCCAGGGCCGCACGAAACGATTGAACCCCTCAAAAGTCGAAATGAAACGAACTTGCTTTTTCTTTACTTAGTTATGGACGTTTTGCTATCACAGTTATCGTAAATCAACCCGTATGAAAAAAGTTGCAGCAAACTTTCGTCTTTCCATCGGTATCCTTGTGGTGCATGTACGACTAATAGTTACTGAGCTACGTGCGTTTAAGTGACGCGCGCTGCACTATTACTCACTATTCACGCGACCATTATGTGAACACTTGTAGGCCAGATACTTTATGTAACAACATTACAAATAATTGTGTGAAGATGAAAATGAGTACATTTGCTCTATTTGATGTCATGAACACGAAAACTCCCCTAATCTCCCGTGGTTGCTTCATGGAATTCCAGGCGGCTGAACTGCTGGAACACTGGAGAAACGCAAGGAAATCGCTCTTAAATCCAAACGAATAGGCCTACGTAGTTGAAATAGGGCTCAAATGAAAGATAAAAGAATGGTCTTTATTGTGAAGTGTTCATTTCATATCATATACTGTCACACAAAGAAATAATATTTATAAAATCATCTAAAATAACCCCTTTGGTTTTCCTTTCTTTACTGTAGAAGCCTTAGTACTTCTGGTATTGTAAAAATTCTATATAAATCCAATGTCATATATATTTTATATATAAGATCAGTAATTGAGTGTATATAAATATTTAAAGAAAACACGTCGCCCTTTCACGTCATTCGCGTGACCGCTGACCTCCCGATTTTATCTGACGGTAGGTTGCGTCATCTTCTCCGTTACTTTCTTGTTTCTGCGTTTTATGGATAAAGGCAGGGGTGTAGCCAGCAGGTTTATGTAGGAAGGACCCGTTGGTTTTGAAGGGTAGCCAACTACAATGTATATC
The DNA here is from genome assembly GCF_964235325.1 of Thermobia domestica. Classification (NCBI taxonomy): domain Eukaryota; kingdom Metazoa; phylum Arthropoda; class Insecta; order Zygentoma; family Lepismatidae; genus Thermobia; species Thermobia domestica. The sequence goes on from NC_137454.1 coordinate 34,959,543, forward strand.
CTCCAAAAAATGGATTGCAGTTAGTGTTTTTGAGGCCTAAAAAAACCGGGAAATTGTTGTTTTCTTCCGGAAAACTAAACACACTGGCATTTAGTTAATTACACTAGTTAACAAATTTAAACTTTTTGTTTGTTACATGAGAAAAATCACCTGATCTTAAAGGAACTTTTTGCGCTGAATTCGAATATGCACTCGGTTTCTCCCCATCACGTACAGTTTTCCCGTAACAGAGGGATTTTCGGGAAATTCCCTCAAAAATTTTCCTTTTTCAGATATTTTATTCCCCTAGCTCCTGTCCCCTTACATATAGTAACATAGAAATTATACCTAAGTATACCTTGATTTATATTTAATAAACCCTAAAAGTTTCGTAAAAATCGCTTTGTTCTTTCTAGAGAAATAAATATATTTGTATGTATACTGTGTGCACTGTTTATTGCACCTGATAGTAATGCTTTCAGATCTCCTGAGTTGGGGTAAAAACGATTTGCTTTATTACTACAAACACAGACATAAAAATGAATATTTACAATAGTCAACAACACACTTGTATTGCTCTCTGTAAATTAGAAACGTGTATAAAAATAGAATGTACTTCCAACGTATATTTTTTTTTAAACGTACAGTATGTGTATATCTTAATACATATATATACAATTCTCCAAGTTTTTTCGTTTTGTTCATGAAATGGTTATCTATATTTGTTATCAAATGTAACAGAATGCAAAAGAAAGAAAGAATGGAATACAGACTCATTGTTGACAACAATGAACTAATGCAGTCTGAATTTTCCACTACGGTATCGTTTCCCCCCTCCCCCCGCGCATTTCTTTCTTTCTTGTGTTCTTGACACCTGGTGAGGGAGTTTTGTACATTTTTATATTGACGTGTGGTTTAGTACTACTTCACTTTCAAAGTTGTCTTTGCTGCTAAGAGTGCTTCCATGTTTGATCTTAACGGCATTATACCCAACTAAGACCAGAAGTTTAGTTTGTGATCAGTACAATGGCGTCAAGAGGACGGCGTTCGTGTGTTAACTCACCAAATAGTTTTTATGTGTGTGGCCAGTTTGTAGTTAAAGGACAGTGTAGATCCATTACGCCATCGGTGAAACTAGCATATTATATATATTTCGGATGTCGTGTGGGAGATCAGGACAAAACTTGGGCACCCAACATAATTTGTGCGTCGTGCTACGTCACTTTACTTGCATTGGCCAAAGGAAAACGGAGGTTCATGAAATTTGCTGTACCAATGGTGTGAAGAGAACCCACCAACCATCTGGATGATTGTTATTTTTGTCTCACAGTAGTTAAGGGACATTCTAAAAAAAAAAAAGCAAATACACAATAAGTTATCCCAACGTTAAATCCGCAATTAGACCTATTCCGCACGGGGATGAACTTCCACTTCCCGAGCCCCCTACCAACTGGGAAGATATATGGCCAAAAGACTCTGATGATGATGATCATGACCTTGATGAACCATCGACATCAACATGTACATCCAAGGATCCAACGTTCATCCCTGACTGTTCGCGAGCCACATTTCATCCGGCAATGTGAACTTAATGACCTAGTCCGTGATTTGCACCTGACAAAACAAGAGGCGGAACTTGTGGGATCAAGGCTCCAGCAGTGGAACTTATTGGATGCAGAAACGAACATATCAGTGTACAGGAAAAGGCATGTTCAATTTTCAAGCTATTTCTCAATGCAAGATAATGTGTGCGTATGTACGGATATAAATGGGTTGATGGCGGAGCTAGGAATTCCTTACGTTCCAGAAGAATGGAGGTTATTTATCGACGCGTCAAAGGTCAGCCTTAAAGCTGTCCTTTTACATAATGGAAATAAAAAACCTTCTGTACCACTTGCGCACTCAGTGAAGATTAAGGAATCCTATGACACCATGTCAACTTTGCTAAATCTTATAAATTACAAGGACCATTGTTGGCAAATATGTTGTGATCTCAAGGTAGTTGGTATTTTATTAGGACTGCAGTGCGGTTACACGAAGTACCAATGTTTTTTATGTTTATGGGATAGCCGAGATGATGACAAACATTATGAAGTGAAGGAATGGGAACCTAAAGTGAATTACGTACCTGGAGAATGCAACGTCAAATACGCTCCTTTGGTAGATCCTAATAAGATATTACTACCGCCACTTCATACCAAGTTAGGACTTATGAAAAACTTTGTCAAAGCCATGGACACATCTGGTGAAGGTTTCAAGTGTTTGCGAGATAAGTTCCCTAACCTGAGTGACGCTAAGATTTCAGCGGGAGTGTTTATTGGTCCCCAAATTAGGAAATTAATGCTTGATGATCGCCTTGACAGCAAGTTAAACAGTGCTGAGCTAGCTGCCTGGACAGCATTTAAGTGTGTTGTGCGCAACTTTCTGGGCAATAACAAAGCTAAGAGTTACACAGAAATCGTACAGGACATGATACAGAAACACAGAGTTGGGTTGTAGGATGTCTTTAAAAATCCACTTTTTGCACTCCCACCTCAGCTTCTTTCCTGCTAACCTTGGTGCTCTCAGCGACGAACAGGGGGAAAGATTCCACCAAGATATAATGGCAATGGAGAAAAGGTACCAGGGACGATGGGATCCTTCAATGATGGGGGACTATTGTTGGGGTCTTGTTAGAGAATGCAACATTTCTTACAAAAGAAGGAAGTAGTGTACGTTTTTGTAACCCAATAGAAGTTTCATATATTGTGATAGTTTTGATTGTCTTTTCATGACCTTTTGGTACATTTGTATTATTGTTTATTGTAAATTGTCACACTTGTAAATTATATTGTATTATATTTTATATATGTGTTTGTGGTAATAAAGCAAAACGTTTTACCTCAACTTAAGAGATCTGAAAGCATTACTATAAGGTGCAATAAACAATACACACAGTATACATACAAACATATTTATTTCTCTAGAAAGAATAAAGCGATTATTACGAAACTTGGAGGGTTTGTTAAATATGAATCAAAGTATACTTAGGTATAATTTCTATGTTAGTATATGCAAGGGGACAAGATCTTGGGGTGTAAAATAAACGAAAAGGGAAATTTTTGAGGGATTTTCCCGAAAATCCCTCTGTTACGGGAAAATCGTACATGATGGAGAAAAACCGAGTGCATATTCGAATTCAGCGCAAAAAGTTCCTTTAAGAACAGGTATTTCCTTTTATGTAACAAAACCTTTGTTAACTAGTGTTATTATTATTATTATTATTATTATTATTATTATTATTATTATTATTATTATTATTATTATTTTATTTAATATTTTATTTATTTATTTGTGTTTTGCTTTTCACCATAAATTATATCCCAGGTAATTTTTATTATGTTTAACCAAGAAATACTGACCCGAACCAAACACTACACCTTTGTGCATAACTATTTCAATATAAGCCGTTTTACACAGAATATATCAATAATGGTAATCAAGTAAGTTCTATCGCTTTCTTACCCACCATCTTCGAACATTGATATGTCACGTGGGGCTAAGACGTACCTGGAACATCAAAAATAGTTCCCATCAGCATCGACAACCTTTTGTCGAGGTTTTCGAAGGTCATGGATTCCATCGCGGTAAAACTTGGTGGGCCGTGAAGCGAAGAAGGTATAAAGTGCATTTTCGACCTCTACTAGGGATTTGAACTGGCGCCCTCTAAGGTGATTGTCCAAGGAATGGAATAGATGATAATCGGACGGTGTAAGGTCCGAGGAGTATGGCGGATGCAATAGGGTTTCCCATCCAAGGCGTAGAATAGTGTTCCGGGTCATCCTAGCTACGTGGGGCTTAGCGTTGTCATGTAACAGGAGGACCCATTTGCGATTCAGAAATGCTGGCTCCAAAGTTTTGAGTTTTTCTTGAACATGGCTCAATTGCTGACAGTACATAGTTGCACTGATGCTCTGACCAGCTGGTAGCAGTTAACGATGCACGACGCCGCGAGCAGTCTACCAAACACACAGGAGGACCTTCTTTTGGTAAAGTGCTGGTTTCGGCTGCTTTGGAACTGGTTCATGGGATGCTAACCAATGATGACGGTGCCGTGTAGCTTCGTACAGGACCCACTTCTTGTCACATATCAACACCCTGTCCAGAAATGTCTCTTTCCTCAGACGAGGCAGCAAACAAACAGCTGTCTGCTCGCGTTGCCTTCTGGTCCGGAGTCAAATCATGTGAGACCCATCGATCCTACTTGTAGTGTTTTCTCAGTTGATGAAGGTGCTGAAATAGTTTCTCCAGTTCCTCGCATGTCAGGCCACTGTTCGCCTCAATTGCTGCTTGAAGATCATTTTGTACATGTGTTGGTTTTCCGGCACACGGTGCCTGTTCAAGTGTTTCGTCACCGTCCTTAAACTTGTTAAACCACCGCTGCACTGTCCACGTAGTCACGACACCCTCACCAAAGATCTAGGATATCTTCCGCCCCGCTGCAGCGGCGTTTGACCTGTCTGAACTCGTACAGCATACACGCCCTTATGACGGTCTGTGGAGGTTCCATGTTCACTCTGTCCTTACGCAAGTTCACGGTGTAACTGAACTGCCACAACCAGGTAACATGTTGGATATATTCACACCAACAACTGACCTTCGCTTTATCTAAATTCGCATTCAACTCACGGTGTGAGGGCCAATTGAACAAAGATCTCCATAAAAAGCGACATAATTTTCTTGGTAACCTTTATACATAAGACTGATTTTCTTTGAAATTGCACTTAATTTCTTTAAGATTTCCTGACAAAAATATTTATTTATTGTTCGTGACTAAAAAACGTAATTATTTTATTAACAGTTATATCTCACTTCCTGTTTTACACCAAGTAGCATTAAAAAGAGGGAATGAAATCCAAAGTGAAATACTGAAAAAAGAAAACTTTTCACCAAATTTTCCATCTGATAAAAAATGTCTTTAAAACACGTTACAGCATATAAAAAATATAATGTACTTACCTATTAGTTTAGTATCATTGTTTTATGGTAGTATTTAATAATAGACATATTATCTAAAGACATTCTGCAAAATAATGGACAGATCTCTCAAAAAGAAAATACAAGTGCATCCTGGAGTGAAATTGTAAAACGCAATATTAATGTACACCCCAACTCGCAAGAAAGCAACACCCTTGAACAGGTGAAAAGAAACAATGTCCCTCATTCAGTGCATAATAGTGTCAACCAACCAATAGCTAAAAACTCATCGAAATTTGTTGGAAATGTTCGGCAGAAGAAAAACAATGTAAATGTAATATACAACAGTAAATACGAAACGCAGTTATTGGAGGACAAAGAAAAGGTCGAAACAAATAAAAGTAAACCGCGATATAATCTGAAGTCGCAAACTATGCGTAATGTAAAAACCACACAATATCAACAGGTAGGTTCACCAGAAGGCATTAGAACTCAGAATAGATTTGTAGTGCTTGAAGGTGAAATGGTCAAAGAACATTTTAAAAGTAGTACGTCGCAGGACAGGAAAAGTATTCCGAAATTCTTTGAAGATGGTGAAACCCATAACAAGCTGAGAACAAAATTAGACGTAAATGTGACTCGACAAAACAACAGAAGAAATAGGAATGCTGAAGGGAGTAATAGACAGGAAAGTGACCTGAAGAAACTAGTTATATTATCAGATAGCCAAGGTCGTGGGTTAGGTACACTTATGAGCAACAAACTAAACAAGGTAAGAACAGTTAACTTTGTTAAGCCAGGAGCTCGATCTGAGCAAGTGTTGAAGGACTGCGTACAAGAAACAGAAAAACTCACAAAAGAGGATTATGTGTTAATAATCACTGGAACTAATGATGTATCTAAAAACGAAGCAAATAGTGTAATAGCTGCTTATGAAAGTGTATTAGGTAAATTAGGTAATACCAATGTTCTGGCTTGTACAGTCCCTCACCGGTACGACTTAATTGATAAATCTTGTGTCAATTTAGAAGTGAGGAAAACCAATCAGGAAATCATGAAATTATGTAACAAGTATACTAATGTACATATTGTCGATCTTGCGTCTCTCGACCGAACGCACCATACTCAGCATGGTCTACATTTAAACCGCAGAGGTAAGCTTTTCATTGTAGACAAGGTAAATCAATTAATAAGTAATAAGTCCAGTGCAAAATCATATAGTACAGTACAGTATAGAAATGGGCAAACAAAATCTTTAGCCTGCAAACAGGTTACTAATAATACAAAGGTAACGTCTAAATGTACAGTTGTAAAAGATACCTCTAGAGCTTTGAACACATTTCAGTTCTCCAACGTAAGTTTTAGTTTAGCTATGGGGAATGGACTGCTTGAAATGCACAGTGAGGATAGCCAAATGTTGTTTGCAGCAAAAGAGATGCTTCACAATTTGGGGCGTACATCAGTGACACTAGTAAATCTTAATAGTGAAAAGCCAGTACATAACCAAACATGTAACATTAAAAAAAGGAGTACAGATACATCTACTGAGAGTTCGCAATCCATGGCTTTCTTTAATGGTAACGCAGAAGGCAATGAAAACGTTTCGGAACACAACAAAAGAAACGCAAAAGTTATCCTCCCAATTTCTCAATGCATGACACCACAAAAGAAACATACACATTCAACAATAGGCGCCCCAAGTAGTAGTACGCGTGTGACCAATCGACAAAGGCGATTACCCGAGAAACTCAGGAATAATGATTTTTTATGCGACGAGACAATAATATCACTTATAAAGTAGTTAATGGGGAACATGTATCTAAGTTTGATGAAAATCTAAGCATCAAAGAGATAACAAATGCTCCACTCATCGACACTGATACCTCTTCTAGGTCAGTATGCTATCAATCAAACCAATATAATACAGTTGAACTAAAGGTACTACATCAGAATATACAATCCATTAGAAATAAAATAGATGAACTAGACATACTAATCAGAAACGACACTGAGCTGATGAACCCAGATGTAATTTGTATTACCGAACACTGGTTGAGGGAAGATGAAATAGAGTATACAGTCCTACCAAATTATATATGTGTTGGTGGATTTTGCCGGACATTCAGTAGGTGCGGTGGTGCTTTAATGTTTGTGAGAAAAATATTAAAGTATAAGGTAAAAAACAACAGCATGTATCTGAATGAGGAACAGACATTTGAGCATGCAGTAATAGAAATCGAAAAATCAGGACATAGGTTCATTATAATAGTCATGTATAGAACACCTGACAGCTCCTTTCCCCGTTTTATTGAAAAATTAGAACAACTGTTAACTCTAGTTAAGAAAGAAAGTAAACCAATCGTATTATGTGGCGACCTAAACATTGATTTCCTGACACCATCAAATCACCTAACATTATTATCAAACACTTTGCAATCCTTCGGCCTACAACACATTATAAACACTCCAACCCGCATTACAGAAAACTCAGAATCTTGTATAGATCAAATTATAATAGATAATGAAACTACTTCCTTTAAAGCAAATAATCTTAACACATCACTCTCCGACCATAATGCAGTTCAAATAAACATAACACTTCAACCCCAAGATCGGAAAATTGATAGAAAAGAATGTAAGTGGGCAAGAAACTTTCATGAAACGAACGTGGAGTACTTTCAATATCTTCTTAGCAAGGAAGACTGGACGGACACACTACTAGAAAATGACGTAAACAATAAATACAGACAGTTCATTAATACAGTTAGGCACTATTTCGAAATAGCCTTTCCACTTAAAAAGATAAAGGTATATTCTCACAAAACTAGATGCAACTGGATAACACGAGGCATAATTAATTCCTGCATGAGAAAGAAACAACTACATACAATTGTAAAAAGGACGAATAATAGGAAACTAAAAGAATATTTTAATAAATATAGGAGTATTCTTAAAGGTGTAATAAAAGAAGCAAAGAAAATGCACACATCAAATAGGATATCTAAATCTGATAACAAGAACAAAACACTATGGCAAGTAGTAAATGAACAATCAACCGCATCAAAAACGCAAAAAATAGAAATTAAAAAAATAATTCAGCATGGCCGAGAAATAACAAATAAACAACATATTGCAAACCTACTTAATGATTTTTTTGCCAACGTTGCGAAAACATACTCAAATTCTGAGTCTGAAAAGACTAACAACATAAAATTATCTAGTAATTCTGTATCTATATACTTAATACCTACCACAGAGTTAGAAATAAGATCGATTATTAAAAAAATGAAGACGAAAAAATCTTCTGGGCCCGACGATATTCCTTATTACTTGCTTAAAATGTGTGCCGAATATTTTCTTATACCGTTGACTGATATATGCAATTCCTCTCTTGAAACGGGAACATTTCCAGAAGATCTTAAACTTGCAAAAATAAGACCTATACACAAAAAAGGATCAACTACTGACCCAGGAAATTATCGTCCTATCTCTATTCTATCTGTTTTCTCCAAAATTTTAGAAAAAGTTATGTATAACAGATTGGTGCCCTTTTTGGAAAAGAATAATATCTTCACGAAGAGCCAATTCGGGTTTAGGAAGTGCAAATCAATTAACAATGCTGTAGTTGCTTTTCTAAGTGATATATATAAAGCGAGAGAGAGAAGAAATAAAATATATGGAATTTTTCTGGATCTCACAAAAGCCTTTGACCTTGTTAATCACAAAATTTTATTGAATAAATTGCATAGTTATGGTATTAGAGGTCATGCTAATTTATGGTTCCACTCCTATTTGACTAACCGCATGCAATATGTAGAAATAGGTCCAACCAAGTCAGAGGTAAGACACATTAGGCACGGAGTTCCACAAGGATCAATATTAGGTCCTATACTTTTCCTTATCTACATTAACGATCTTCCTGATTATATAGTTCCAAACAAAAGCGTACTTTTTGCGGATGATACAAATATTTTAGTTGAAATTCCAAATAACATTTGCTCCGAGGAAATCATATTTAAGAACACGACAGATAAAATTACAGAATGGATAAAAGCAAACCAACTTAACTTAAATGCAGCGAAAACAACTATAATGAGTTTCAATGAAGGAAAACTGAACTCTCTAAATATACATCAAATACGTATAGACGGGGAACTCATACAGGTATCTGACTCTTGTAAATTTTTAGGGATAAAATTGGACTCGAAGTTAACATGGGACGATCACGTGAATGATTTGTTGAGGAAACTAAGTGCAAAAATATATCTTATACGTAAAGTTAGTAAGATTCTAACTACAGAAACATTGAAAACAATTTATTTCGGATTGATTCAGTCAATTCTATCGTATGGAATCATTTTTTGGGGTAATACCTGTTATGCAAAGAAAGTGTTTACGATGCAGAAGAAAATGTTACGAATAATGTTATCAGTACCGTTTCATACACCAAGTAGACCACTGTTTCAGAAACTTAAAATATTACCATTGCCGTGTATATACATTCTAGAAACAACATCATTTATACATATGAATAAAAGAAACTTTCAACTCAACTCGGACCTACACGAATACAACACAAGAACAACCAATCATATTCATATCCAAAATTTCCGTCTAACAAGAACTCAAAATTCGTTACACCACATAGGAATAAAACTTTATAATAAATTACCAGATCGTGTCAAACGAATGCCAAACTTGCAGTTTAAAAGACACCTCAAGTTACTGTTACTCAAACATCTTTTCTATGGTTTAGATGAATATCTTCACTGTGATCTTTCTTTATAATGTAAATATCAAAATTTATTTGAATTTTAAAATATATAAAACAAGGTAAATTTATATTTTCTCTAAAAGTACACTTAGTTTGTTTTATTGTTACGTATATATTTTATATTATTACTTTATATATTGTATTATTATATATTATTTTTTTAATAATTGTAATACTAATTGTAGCGTATCTCTTGCAATTATTATTATTATAACTTGTAATAGTAACTGTATCTCTTGACGAAGCCATGAACGCTAAGTTCTTACGGCGGAAAATGAAATAAATAAATAAATATTTATAGTACCTTGTTAAAACATTTGCCTTGAAACTGTCAAATATAAATCGCAATAAACTGTGTAATCTGCTGTCACAAAAAGTATATCATACTATTTTCCGATCGGTATATGGAAGAGATACCAGACTATTTTTCGATCGGTAAGAATCGGAAATAATTTACCATAAATTATTAATTATACGTAAACTTCTTTATTTATAAATGACTGAAGCGAGGTAATCTTATGATGATGTTTTTAAAGCTGCTTATTTTTTTTGGTGGGGGGGGGGGCAGGAAATCATCTGGGGGGAGCTGTCCCCGATGGGTTTCCCATGGCTACACCCCTGGGTAAAGGACACATTTACAATCTTCAATTGAGTTACTTTAACGTAATACAACGGGTGCTTAGGAAGCACGGTGGCAGTGACATACAAAGTAAAAATGAACGTTTTTAAAGATAAACATTTTTCTTACCTTGTTTCATTAGTGACGAAGTTCGATCTCGTCTGCTTCATCTTCATAGTCAACTACTTATTTGCGTACGTACAACTCATAACATCGTCCACACGTTTCGGAGCATGAGAGTCTAGCCGTTCTGCATTTGCAGTTCCTTCTTTTGGTGCAGCCTCCCTTGCAGTTGCAAGATATGGTGTGTAGTAGCTCCTTAGATGCAGACGGTAGTATGATGGGCTCAGAAATATATTTGCCATTTAAAAGTCTACATCCCCATTGTGGAGCGTCCAGATCATTTCCTAGGCACTTTTGTATTTGGCGATACACTCGGAGGAAATGTTGATGTGCTGCAGCTGACCTTGGCGGCTGAGTTGCTAAATTCATTGAGGTGCTTATTACGGTCTTGATCACAAGTCTGTTGTACTTGTAAACCCTCAGTTAATCTAATGATTTAAAATCATGGCAGTTATAAAGTTCAATGAGAAACCTCTCTCTCCCGCTTCTGATACCGTCACAATTTGCGTCAGTCGTGTTAAATGTATCCACCGTTTCCTATAGTTGTGGGTTGTTTTCGAGTATACTCCAAGCCATTTTACCCCTTTCACGTAAATAGCAGTGGTAGTATCACTTCTACCCATCGGTTGCACAAAGACTATGGGCCTTATGCAGAGTCGTTTTGACGTATGATTAATGTCATACGAAAAGCCTGACTACTGCAGGAAAACATGTTAGTCGAACTCTTTAGTATGGCACTAATTATGCGTCAGAACGATTCTGCATAAGGCCCTATATGCATTTTCGTACCACAAATCTTGTTTTGGATATATGAAATATTGTATAATCGAGCCACATGTAACCCATGTTGGTCATGAGGAGAATGATGGTTGCTCCATTAGGGATCGTAGCTAGAAACATTACCAGACTGTCACAATCTGAAGTTACCAAAGTCATTTTGCGATTACATTCGTCATTTTTCCGAAGCAGGAACTACTAAGGCATCAGCATCTCCCTTGGCTTCCTTCACGTGAATTTCTTCCATCCCAAGATGAATTTTCAATTGTTTTATTAGTTGTATTTTGTTTGAAAATCCCCTTGACTACCTGTAACCATTTTTGCACCTTCAACTAAAATATTGGAATAGCTACGTTTCCTTGACCTTCGGATTTGTTCTTGCTCTTTTGTGGTGGCATCACCATAACCATCGAAAATTACAGTTGATAATTAAGTGTAGAGGGTTTTCACATAGCTCACATAGGATTCAAAAACTTGTTCGTACGCAGCTGAACCTGGCCAAACAACTTTTCAAACCAGTATACCTCCCTTCACTATAATTTCATATTCATGGGACAACATTTCTTTCATATCATCATCACCAGGAGTGCTGAACTGGAAGAGACCACTAATTGAAGACTTGTTTATTTTTCTTAATTTCACGTTTCGGAACAGCGCCGTTGGATAAGGGGATAACTCGTACTTTAGATACTTGTTTAGATCTTCCTCTGTTTTCATCACATATTCTACCAGCATAAACAATTGATTCGTATCTACCTGGACCACATTTTCATGGACCTTAATAACTGTGTATAACCTGTGTACGAAATAGGTTTTACTCGGTCAGATATCTGTTTTCAAAATCCTTCCCAACCATTCTCTCTGTACAGGCTTTCCCAACGCTTCCGCAGAATTGCAGTTAACCGCAGCATCAGGAACAACTCTAGTTGCAATAGAAATTAAGATTGTTAGTGTCCACATCAAATGGAGTATGGTCATTGAGCCATAGAACAAACTTCTCAAGATCCTTGTAGTCGCGTTATTGCCGGGATTCTCGGAGATCGACATGTTGTTCGGACGATGATGAGATGCCGCTGAAGTTTTCGAAGGCTTCACACATCCGCAAAGTTCCAGGTATGGAAAGCACCCACTGAGCCAGGGTACTGTTCGTTATATCTCGGTCTCTCGTAAATCCTTCTGAGGTATTAAATGCCCACATTAATTCTTGTTCCACAACCATATCGCTCCATACTCCATCCCAAAAATTGTCACTTCTTCTTATCGTGAATTAACATAGAACGGCGAACTTATATTCTTTTGCAGGATTTTGACTCCAAATTTTGCATCTCCTAAACGTACAAATGTGCACGTTTAGCATAATTTAGGTGACTTACCTAGGTATAGCATGGAGACGAGGTAACATACTTTTTAAGCTGTGAAGGTGTAGTTCCCGATCTCCCATAATAATCTGACGAATCAAATTCATCTGCCTAATATACTATAACCAAAGTGCTGAAGTATGGCTGTTAGATGATAGGTCGTTGCATGCGTTTTCCTAGATGAAAGTGTCGTGAGAGCGTTGGATTTGCAGACGTCATCATAAGAAACTTCATTTTTCATGAATTTTGAGTAGTGCCTCTTGCATATCGGCTGGGCAAAGATCCTTTAGACGAGAACACAGAACCTGGAGTAAGGCCTCTTGACTAAGAAAGTGTGCTCTTAAAGCTCGAGCGTATGCGTGTCCAGTCAGCATATGGACCACTCAAGCTTTAGCATATACCTCGCTCCACAGATCAGCTAAGCCACTGTCACCTATGATATATCCTGTCGCTTCCATAAAGGACATAAGAAAATGCAATTCTCCCAAACGCACAACAATGTTTTTCAAATCACTTCCTCCCCACGCAGAAGGAACCATCTCGACTGCCTTACAACGGTTGATCAAATGTGATGTAGGAAGACTGTTGTTTGTTCTTGTGACAAATAGAGAGATCAAACTACATAACTATGTACAAGTACAATGCACTCAGATTCCCAGGGTCCAGATTAATTAAGGATAAGACGTCAGTATGTGATCTGCATTATGAACGGTGGTCTAATGCAATCTTGATGTGTGTTCCATGACGGAATGCAGACAGGTTTGCTTCAAAAGATCTACATCGTTTTCGCAATACCTGAGATACTAAGGCTTACGAAATTTCGTGACCTTTTCTTTACCAAACCATAAAATTTCGTAACATTTAAAAACTAATAACAGTATATATATATTCTTTAGCACTTATCTCTACCCCTTCAAAGGCTGTTCTTTGGAGTGATAAAAGGTTGCTATCTTCTTACAGTTGAATAAACTAGTTAGATGCGTACATGGTTTCGGCGATACGATACACATCTCCACCGCTCAATGATGCCAGCTGAAGGGACATGCTTAAGAGCGAATTTGAATGCGAATTAGGCCGCATTTTCATGCATGCGATAGAAGCGTGCTTTGCTTGCGATTTGGTAACGTCTAAAGCCGACAATAGACATTTTTGGCGGTGAATTTTGACGTTTTATACAATAAAATTTTCCAGTCTGTGCTTATATTCGTACAGATAAATATCATGAGCCTAAAGCTAGCTTTCGTGACTTTTTCTTCACTTTCATGACCGTGCTCTGATTTCGTGACTTTTTCATGACTCGTGACCGATAGACACCCGGAATAAAAACCAAGGGCTATTTTAGTTGCTTTGTAAGTTTTTTTTCCTTCTTTGTGCGACATCATATTATGTGAAATGAACACCTAACAATAAAGACCATTCTTTTATCTTTCATTTGAGCCCTATTTTAACTCCGTAGGCCTATTCGTTTAGATTTAAGAGCGATTTCCTTGCGTTTCTCCAGTGTTCCAGCAGTTCAGCCGCCTGGAATTCCATGAAGCAACCACGGGAGATTAGGGGAGTTTTCATGTTCATGACATGACATCAAATAGAGCAAATGTACCCATTTTCATCTTCACACAATTATTTGTAATGTTGTTACATAAAGTATGACCTACAAGTGTTCACATAACGGTCGCGTGAATAGTGAGCAATAGTGCAGCGCGCGTCACTTAAACGCACGTAGTTCAGTAACTATTAGTCGTGTATGCACTACAAAGATACCGCTGGAAAGACGAAAGTTTGCTGAAACTTTTTTCATTCGGGTTGATTTACGGTATCTGCGATAGCAAAACGTCCATAACTAAGTAAAGAAAATGCAAGTTCGTTTCATTTCCACTTTTAAGGGGTTCAATCATTTCATGCGGCCCTGGGTGATGTGTAATTAAAACAACATATAGCTTGAACTGAAGCCCTATTATTCTTATCTTTTATTCGAGATCTATTTTAGCTTTGTGGGTTTAGCGGTTTGTAACAGCCATTCCAGTCATAACTTTTGCTTTTCCAGCACTTCAGCTTGATCAGGTTAAGTTGATTTTAGTTTAGCGTCCCTTTCAGCAGCGAGGCTATATGAGACGTGGACCTACTGATTGACGTAGAATCCGAACATGAGTTCCCGCCGGGAATCGAACCCGGTCTCCCACGCCAAAGGCGCGTACGCTATGTTGATCAGGACCTCCAATAGAAGAAAACTGCAAATTTTCAGCTTTATACACTATACAGGGTGTCTACAAAATTCCAAAATGAAATTTCGTGACCTTTTCTTTACCAAATCATAAAATTTCCTAATATTTTCAAGAGCGAATTTGGGTGCGAATTAGGCCGAATTTTCATCCATGCGATAGAAACGTACTTTGCTTGCGATTTGGTAGCGTTTAAAGCCAACTATAGACATTTTTGGTAGTGAAATTTGACATTTTATAGAACAAAATTTTTGAATCTGTACTTACATTTGTAGTAAAAATGACCCAAAAGCTAAATTTCGTGACTTTCATGGCCGTTTTCTGATTTCGTGACCGATAGACCCTGCTATATTTCGCACAGTTTGACCCAAATTTTGTCTAAAATGACGGCTACCAACGTTGGTATCAAATCAAGTAGCTTTCCCCTCGAATTATGCTGCAAAAGCTTTCCAAATCCCAAAAATGACTCGACCAAGGACCACCATTTGTAGAGCCTCACACAAAAGGGAATCATGTCCAGGAACATTATATGAAAAATGGGCAAAAGGATCCTTTCACAAACTTCGAAAGTACACCGAAAGCATATGTTCCTGGGAGAATGATTTTTATTATTATACGAATACCTTTCAATGATCTATCTTATTAGACTTATATCGGGTAATATCAATCGACGTGTGCAAATGAATGTCTGAATAATGAAGACAATCTGAAATTTTGTGAATATGATATTGCTCATTTTAATTGTCTTGGGGATCTGCCCACCATGTATCAATGCTATACTGGTCTAGTGGCCATCATCTAGCTATGTTAGAAACTGGGACAACACATTGACATGTTAAACTAAGTACGCTACTAGTATCACAAATGTTCGTAATTTGGAGCTCTCTATAGACAATGATAACGATGCTGAACGGACAGGGCAACATACATCCTAAATACTTTAGTGTCGGTACACTGATTATGATATATTATGAATAAGTAGAAACGAAGTTACAAATTGAAAATTTGACTTTTTCGAAAGGCATTATTTGGAAACATTCTTAGATACGAGGGCGGTTTGATAAGTCCGTGCAAAGTCTGAGAGAGGGCAACACTGATGCGTACCGAGGTGATTGTCAGTTAGTAACATCTCTTGGAAGAACATACACCAAGTGGCAGCCAGATCTGTTTAGTGCTCTGTGTTTGGCGTGCGGTTAAATTGGTTAAGTCGAGTGAGTTTCACGAACATGGATGAAAGAGAATTTCGTGTGGTGATCAAACATTATTTTATGAAAGGTACTTCGCCTCAAAAGACGAAGGAGAAGCTAGATAAACATTATGGTGAATCTGCACCTTCGATTAGAACAGTGTATAAGTGGTTTCAAAATTTTCGGAGTGGCCATATGAGCACAAGTCACGGTGAACGTTCTGGACGCCCTATCGAGATCACTACACCAATCATTGAGAAAATCCATATGGTCATGGATGATAGATAGACGAGTGAAGGTGCGTGAGATTGCTAGTGATGTGGGCATCTCTAGTGAAAGGGTACATACCGTAAAACGGGGCTACTTTGACATGGAGTGGGGCTACTTTGACAGATGAGCAATTCGTGTTTCCTGTGAGAATTGTTGCATATACTTTCATAGGTAAAGGCTGATATGGTGTCCACGGTGCGAATTGCCGGAGGGGATGAGGGATTTCTCCCATTGTATTTCTACCCCCTCTCAATATCCTTCCTGTCCCTTAATATATAATATAAGGACTTCTAGATCCGCCACTGTTTATTCCCCCCAAAATGAATAATCTAATTCGTTCTCTGACGATATATATCAACGTGTTGTGGAAGGTTGGATCAGAGTGGATTCAATGTGTCCTGTGAAAAGAATGGGTGTGAGGGTTTTGTAATGGTGGATCAAAAAATCCTCAGTATGCTTGTTACGACTGTGATGTTGACGGTTAAGGTTTTCCTTTCCATTGTTACATGTAAAGATAACATACCGGTACATATGTAATTATGTTAAAAGTAAAGTAGAGTAAAAAATAAAGTAAGAATGTAAGGTAAAGCACCGTGATGTTCAAAGTAAAAGATGTTAAAAGTAAAGCTTTAGAAAAACTTGTATAGTGGTGTATAATGATGTATCACAACAAAATAAAGATTTCGTGCTTATCAAGTATACAGCATACCGTACCTTACACATGACCAAAACCGTGTTTTATACACTTTACATAAATTCCATGTCAAAATAACTCCATACGTTGAGTAACTTTGACCTTATGCAGCAAATACATAAGAAGTCAAAGTAGCCCCACCCCCGGGGCTACTTTGACCGGTATTTCTTAATTTATTCCCGCCCAAACTTACTTGTAGAGACTTAGGTTTAGTAGTGGATGTGATAGCCTAGATACCTATTGTTATGATGAGAATAGTATCATTCATTGGTTGCAGAAAGTGTCCCGTGTACACATCTAAACTAGTCCAAAACCTGTCAAAGTAGCCCCGTTTTACGGTAATATTTTGCATCAACACTTGGACATGAAAAAGCTATCCGCACGATGGGTGCCGCGATTGCACACAGTGGATCAAAAACGAAATCGTGAGAGGTCTTCCTAGGACGGTTTGCGGCTGTTTCAACGGAATCCACAGGACTTTATGTGTAGTTTCGTCACTGTGGACGAAACGTGGATACACCACTAGACACCTGAAACCAAGGTACAGTCCAAACAATGGGTTGCCAACGGGGAATCTGCACCAAAGGCGGCGAAGACTGTTCCTTCAGCCGGGAAAGTTATGGCGACTGTCTTTTGGGATTCTCAAGGCATAATCCTCATCGACTATTTAGCAAAGGGGAAAACTATTACAGGTGAATATTATTCATCGTTATTAGACCGTTTAAAAACTGAGCTGGAAGAAAAACGTCCACGATTGGCCCACAAAAAAGTTCTTTCCCATCACAACAATTCCCCAGTGCACTCATGTGTCATTGTAGCCGCAAAATTGATGGAATTAAAACTCCAACTCCTTCCACATCCCCCTTATTCGCCAGATTTGGCCCCCTCGGACTACCACTTGTTTCCCGATCTGAAGAAATGGTTGGCGGGACGCAGATTTTCGTCAAACGAGGAGGTGGTTGCAGCAACTAGTGCGTATTTTTTACCGAGTTGGACCAATCATATTATTTAGAGGGGATCAACAAACTAGAGCAGCGTTGGACGAAGTGCATCAGCCTCAAAGGAGACTACATTGAAAAATAAAATAATGTTATCCCTGAGAAATGCAGTAGTTTTCAATTTTGCACGGACTTATCAAACCGCCCTCGTATCACATCTAAACACAGTTTATTTCGAAAGACGTAAATAATATACTGTCGTTTACAATATCAAACTGTACAATTTGTATCTCACGTAGTTCTATAAATTAACATGGGCTGAAATTGCTATATTGCTTGAAATGATGTATTTCTGGGAATCTTTAAAACTACTGTTTCTTTAACATTACAATAACAGCTTTTGGTAGTTGTAATTATACACGAAGTTTTAATTATATGCCTTTAAATAGCACTGCAAACTTTCACCAATGTTTATCATATTTCTGGAATGTTTGAGACATCAAACTGCTTAACCGGCACTATATCTGTCTTCTGAAAACCTGTGTAATTGGATGTACTTACCTAAGCACCTTATTCTTTTTCAAATAAACCCTTTGGAAAAAACTCATACTTTCTACCCTTTTTGTAACTGTTCCCATTTACTCAATATACCTGACATCATGATCATAAATAAGTATAGTGGAAGTGCATTACCCCATCATCTCACATTATTACTGTTATAGAAGCCTCCGAAATTAGATATTTTTCGATGTTTGTGATAGTATAGCGTTCTTGGTTTGTAACACTGAACAATAACTGTGGTATCGTTTCGTTTATTATGTAGGTTTGAACTATGTGTACTTGACGTTGTGCTATTTGAAATAGAAAAAAGCTTTATGCTGGGTTGGCAGCATTGTTAACCTGGTGGTACTGAAGAGTGTCAACGCCATCTCCTGGTGATACTTGCATGGTACAAAATTTCGGCATTTTTGTCAGTTTAAAAGTTCCAATGGCATTTCAAGATAAATAGTCCACCTTGTATATTTAAAGGTACCATTTTGGCATTTACCTGATAGAACTAAGGAGACGTCGTCACCAGCACATGCCCACTCGTAATTATAAATTGTGTGGAGAAAAAATCTTAAAAAGTACGTTTAAATCATTCCCTTCTTTCGTTTTAATTACTACAAAAAAATAACTGTTGTGAAGCATACGGTTAAAATGAAATGATTTATATATACATATATATAGAAGCGGAAGTGTTTGGTGTATCAAGAGGAACATGATGCCTATGAAGATCATGACTGCCTGCGAGTGTTCCGCAAAAAACCTCATCAGCGAACCACCAGCGTGGATGTAGATGTGTATTGCGTAACAGAGACAGAAGCACATTGGGTAAGATTGTGACTAAGCAGATCACCACGATTCCAAAAGTCACAGCTGAGCTCAATTCAGTGCTTACAAACCCTGTTAGTGTTAAAAGTCAGAAAAACTCCACAAGCAGGGTGTTTATGGCAAATCTGCAATTCCCAAACCACTCGTGACTGTTGCCCATGCTGCTATACGAAGTCAGTGGTGCAACGCCCATAAAACCTAGATAATGGGCCAGTGAAAAGCTGTCATCTGGTCGGATGGAGTATTTCTTTACATTGTCTCAAACTATTGGACGAGTTTACGTGTGGAGAACGCCAACACACGCGTACGACACAGGCTGTCTGTTACCGAGAGTGAAGTATGGCAGTGGTTCAGTGACGATTTGGGCAGTCATTTCCTGATATTCTGCCGGACCCATTATCACTCTGCATGGACATGACACTACCAAGGACTACGTAACCATTTTGAGTGATCAGTTGCATCCCATGTAGCAAACTGTTTCCAGATGGTAATGTCGCGTTTCAAGATGACAGGGCCCCTGTTCATACAGGTCACATCTGCCATAGCCTCCACAATCGCCAGACCTTAGTATAATTTGAGTCCTCGTGGTCAGTTTTGCAGAAGGTATAAGTTCGCTGCCCACCATCGTCGTCTCTACAACACCTTGCAGCTGCTTTGGTGGAAGAATGGTACATCTCTAACAAATATACACGACCATGTTTCTCAATTCACCGTCGACTGCAGGCCGTGCAGCGTGCCGAATGTGGTCCTACTCGCTACTAATAAAGGTAATGTGCAAATTTCAGGTGTTTTCATATTTTTGTCCATCCTTGTACTTCTAATGTTTTATGAAGAAGTTCAACGGAAGACCAGAGTTAGACACTGTGAAAAAAATTAAAACAGCACGTTCTTGTTAAATTTCCTCCCTGTCACTTAAAAAAAATTCCACCGAAGTTTGACAAAATATCAACGGAAACATGCCAGTCGAGAATATAAAAAAGAAAGAAAGCATGTTTTGGTTATGTATGCCTTTTCAGCATAGTGTCAAACAACGTTATTTCTAGCTTAACTTTTCACTCTAAATTAATTCCTGAACTATTCTACCCACATCACCATAATACATAGAGAACTTAAATATACGGAACTGAAAAAAGAAGAAAACAACATATTTTGATTCCGTTTTTATTTTACAAGTGTCTTTCCAATAACAGGAACTAACACAAAACCGTTCACTTCTTTTTCTTCTTTCCTTCTTTTACTTTGGAACCTTCGTCTGGGTTTTCGGCGGCTTCCTTTGCACGCTTCTGCCGAATGCCAACTAATCTTGAATCTGCTCTTGCCTACGAAAATACAGGAATGCAATATTAAGGAGCGGATAATTACTGATACAATGAGATGCATATACATTGTAACAAGTCCAAAAGAGAAAATCTGCGTACACTTTTGAGGCACTTCTTTGGTACATAAAAGGAGTGACGTATGGGATTCTTAGTTTGTACATCCTGTATATTAAAAGCGATAGGTTCAGTTTAGACTTTTACAGGTCCTCGATATTTTGCATACATTCAGCGATATATTTCACAAAAATCATGCTATGCAATAAATTCATTACATGCTCATTATATCAACACCACTGGATGTAACGAAATTATAGGAACTTTGTTGCTATAATTACATGTGATGAGCTTATTGCATTATGATTTCAACCAGTCCTATAGTCCTGAGGATGGGTAATCGCTGAACGTATCTGAAATATCTAGGACCTATGAAACAATATCGGCCTGCTTAGAGGTATATTAACAATCAGAAAAATTATGTTATAATGTGGCCCTTTTGTTCTATGAGCAATTATGACTATTCAGTTATTTTACATTTATACATTCAAGAAGTATTTACTGTGTAATAAGAAATTGTAAATAGAAACGAGGAATCAACTTGTTACTTTCTTGAGTGTTGTTCAAAATTGCCTATTGAGTGTATTATTTCCGGTCGTATATATATATAAAAACAAGATTTTTACATTACAAAAAACATATCAAATATTAATCATGTTTTGCGTAGTGGCAGTTTCTTCAGTGTCTCAAAGAGGTGAGAATGTTTCAAAACTATACGCAGTTTTTTTTTTTTTTTTTAACGTATAAATTTAATTTACATTTAAAAACGCTTTATAAATCTGTGGACACAGTAGAAGGTAATGGTAATAATGTTTAAGTTTGCTACACCATAAAACGTAACGAAATGTTTAAAGAAAAGAAAGAAATGTATTTAAACATATTGGTAGGGAATACTCTTCAGTTTGTTTAGTATTAATTTTCTAAGTATCACTCACAAGTATGAACATCTTCTATTTATATATATATATATAGGGTGGGCCATTTCTCTTGATATGCCCTGAACTAAATAGATACAAAATGCTGAAATATCGACTGAAAACTGATTGATATACTCTACAATAGTACTAGGTTAACAGTGTTGTCAACCCAACACTGTTAAAGTTATATGTTTCCAAAACGAAGACTCAAAATGCCACATTCATTATGCAGTGTTTCAAACTAAGGACTCTACAGTATCACAAACGTCGAAAAACAACCAAATTTTGGAGAGTTCTACAAAAGCAATGGCGCAAGTGAGACAGATTCCATATATATATATATATATATATATCCCAAATACAAATTTTTACCTTAGTATAAAATACTACGGTCGAACGAGTAAACAAACTTATACGTAAATGATTTTCAACAGACGAAGATTATAAAGCCGTTCACTGCAATTTGATATTTGAAGCCATTCTGGGGATGAGAAAAGTGGTTAAAATTAATATTATGCTTAAAATGGCGTATTTGTGGAAACTTTTTAAATCTGATTGACCGCTTCTATAATATTACATAATTTTAATCAAGTTGCAAACTTCACCCATCTCCAAAACAGTCTGAAATCAAATTACTGTAAACAGTCTTATGATTTTCACATCTACTGAAAGCCATCTGTCATTGGGTGACGAATTTTGCATTGCCCCATCCGTCTCACTTGTTATTACTGCTATAGAAGCCACCAAAATTTGGATGTTTGTGATTTTGTATAGTTTTCAGTTTGCAACACTGAATAATAAATGTGATACTGTGTTTTCGTTTAACATGTAGATGTTCATTATAGAACTGGTAGAATCTTAAAAACATTAGTGGGTGGTAATCGGAACTGTCCGAACAATCATATACTCTTACTAGTGACATTGTAACTTATGTTCAACAATGTTGCCATAGCTTTGGTTCCCATTACACTGTGATTAATGGCTTACACATGTGGGTTCTTTCTTCCTATACAGAGAAGGGGGAAATAAACACTGACCAACTTGCCTGCACCTCAATCAAAATTCCTTTGAAAGCAGGTTGAAAATGTCAAATAACAAAGCAACATCAAGCACACGGAGTTTCCAGACAACTTTTTTCTTCACCAAAACATTTGAGGCATTCCATTCCTTATTCATGTGACGCAGAAGATCAGCTTTTGCACACACCCTATTTTCGCCGAGAGCTGCCGTCCAGTTCGAATTTTGTTCTCTCCAAAGGAAGAAGGAAGATTTTTCCACTCAAAGTATCAAATAATAAAACAACACAAACCATTCGGAGTTTCCATGCTACTTTTATTTTATTTATTTTTTTTTCCGCCAAAACCTGTCTCAAGTGACAGAGACTAATACGCACTCCTCTGGTCGAGAATTGTCAGCTAGCTAGAATTTCTTGGCAACACCGGATTTCGGAGAAAATATCTGTTTCACTATCATGCACTAGGAGGAAAAGGCTAATAGGTCAATTTTCCATATCTTCCTTCCCCCAAGGTTTTTAAGACGTTTCAAAATGTCTATGTAATAAGCTGACGTAGTGCCATATAATTTTATATTGGGTTGGGAACTGGTAATCTGGTAGTACAACGGAGTATATCGGACGTCTCCCCCCCCCCCCTTGCCAGTGTTTACATGGTACAAAATTTCAGTACTTTGATTACTAGTTTAAAAGTTATAAGGGGTATCAAAATAAATTATCCACCCTATATTTTATACATATATATATGCCACAGTTTCACCACAAGATATACCTGTTATTTACCATTGTCATTTCTTAACACTTTAGGAACGGCTATCAGATTTTTTCTGAGATTGCTTTTACGGCATTCAGTTTTTCATCTCAGACTATGGTTGGATACTGAATAACTTATTTGACAAACACAAATAAGGCTTATAAACCACACCTGTCTTTACCGAACCATTGGCTGGTTTATATGCCACGCTTGGATCTAAATGGTTAAAAATATACTATATACTATTAAAAACGAAACCAAAGAAATTATTTATGCACGACGAATTAATTTATTACAAGGACTACTATGTCAAAGTGAATCGTACTTGCACAAATGAATGAAAAAGCTTAATCTGATTTCTCACACACAAGTCCTACGATTTTATGAGCCATCAAGAAAGATAATATCCGACATAAAGCCTCGTCTCTTAAAAAGACTAATCTATGAACGTTATTACATCAAAACTGAAGAACAAAAATTGAAACCAGACTTAGGAGTATTATCATAATGCAAAATAGCAAGAAACAAAATAGAAGTTTCATGAATTTCACAGCGTCTACAGGGTGATCACAAAGTCCCTTTACACCCGAAATAAATGCGTATAACAATGTAACATGTTAAGATATTTACTGATATGGCAACTCATGAACTGTCACGTGGCTGCTGCGTAACTGACCCCGGTGGGAGGAGAATAAAGTCTGTGCGTTGATCTGTTCATTGTCTCGCGTTTCCGTGTTTGGTGAACAACAATGGCAGATACCAGTGACATGACTTTGGAGGACTGCTTAGTGGCAAGTGTGTAGGACCCTTATCCCTGGCCCTGTCAAAGTCCGAACCTTTTGACAGCAAACAATGCGGGCAAATATGCTTGAAGCCTTCCAGCATGTGACGAGCGAATGAGGAGGACATGGAGGCGTTATCAACCTAACGGAGGTGCGCATACGGACGTTTTACACACTAAGTATTATTTAAATGTAAGGATGAAATAAGTGAAATGAAAAGAGACCTAGCCATCCGCTTAGATTGAGGTTACAAATTATATTCTATTCGATACAATTTTGGGCCTATAAAGGAACAGACAATTTTACTTCCATACAAGGGAATAAAAATAACCCATAACAACGTTCTTACCAAGAAGTTTACAGTAAATGAAATTATCTATATAACTTGTGACCATACGTTTCAAAGATGAGATTTTCCATTTATGCAAGTCTTATTTGTAGACCGCGCTGAAATCCTTAAAGTGAAAAAATCAAGAAAATTCAGATATGAAAACAGACCATTAATAGTTAACTCAGGTTACTATTTGCTAACACTTTTTTCAAAGCAATTTCATACAGTGTCCTGATATATAAGCTATCCTTCACGGAGGATAAGTAGAAAAACATGTATAAGGAATAGTTTCCATATAACATGGACAAGGTAAAGCAGGTGATCAATGAGCTAACTTCTTATTCTCTTTTA
This sequence comes from Thermobia domestica, assembly GCF_964235325.1. NCBI lineage: Eukaryota > Metazoa > Arthropoda > Insecta > Zygentoma > Lepismatidae > Thermobia > Thermobia domestica. Next base: position 34,984,331 of record NC_137454.1, read on the forward strand.
GAGATTATCAAATTAATTCTGAAAAACTTGACTTTGAACAATTTACAAACTCCTATTGATTGAGATACAATTAGGGATGCTTCAATGAAATAAAGTCTTCCACAGACACACAAAGCCTTTAAGAAATGGAAGAATTTTTGCTGCGGAGTTTTAAAGTTTTAGTTATTAAGTGTAAGATTGTCGGCTTTATAAGTTAAAGTGATTCTGAAGATGGAAATCCCCCGATCCAATTGTTCGCGAATATTAATTCGACTGAAAGGCCTGATGTGATTATCTACTCTATACTATCTACTGGACCTCAGATATAATCTATATTACATTCATTACAGGTCTACAATACTACGATAATTAAGCTGTCTGAAATTAAAATGAACTACATTTTCATGTTTTGTAGAACATCAGCATTTTTCGAAGTGACAACTTGAGACGAACTGTTGCTTTTGATAAAAGGGCTTCATATAATCGTTGATTCAGTTTCTACACTCAGTACATAGTGGTGTAACATTCATACATATAACTCAAAAGATTTTATGCTCACACTTACAAATCAGCGAAACTGTAGTTAGTTCACTGGTTGTTACAGACTCGACCTACTGACACACTCGGACATAAAGATAGAGGTCCTATGTCAGCCACTGACCTCGTCTGAAAATTTGTTCTCCTTCCATATGCACTATCTCCACTGTCCAAGTCTATGTCACACGGAACAACCCACGTAACATAAACTACAGTAAGATTCTGTTTGTGCTGGAAGGTATTAGTGAAGAAGAAAACCTCAATACTCCAAACTTTCAATTAACTTACCTTACGTAAGGCGGTGAAAGCAGAGAATTTCTTCTCTTCGTCAGTGATCTTGCGAGCCTTTGTCTTGGCTGTTGGTTGTTTAATTGGCATCACTGGACCTGTCAGCTGCGACGCCAATTTCCTTTCCTCTTCCTATATAAAAACAAAATTCAGTATTAGGCACTTGGATTTAACACGAATAGAAAGCAACAAAAACATCACATAACTTTGATCAAAGGAAAACTATTTACGAACTTCCAGAAATCTTTCAGTCTTACGTCCCACTCTTATGCCGAGTAGGCTAAAGGAGACGCTGATGAAAAATGAATAAAATGAGAGGAAACGGTGGAGCACCGAGAAAACCCACGCACACAGTATTTGTCCACCACAAAGTTAATTGGGGTGAGCAGGGAACGAACCAGGGACCCCACACACCAGAGATGAACACTACCAGTGAGCCACCACGGCCCCCTACGAACTTTTAGATAATGGTAAGAATGACGAAGTGACAACTAACGAACTCTACAGAAAGAAAATTAAAAAAAATAAATAAATAAATAAATAAACCACGCCACTCTCTGGATTTTTTCTCAAAGTTTCAAGTTTTAACCAATTTTGCCATTCCAAGTTATCCTAATTTATTTTGAGTTTTACGTCCTTCCCTTTAGGCTAACGAAGAAATGAAAAATGACATTGAAGTGAATGATCAAAGAACACGAAGTAACAACCATGTCCTGGGCGGCATTTGAACATGCGACAGCCAAGCCTACTTTCGCCAGCCTAAGTCATCACAACATCTGAAGTTATTCATTATTTCATAACGGATGCTAATGTTCACACCTACAGATAAAATGACTATACCTTTGAGAATAGTAGTTTCAACGGGAGATGTAAGAATTCCAAGCCACGACCATTTTCTTTCAGTAAAATTTACAGGTTTCATTTTCAATACTTCACCACTCCCTTTTCGTAAATAGTTTCAATATACATGTACAGGGTGTCCTGATGGTTTTTACAAGTGTATAGTTTTAATATGGTTACAATAACAATAATACAAAAAATAAATAAAATAGAGAACTCGAAAAGTTTATTTAGTTTTACAAGTCATTCTAACTCAGCGTAACTCCACGTGAGCTCCATTTGTAACTCTTACAATATCTAGCCAGAATTCTATCTCTCCCCACGTATTCTGAAACACGTGTTACTGAAGCACTCACATTCCTAATACGGTTCTTCAGTTCATCAAGGTTACGCACCTTTTCACCAGAATACATAAGGTCTTTCACATACCCCCACAGGAAGAAGTCCAGAGGGTAACATCAAGAGAACGTAGAGGCACACGCATTGCGCCTTTTCGACTGCCGACGCCATTTCTGTTTATCGGCGATACTAGCGCCGTCACCGGTAGTTGTTCCAGTATGAAAACTTGCTGAACAAAATTTGAGTTTTCGTTCGATTTTTTTTTTTTTTAAATCTGACACTTTTAAAAACAGTCAGTCCCATTCCGGACACCTTGTATTATAATTGTAAAAGATTCGATCAAGCTGACACAACTGGACATAAAGATAGAGGTCCTGTATCAGCTGAGATCTCATCTGTTCTTTGCTCTTCTTCCATAAGCACTATCTCAGCTGTCCAGGTTCTTGCCGCACAGAAAAATCTGCACAGACAAAAACTACAGCAAGATTCTGTTTGTGCTGGAAGAAATAAACCATCCAATTTTGAGAAACACTTTATGTACCTCAGTACTGTTGAGAAAATGTCAAGTTAATTACCTCAGGATCAACTGAGGCCCTTTCCGAATAGTGTGTCTACTGATCTCGACCCCAGGATTAGTCACTTATACTTTCTAACATCCTATAGTGATAGAAATTGAAGAAACCACTAGACTATGGGAGACGTCAACCATTCAGTATCACTAATGAAATGGATTCTCTCAAGCTAAAACATTAATGACTGCAACTTTCACAGACTTACTATTCTACATCAATTCTCTCTTAGTTTTCAATAAGAATACATCAAACATTCACAAAGCTTACACAGTCACTATAGAAGCAAAACCTTTCCATCCCACAAGAGATATTTAGTTAATAACTTTAGAAATTAGCCTTATGTACACCAAGGGGTTACGCGTAACACCGCACACCAATGTCCACCACAAATCATTTTCTGTCCCATAAAATGTAACATTTTTCTCTGCTTTGTACTAATTACAAACGAAGACAACTGAAGGCATCAAATGAAGAATATTACATTTTTTAGAACAGAAAATAATTATTTATTTGGAGAACATTTTTAAAGCCTCCCTTGGTGTGTGGTTTACGCGTAATCCATTTTTCCACTTTTAATATCACTGAAACCATTTTTTTTTTTTTTTTTTGTCTGTTTAGGTGTACGACGCTTTGTGCCCGAAGCGACGCCTACTGACAGAATCTTCAAATTTAACTGGAAACAACCTCACGCACATTGTGTGATACGTTACACCAAAGAAGGGTACTCTCTATGTACACTCATGTCCAAAATGATTGCCGCATATCTTTAACTGTCTTCTTGTAAGAATATAATTTGATAATGATTTTGCAGGGGAATTTTAATACTGGTACTATGTGTATAATCGGAAAATGTATATTTGTGGTAAATTTCATCGTAAAAGAATTATAAATACGAAAATTAAAATACGCAAAACAAAGTGTTGCTAAATGGACAAGAAAGTTTTATTATTCTTATTTATTGCTTTTTTGACATGAAATTTGCCACATACATGTCTTTGACGATTATATACATACTAACATTGTAGCAAATACCGGGCGAATTCGATATCAACTTATATTCCTGTAACAACATATTTATAGACATGCGACAATAATTTTGGACATGAGTGTCCCCCGCTGTACAACACGATTTTTTTTTTCTTTCAAATTTTTGATTTTCTAGAAATTAAAACTATTGAATGATAGAAAATAAGATGTATAATACTTTTGACACAAAATCTGAGTTATGATACTAAATAAACATCCATAACAACTCTTATCCTAATAAAACTGTGGATAATTTTTAATCCACTTTGGTGTAAGCAGGGTTAATGGACCAATCTGATTAATCTTCTCAGAAATAGAGACGAGAAAGTCTCTGTTCACCAAAAATTATCAATTTCAAACGTAATAATTTAACGCTTTCAAATTAACCAGTTTGGAAGAAAATATGTATCTATGTGTTTTAATTCTTAAGAGAGAACGTCAGTTGCAAATTTCATCATTACAGTTCTAAGAGCATCACAGACTATAAAACTACAATATCTTTGTAATAACTGAAAATTATCTTACCGTCGCTTCACCCTTTCTAAGTTTCTTGTTAGCATGGATAGGGAAGAGGATCAATTTGGATCTATACTCCTTAAGTCTCTGTACATTTTGTTGTAAGGATTCCACAGACTTGTTACGCCTTCGATGATCTACAGCTATACCAATGGTCCTTGCGAAAGCTGGATTCAGACCGGCTGCCTAACAAAACAAAAAAGTAAATCATAAGTACTTTGTAAATTTACTTGCTGTATTTTAAAAATAACCTTTTAAATGAGTTTCTGAACGTACAAATGAATTAGAAGAAATTTTCATAGAGAAACACATATCAGTATTTATGAGTGATTATTGCAGACATGCTTTAACCGAACACAACTGGACATAAAGATAGAGGTCCTGTGACAGTTTTAGAACGTCTGCTATTTTGCTCTTCTTCCATATGCACCACCTATACTGTCTTTGTCTATATCTGTCAAGTTTCCTCAACAGAACAAACTGCAGTAAGGTTCTGTCTGTGCTGGAAGTTATTTCTGTAGATTTAATTCAGTATTCAGCACGTATACAGAGCTTTTAGTTTAAAATGCACATTACTTCTCATTTTTATTTATTTATTCTTCTAATAATCTTTTTATAAAACCTGTTTATATCTTCGTGAAATTTCCTTTCACCACGAACAAACATTCTCGTAAGAAGATCCATGAATTTACTAACAACCTTTACTTTGTATTAGAGTTGGTAATTATGGTTTCATATATATTATCAACTTTAAATACACATATAAAATATTAACATTCTTCAACATAACTCAAATACAAGGTAATTGGTATTACAAATAGAATAGTTCGAATTGATATATTACGCATTTGTTTCATTCAGGGATGAAATAATAATGTAACACAATAAGAACGTGGTTTTAAACAAAGCTTCTGGTTTATCGAGTATTCTTTACAAATATCAGCAAAAGTGAATACCCGCGTATACGATTTATCAAGTTTAAGGTGAATAGATTGATTCGTAATGAAAAAGTCTGAAAAATCATACAAACATCTACTAAAACATTATATGAGAATATGGAAGGAAAGATGCGAATTCGATTAAAATTAGGGAGGATGGAGGGACCGGAAGAGATTAGAATGCAGGTCTCCAGCTCACTTGCTATTTTATTTCGGATATGTACAGAATGAAATAAAATGTATGTTTGTCCAGCAAATGGACTGAGTCGCACATCAAATCGCTGGTCAAAAACAGTTGTCCATCTCATCTTTGGGTGAATTCACTTCACTTTGGTCTGAAAGGAAATGCACACAACGTAAGTTGTGTAGCAGTAACATCTATCAGTCCAGCCGGCTAAAAATCACATTGAACAGTAATGCCCACTGTTCGTTAAAGACGTGGAAATAAAATCTCACTTTTAAGGAAACTAATTGCTAATATATTACACAGAGAACAAAATGTCAATAAACCGAACCACCAGTGACTGCATATGAATACATGCCTAATGTCCGGTATAGTGAGCACGTTGTTTCAAAGAAAGGTTCGACTTCTCAAAATCTTTATTCTCTCTCACTCACCGGATTTCAACCCCACAGAGGGCTCTCAGGACGCCACAGAACGGGACATCCCGTCTAGAAACACCCATATTACAAAAAACTTGGTTGGCCATATAAATGTGTAGATTGATATTTTGTTACATTTCTGCTATACTGAATGCGGAACTGCTGAGCTGAACACCTACACTATCAAGTATAGCTGGTCATAATTCAATGCTTGTTCGGTACAAGTAACAAACTCATTCGTATTTCCGAAATTTCTAGTTAGATATGAATGGAATGTGAAATCACATTACGTATAGACGTATGTATAAAGTATACTACAAAAAGCCCAAAAACTTTCAGTGCGACTTTTGGACTGAGTAGAGCAGGTGGCTTATTACTCTTCTCACATTCATAGCAGCTCTGACAGTAATTTTGTAAATATTTTTTTAAATAATTATTTTATGAGTATTATTATGCTTTTGAAAAAGGTAATTTCTGTAAGTTATGGTCAAAAAGAAAACTATATTCTCTCCCAGGAAGTATTGCTTTTTGTGTACGAATGGCGTTAGAATTCCAAATCACAAGGTATATATGAAGGGTACAGGGGAAAAATACTCCAAGTAACATTTTGTAAATTTTTCACGAGAGCGGTTTTAAAGCATGGACAAAGCAGGTTCTTCCTTATATGGGATTTCTTTAATTGTTCAGAAAATGGGATCGAGCTGTTACTTTCGCATGTTTGTTATAGTATTGGTAAGGCGCCGCCTTTAGCTCTCTGAAGGGACAAATATCTCAAAATCACGTAATTTGGACTTAGCGTGTTTTTCCCTTGTATCTTTCATATATATCGGATGTTCTAAAAACTGCGCCCACGGACGACAGAGCAATATTTTACAAGTTAGAGTCTTTCAGGTTTTCAGCTGGATCCGCGAACTGCACAAAGTGGCAATGTCGCAGATAAAGAATCATAGACTAAATCTACTAATCTATCAAATAATTACATGGATTCTTGCCAGAAGACAGTTGGAAGTCAACAGACGTTAACAACGCACCACTTATTACCTTAACAATCGATGTAACTGTTGATGGATTTGTAGACCAATGCTAATGGTTCCAAGTTAATATACGATGTTGCCACATAATGAAATTTTGTTTCTCCATAGCAGCTGAAGGAGACCCCGAAGAGCATTTCATCAAACATTTTCCCTTTATTTTGACCTGTAGAAGTGCTGTGATCCATGGGCGCCACTTTTAGAACACCTGATATATATACAATTTGTGTGTGTGTGTGTGTGTGTGTGTGTGTCCTAGCAGTTCAGACCTATCATCATTAGACAGCTGACTGTTGAAGTCAGTAGATGTCCAAAAGCTGTTCGAATTCCTATTATGAGAAGTAAAATATTGCGCCGTGAAGGTGAGCAAACTTTCTACAAAACTGTGCTACATTTTACAATTTCATTCCAATAAAGACAAGAATGCTACGCAGGCCCGTGAAGAAAATTCCGTTGTTTATGGGCAAGACACGTCGTTAAAAGCAACAGCCGGAAGATGGTTCAGTCGCTTTCGTTGTGGAAGTTGCTGCTCGCAATGATCCGCCAATCACAGCAGAAATGAATGATATTCTGGCAAAAGCCGAGCAAGTTTGGCATGTAAGAAGTCATGACATTGCCAAGAACCTAAATATCCATCACCAAACGACGTTAAACCATTTGAAGAAAGTTGGCTACAGAAAGGATTTCGACGCCTAGCTGCTACATGATCTTCCAACCGAATTTTCATCTGTAAATCCCTACTGCAAATTAACTCGCACCGTTTCTGAAGCGGTTGCTCACGACTCATGAAAAATGGATAACCCGTGACAACGATGTGGATAACCCGTGACAACGATGTGCGAAAAGATCGTGGCCCAAGTCTGAAGCTTCAGTTTGTGGCAAAACCCACACTGATGCCCAAGAAGGTTATGCTGTGCGTTTCGTGAGATTAGAAGGGAATGGTACATCATTAGCTAGAACCGCCGGATAGAACGATCTGTCTGTCGATAATTGGCGCGAATGCACCTAGCAGTTAAAAAGAAACAGCCTGGTCAACAGAAAGTGTATCGTATCCACGCTACCAACGCCACACCGCATACATCTTTAACGACCCGTCAGAAATTGGGAGAACTTAGCCAGAAGGTTTTAATGAGACCATCACAATACCTGGTACTGTCAGACTATAATTTGTTTCAGTCTATGCACAATCTCTGAGCAATGCAGGTATTATTTTAAATAGCAGCAAATATATATTTTTAATTTTGATCTCCAAAGACTCGACACTTTTCAGACAACTTGATATTTACATTTAAATTAGTGTCTGATTCTTGAAATAAACATGTTATTAATTAAAATAATCGATTTTTATTGGGTGTGTTAGAAAAAAAAATATTTCAGGCATTTATTTTTTGAAAAAAGTATTGTTCGAACATATTACCTTGCGTTGTATGTTTCAATTTTTATTCGCGTAAAATACACCCACATATTAACTTAAAAATTTAAGAATTATCCTTGTCTCCCCCCAAAAGTATTATGTTTAAATTATTTCAATCCTCCTTGGAGGGTTCTTCAGTAAAATTCCTTCCGCTGCTGCTTATTGTTGGATGTTAATCCACGTGTGCATTTATATACGTTATTACCAGGGTTTGAAACATCTCGCTTGTAAGTACTGGCCAGTCAAAAATTCTACTAGCCAGACCATTTTGCAGTTAGTGTTTATACAAGTAAACAAAAATCATTGCGACATAGTAAACATATTAATAAATTTCTGTTTTGCTTATTGGCATGTCCTTTACAAATAAAAAATGTGTGACATCTGCTATTCTTGAATTCACGTTTTTGATTCATCAGACTTAACTCGCCAAATGTAAAAAAGTACTCGCCATTGGCGAGCAGGCGAGTGGATTTTCAAACCCTGGTTATTACTAACTTCTTGTACATGAATATGTACTTTCAAATCATCTTCAGCAGAATAAAGGTATGCTGACGAATGTTAGTTTCAGGAAATTTACGAGCACTCATTTGTAATTATAAAGAATTTACGAAATATATAAATGTATTTACCTTGATTTCTTCTAAAGTAAATCCTCGGCCTGCTCGCACCTTGGTGTGATACCTGAAGGTTGGACATCTAACAACAGGACGTAGAGCGCCTGCAGCCGGCCGTGGAGCAATTCTTCTAGCTTTCTTGATGCGATTTTGTTTTCGGCGGAATTTACGTGCAGGTTGGTTAAACCATGTCCTCACATACCGTTGCCAATCCTTATGGAAGTGCCCATTGGGCACCATATTATTCCTTTTAGGCGCCATGGTGACGCTGAAAGCAAGAAAAAACGTGTAACCGCAAATTTATATTACTATCATTGAAAATGTGAACATTGAATTTAATGCACGTAACAAAAGTGCAAAATTACTTCTCATAATTCTTTTCCTTGTAACTTTAGACCATTACGCTTTATGTGACTTCGTTTTTAAGTTAAAGGAACGCTAAGTTTTTTGATAGCTTCTATAAATTTAAGTAAGATCACATTAGATCAAGAAAATCTACCTATATTGTATTATCCCTGGTCAACAGAACCTACCAATTGATAAAGGTACGACGTAAACATAGAAGACATCTCCAGTTTTGTGTACCGTGGTTCCGAACTACCGTAAAGGTTGTGACTTCAAAACTATTCCACGAAGAATCGAACCCTGGACGCTGTGCACAAAAGGAGCACGCGTTAGTCATTAGACCAGCGTGGAAAGTGGTGAGAAGCTGATTTATGTTAATCTGACGGATGTATCAAGAAGTTAGGTCTGTGAGTAAAGCCACGAAAAACTGGAATTTATTAAGAAAAAGTAGATATTTTTTTAACTGCGCCAACTGTTTTGTAAAGTACCCTATGTTAAATGAAAAAATAACGTTGCCAGTTTGGTAGACTGTTCCCTTGAGCCCCTACCACACCAACAACAGAGCATTGTTAGAAAATGGATTCGAGGTGGTCTATGTTCTCTTACATAGCAATGTTCCCCATGTCATTTTTATGCGCATTAATAGCCCCCATCGAGTTCCGATATTTCTAACTTTAAAAGTTCTTTAAAGATAATTTGGTATTAATAAATAATTTTAAAATTACAACTTAAATTCGTAGTCCAATCAAAATTTCAATTAAAAATCTAGATTAATAATAATAAACGGAGTTCTCATCAAAGAAGCTATATGAAACTTGAATCTACAACCTGAGATCTAAATCGCAGGAGTCCCCACCGTGAATCGAACCTAATCATCATATAGTCAGAGAAAAACTCTTTTTAAAACAATGTTGGCGTTACTTCTAATTGTGGGGGACCAAATGCAGTTTTAAAAAAATTACAGGAGAAATGAGTTCTTGGGAGTGAAGGTCAGTAACATGGGAAGTAAGTGGAATAGAAATACAGTATGTGCAATGGAGAAAGAACACTGAAACACGAGAACACAGTGCACACCTTTTTGAAAGCCATTGTCCATCTCTATGAACCAAGAACGTAATGTAATCTAACCTAATCAAACTTAGGCTGTAGTTACGAAAAAATCTGGCTCCCCGTAATTAGAATTTATGCCAATGTTATTTACTACAAACTTCGCACATACCACCGAACACAATGAAGTTATACTGTAGACTACACGAATTCACCCAGATGGCGATATCAGGTAAACTGAGAATAAAGCATAATGTGTCAATGTATCGATATTAACTAAGCTAAGATTTGTATGCTGCAATAATGGAGGAAAATACATAAATGTAGAGCGGAAGCAAATGAAATCGAAGTTTCATCTTAACCAAACATGGTAAAGATTAACGTACTTTTTGATGTAGGAAAGTCCATTCTTTGATGATTCCAGAATGAACCAAGGAATGTCCCAGTTCTCTCCCTCTTCCTCATACTTTCGCACAACTGGCCATTCTCCCCCCACTGCCTTTGACATATGGCCGCGCGACCTCTAACACGTCGGGCCTAGATACAGGAAGATTTTAGAACATAGGTCCGCCCCCATATAGGTTAGTAGCTAGGTTGGTTCCTTTCTGTACCAACGTTTAATATTTAATTTACATAGTGTTGTCATGCGAGTGAAGGCGGGCTAGAGCCCCGCACGATACGTTGTTTTCTGTCTTTATAACAGCTTGAGTGGAAAGGTGGACCTGTTTTGTACAACCTTGCTCCTAGATGCATATTTGCCTTGTACGGCAACCTAGTAAAAAGTCATTTCGTCGGAATTTTGTAATATTTGACGACCCAGGAACATGCATTGTATGTTCAATGAACAAGAAACGTTTTCGTTATAGATTTGATGTATTAACGCAGCGAGATTTTGTAGGGGGGCCCAATCCAAACCCTTTTCGATGGATATTTGGCAGAATATCCCAACAAACACCGAGCAAAAAACGGACAGAATTGAATTCGTAGCAGTAGTTTAGAAACTATCTCCTCAATCATAGTTAAAAGGTAAGGATACATTGCGTTATTTGTGAACAGTGTGCATTTTGCAATACTTAACCGTTTAAATGTACTACCTCTGAAGAGTAATACAATGTATGTGCATATGTATTTAGAAGAGAGAAATGAGTCAAGTAATTGTGGGTCTCATCTGGGGCTCCAATCATCGGAAAATTAGCATTAAATATAAACAAAATCACTCTGAAAAGTAGCCTGATATAACACAATAAAAAAATCTTTGATTGGTTAATGTTACGCGATCCTTTTCTGCACCTAGGTTATATTTGACACGAGCAAGGTTGGCAAAAGCATTGTTTTTATTTTTTTTTAAAAAAAGTCTGGTTTAAACTTTTTTTTGTTTAAACCAGGTTTTGTGGTTTAAATAATTTGTTCTATGTATTTATATCACATATGGATAGAAATAGTGTTTCGCCTTGGTGTTATGCAATAACCAGTTAAAGCAGAATCCAAACCGCTGTGGAAGAGAAACTGTCTTCCATTTGAACTCGAAACCGGAACCAATTGGCCGAAATGCGATACGTTTGACGACTCTCTCACGAAGGACTCGTGATAAACATACGTTGTACTGATCTTTACACACTTGTTAATATAATTGTCAAGTCATTTCAGAAGGACAAAAAGAAACAGTTGCACAAGGGAAACCATTATTGACTTACATATGGGCAATTTCAAAATACTACAGAGTACAGAAAATCTAATTTAGTCCAAGTTAGTTTACTACGACTTTTATTCGTCCAAGAAATACGACGACTTAATTTGCATATCAGAAAAAAAAAATGAATAAAGATACGAATTATTTGAGTTCACTTGGGCTCTGACCCATTTGTACATAATTAGATATCAAAAATACTTCTGATTTCAATAAATGTCTCTCGTGGAGTTTGTATTACCCCGCCAAAAAATATGGCATTTCGATATATTTTATCAATAGTAAACAAAGGAAACAATATTTACAATGTTTCTTTGATTGCAATTGCGTAACAATAATAATAAACTATATATATAAAAGAAACATTCATAAACTTCAAAAAAAAGAAAAAAAGTGCTTTTGTAGTATAAGCTCTGAGTAATGAATGGAGAATTTAGGCCTGAATATAACGAATAATACACGGGAGTGAAACGTGGTAACTCACAAATGCCTGTTCATCAAGATTTTTACGAACAATTACCCTTTTACGAACATTTTTCGTGATTTGGTTTAAACGAGTTGGTTAAAAGAGAGAGAGAAAAAAAAGAAAAAATAAATCACCTTGATTTAAACCAGCCAACCCTGGACGAGTCTACATCTAATGTAAAATCCGGATACTGTAATGCGGGGCGCAAAATGTTCGGTCGCCATAGGCGACTACAAATATTGAGCTGGCGATCAGTGTTCAATAGGAATGATTTCTCCCTGAACACACAGGGCTGGGCACTTTGTTTCGTACAACAATAATTGCTACTGAGTGAGAGAAAACACGGAATGTGAAGTCTTCACAACGTTGTAATTGGCCCCTCCTTTCATTACGAGATTCCCATATTTGCTTCCAATTGTCACATTTTGTGCAGTTTTACCTGTGAGTACTGCTTCGTGTGAGAGAGGCTTCGGCATTCTCAACAGAGTTAAGATTGCCTAAAGGAATTCACTGAAGATTGACACACTGGACGATTTGCTGACAATTTCCATCAATGACCTGTCACTTAAGGACTTTGATGCGAAAACTGCAATCGACAACTGGTACTTCAGGGCAGAGAGAGCGTTACACAAACGTGAAGTCTTAAGATACATATTTTTTTTTAACATATATATGAGCTGTCCAATTCAAAATTGATTATCCTGAAGCTAATTGTCTGGTTTTGAAATGTTAAGCTCCAATGTAATCTCTCTGTCAAACAAAACACCGTGGAGGTAAGGGGAAGAGACTTCTTATAATTCGTACGTGAGAGATACTAGCGACCATCATTTATGGACTGGCGGGTGCGTCCGACTGAAATTTTGCGCCATGCTGCAATGTGTTCGAATTTTAATGTTTTCCCAGCAGGAATCGAATTAGGCCTGGACTATCGGCGTAGGAGCACTAAAAACCTATATTAATATACGCAATCCTACGAGTAACGAAGATTCTCAAAATTAATTACGATATTTTTCGCTTATTAACCAAAGCAAATAGGTTTTAAAAAAACTTGGTTGATTATAGTTTTCACTACACAACAAACTACATCACTTATACTGTTGAATGAAGTAACTGCTATATTTAAGTCTTTTATTGAAATCAGGGGTTAAGTGTTGTATCGCCGGACCAATTTAGAGAAATTTATCGCGTCAATTGGAGAATATATTTAAATTTGTGAGGAAGAATGAGTGAAAGTCATGTACGGGGAATAGTAAAAGTTAATAAGTGGTTGCTTTTCATGTAAGCGGCACTATTTGGAGGCGGATGTTCTATTTCGCGTAGAGGTACACTTGTTTTACTATACGGATCCGTAATTGTAAAATGTACAGAAAAACTTGGGCCAAGTCTTTAATTTGCCCTTTTCATGACGAAAACAGAACCCAACCCTTGTGGGGCTTCTAACCCGTTCCTACTACTACTACTACTTATACTATGGACCAGGGTTGGATAAAACCATGGTTTTTATTGAAAAAAACAAGAAACCAGGTTCTTTTGGTTTAAATATTTTACTCTGGATTTATATTAGATATGAACAGAAATTAGTTTGTTTCACCTTTGTGTTATTATGCAACAACAAGGTTATGCTTGAAGGGGTCACATAAGCTTAAAGCGGAATCCAAACCGCTTCTCGACTTACATCCAAGAGAAATTGTCCATTTGGACACGAAACCGGGACTAATTGGTCACAAATGCGATTGCTGACTCACTCACGAAGGATTCCTGATAAAAATACGTTGTACTGATCTGTACGTAGGCCTACTTGTTAATATAATTTTCAAGAGTCATTTCAGAAGGACAAATCGGGAAACTCTCGCCTTAGCCATTGGGAAAATCCTGTAAATTTTACTATTACTTCTGTATGTAAAATTTTAACGTCCACGTATCATAATCACTACGCTAAAATTGAGGCATTAAATTACAAATTTGGTATGTAGATAACATTCAATAAAATTAAAAGTCAAATCCAAGTTGATGTTGGAAGCTACATAGGCAATTGATAAATTTTGCCAATTTCTATCAATATATTTAAGCAACTATTTATAAAGCAACAGGTATTCATGCAAGTAGAAATATATAATTTGGTTTCATTTTGTATGTTTAGGCTTAATATCCTTATACCAAGGTTATCACGGAGAAGACTTTCGCTTAAAGGGATACTTCGAATCGCTACTTGGTTTACACTTGAAAGATGGGTCGTGGTTCGACCGAGAATTGAACACGGGGACCCCTTGATTAAAAGGTGAAAAGTAGATAAAAGTAATGCGGATGGTTTGATATGTGGAAAGGTCACCACGAAGTTCACATGATTTAAAGCATTTTTCGTTCTTTTTTATGGTTTAAACGTTTTTTTGAGAAAAAAAAAAAAAAAACAGCTGGTTTAAACCAGCCAACCCTGCTATGGACTCAATAAAATAATATTGCACGCCAATGTAACGTAATCTAAAGTAAGTTAATGTAATCCAACCAAATATAACAGAACGCAGTACATTTTCGTACTTTTTTTTTTCTTTTTTTTTTCGATTTTCAAATTGGTCTGGAGATCCAGCACTAATCAGGTTAGTTGGTGGCCATAGCAGAGCTCTAACCTCTGATGAGTGGGGCCCAAATTAAACCCAGCTCTCGTGAAGTGGGCTTTGTAGTAGACGAACACAATCTTTTTTTCAGGGTTATTCTCCTTTCATAATCCATCACTCAATGGTGCTTTAAATTATATTTCCTTTTGCCTATGTATTAAAAAGGCTATTAGAAGAATTAGTTTTATATGCGCTGATAAAACGAAAAAACCTATCATTATGCCTAACCAATCTACAATTCTTAACCATGGTTGTCAAACGATTCAAAGGGTGAATTTTATTAAACAGCGCTCTGTATGCACAAAGAAATAACATACTAAAACAATGTTATGACTTTGGGTTTCGCGTCCCTTTCAACAACGAGGCTATATGAGACTTGGACCTGCGTCTTACTGACCTGGGATCCGAGCTATATCAGCCGCCAGGAATCGAACCCATGTCTCCCATGCCAAAGGCGTGTACGTTAATCGCTTAGATACAAGAGGTCCTACAGAACATTTAAGGGTATATTTAATGTAAAACAGTTAAGGTAAAATGTTACAGCTCTGTACCTTCATATTCTCTATCTGCACATTTTTTAATTAGGATCAGGCTGTTCAAGGGCTTCCAGATCTTTAACAACCTATTTGGGCATAATGCTGGATTTGGGGGGCCATAATATTCATGTTTTCTCGCTGAATTTTCCGTATTTTTTGATAGTTCAGGATAGGTTAACTTAATACTTACCTTCACGGTTTGTTGAGATCGGCAACGGCTTTTAAAGTCATGCACTATGTTACCTGACGCGCGGACAAAATTCAAGGAACAGTATCATGTGCGTAGCTGTGGTATTTTACTGTAAACACCCTAATTAAATTGTACGTTTGTCTCTTCCTTCAATTGTCATGCATTCTTAAGTTTCATCTGTAATTCTTCAATTTATGGAAATGACATTTCTTTACTTTTAAAGAAATGAAAATCCAATAAAAGATTTAAAATTGTCTCAGTGAGAGTGCAGATGAGCTTTAATTACTTATCCATACAAAAGTATGTATGTATGTACAGCGGGGGACACTTCTAAATGGTACACCTTAGCCGTAAATCTCCATATGGCTGTACCATTTAGAAGTGTTTCCCGCTGTACAAATGCATTGTAAAAGTATGTATTTTCATAAATTTTATTATATATAATACATTTAAGGCACTCAGCATATTGTTCTAAAACCATTCCTTGAATGATTTTAGTTTTATCCTTATGACGTGGTATAGAGAAGTCTTGATTTGTTTGTTGGTAGTGTTTTATGATTTTTAAAAAATATGTAATTCTGATGTACTGATCAAATTTTTGTCACAAATAATCAAAATGTGAAATATGTGCGGTAGTTGTGGAATGCTGAGTTTTTGTAGTTCTCGTGTTTAGCATATATATTCTAAATAAGTAAAATATAGATGTACCAATCAAGATCAAAATGTGAAAGTAGTAATGGTAGAATGCTGAGTTTTTTTTTACCCATTGCCACGCATCATTTACGTTTAAATGCGGTAATAGTATACATGAGAACCCCCTGATCTGCGTTTCTTCTGTGTTCTATTACCACTTCTAGATGAAATACCATAAATTTTCTACGTAGTACAATAGTAAGAAGTATCTATGTGCACAAGACATGCGATACGCGTTAAATCCCCCCTTCCCACATACACACATAGTCATAGATAACGTACAAGGGCACTACACATGTAGATTGGTACGTTCTTTCTTATTTTCGTATCAGTCAAATAAAAGTCGCTTTGTTACCCCTTTGGTAAGTTCGTAGATACTCAATGAATAATCCCTAACAGTATGAGCGTCCTGCTCCTTCGGGAACTGACGCGGCTTTACGTATACTATATCCTACCATTTTATTCAAAATATTTCTGATCACCCTAAATTGGATCCACCTGGGCATGTCTTAGCAGAAACCAGAATATTTTATGAGTAATTAAAGCTCATCTGTACTCTGTGACAATCTTACATGTTTTATTGGATTTTCAGTTCTTTAACAGTAAATGAAATGTTACTTCAGTAAATTGAAGAATTATAGATAAAACTTTAGAATGCATGACAACTGAAGAAATAAACATACAATTTAATCAGGGTGTTCATAGGCACATACCACAGCTACGTACATGATACTGTTTCTTGGATTTTGTCCCACACGCATGTTATTTTGTCTCATTGAACATCTGAATAACAATTCAGTAATATGAACTCAACTTTCCTGTGAATCGTTTTTACCTATTTCTGCACACACGCAGACTCCAATCCAAAACTATTCCCTATTTGTTGCGCGTGATTCATTCCGATTGCAGTGTATACAGTTTCGAATTTTAAAGTAACTGGTCCGAGACGTATGTACACTTCCAACAGAAATACGGTAAAAGTTACATTAAAAAAAAGTTAAGTGCAAAGCTATTACTGAACATTACCTTGCACGGATTAATAATACTCTCCAGAAAACATTTCTACAAAATATATACCACTCAACCTATACAAAGTGCAAAAGTTACAGAAATTTGGAACTTTTTACAATAAATATACAAATTGACTCAATCCGATAGGTTCGCCATGTGATGCAGTCTTACAACTATAAACATAATTATCACTTCTTAACTTACTTCTAAAACAAAACACATGGATATTCTATCGACGTCCGGTACTACAAATTTCAACACGTTGGCAACATAGTTATTTAAATTATGAATCGAATATTTACAAAATCCACCTAATTTTCATTCCCACTAAACGCAGATTACCTGAAATTCTATTATCGAATAATATACATGCGATGATTCCCTACGATATATTAGATATATTTTACACAATGACTTACCAAGCAGTCACCTACTTTTCATAAACCGGAAAGAGTTAGAGAACTAAGAACGGAAGTAGAATTATACGCAGTGTGGCCAAGAGGAAAGCACAAAATTTCATCAATTTCTTAAACCAAACTACCAATATTCCACTGAAAGTTGTTATGACTGAAAATATCGCTAAAATCCTTTTATTGCTAAGAAAATACATAATATGTAAACTAATTACGTTAATATTTTTAAGAAATGATAAAAAATCAGAAACATTTATTACTATGGTATTAAATCATCTCAGAGGTAAAAAAAAAAAAAAAGCCCCTAGCATGGGATTGACCAGGGATGCGCCTTCAATGTTTAATTAATTGTTGTAATATGTGTATGAAAGTAAGATGAACTTAAGCTATCCTATAAAATCTCCTCGCCGTTTGTCATAGTACTCTCTAGATACAAGTCCGCGAGAATTCATCATGGCTAGTTTGAAATACAAGGAAAGATTTATAAACAAACCTACCTTTGTGCGACTTGGTTTTAGAAACAGTATTTTGACACTTCGTTCACTGTCCGGTCACTATCCGTAATTGCAGTTCGAGAAAAGAGTGAAAAGTGTTTTGAAGAAGTAAACATTGTACAGAATATAACTTGTAGATACTAGGTTCATGTTGAATACATTTAATATGAATTAACTAGAGTTGTCATAATTTCTAAAACAGAAATGAGGCACGTTTACCAAGCAACATTCAATTTTACGAAAACCTGCCGTGTACTAGGTTCAAGACGTTCCATAATTCTCAGTACAAGGAAGATATTTACTGTGAGCGGTGTGTGGGTACGTTAAAATAGTTTTATATATTTTTTAATGAAGAAAATTGTTAAAAGTTCAGGTTGAGGATATCTGGATGGCATAGTAGGAATTTTATAGGTAAAGTTAAAATGCTTAAGGAAAAAAGATAACTTTCACAGAAAGTACTGTATCCATTTAAAAGATGTGCGTATACATGTATAATCGAACCCGATACGCTGTAAGCCTACCAAACTTAGGTATGCTATATAGATATGACCATTACAAATACTGCCTTCGGCGTCCGAATTTTTCTCTTAAATTACTTCCAGAGCTCCGGCTCCAACATCCTCCGTTAGAAAAGCAGTCACTAATTCAAGTGCGTCTAGTAGAATTATAAAACCACTATAGAGTACACTTGGTTAATTTGATAGGTTTGCGTAAAAAAAAAAAAAAAAAATAGATATGTATACCAACTTACTCATTGTATAAATATTATGAGGTGAGAGGAGTGCAAAAGCTTAATGCGGTGCGAGATTTGATGGGTTGAAGAGCTTCTTTCTCAAATGTTTACAGATCAAGTGGCATTACTCGGGCAGACGATTCTACCAAATTTTGGCACATTTTAAGGTTGGGTTAGAGCTTTGTTTTTCTCTTAGCAGAGCATGCACTGAATGAAGAGCTACTACTACTTGCAGATTGACTTCAGGAGGGCTCTGTATAAATACAGTGTGGGATAAAAAGTACAGTGTATAGAACACGAACCAATTTGTGCTAAGTGGCCACTACAGAGCACGAATGCTATCTAACCGAGTCAGAGCAGGAGCGAGCGGTAGCGAGGGAGTACATTCGTAGAGAGTATGTGCGTCAGCGACGCATAAACGAAGATAGTAGAAGAGCACGCTTACACATAAAAATACTTTCACTACCACTCAAAAAATCAGTGATAGTGAAATATCAAATTTCAGTGTGCTGTGCAGTGACAGTAATTACTTATATTCACACTCTTATTCTTCCACAAAAAATGTTTCACATCGTATTTTACCTATAAATTTTGTATTTGGTCTTCTGGAGTAAACCGAATAAGGTTTAGAAACATGAGATATTTAAAATGTACGGGCAAAATTCAATAGTCAGAACGGAAAGTTTTTTTGAAAAATAAATATCTGCCGGCGTCAAATCAGATAATAAGTAAGAGGTGTGCTTCTTTTCTATAAATGTAGATTAACTATTAAAACTATTACAATTGCTATACGACAGTTAAAGAATAAATTGATATTTAAAAGGACTGTATTAGGTATATATTATTTTCTGACAGCGTAGTATTTCTGCTCAGGAGACAAAGGCTGTATTTTATTGTACAAATGTAGCGTTACTAGTGTGAAACCATTACATATACTACTGGAATTTGTATCACTGCGAAAACGCATGTGTTCTCAATGCCATCGCTCACGCGTCTACTCCCTTCAGATCACCCCGCGATATCCCGCAGGCAAACCAGCTTCACCTTGCCCTGACTTGGTTAGATAGCATTCGTAGCTTTTAGTGGTCACCTACTACAGGTTGGCTTGTTTCTTGCACTGTAATACTTAATAGAGTATGTTTGGATGCTTTATTTATACGTAAATCGTGAAAGATGTTCAATTTTTAAACCGTTACTTTTGGTGGCTCACTTGAAGTTCACCTATGGTAAGTGGGACATTGGCATGTCGCAAATCTTTTGCGGCACTTTTCAACTGTTATTTTGAGTGGTATGCCTAAACATGTCTTGCACGCGCAAATAGTATGTTAGCCGGTATACTCATTATATTTAATCGTGATCTTGACCTACTGTCAGTGTGTACAATGAAATGTAGGGAAACTATATGGACATTAATAGTATCCATACGAGCTTCTAAGGCAGCGTTTCCAAACCTTTTTCAACTTGCGGCACACTATGGGTGTAACTTAAATTCTCGCGGCACATTCATAGATTTTATTATATTTAAATATAAAATACCATGATTACTGATCTCCTCACAAAGAATAAAGCCCGATCACTGGTTTTCCACTATGGTAAATAATTATGCTTATTTTTCATTCTAATTTAAAAATAGAAAACAATTGTATTTAAATATTGGACTTAGGTTTTTAAAAATACGCTTTCTTTTTCGGAAACTACATCTAAACTTTCACTAACAAGGAAGATCACTAAATAACAAACGAACAAACAAATCTCTTTTACTTTTAAAACACAAATGTAGATAACTCGCATGCATGTTTGTTTTGTCGAAATAATTGAATATTTTAAAATTTGAAGTTACGTGCTTAGGTTTTCATGACGTTCTTCCGTTTCCTCTCTCTTTCTTCATTCCATAATTTCGTTCATTATCATGATCACTATCCCCTTAGCCTTGAAGCGAAGTTAAACTAAAAGATATCCTGAATCCAATCTAATGTTATAACCTTCATTAGAGGTTATTGTAGAGAAATACAGCTTAGTAGGATATTAACTAACTAACTCTATGCCCTATGGAACCCGGAAATTCAATGCCGCGTTCACAAAAGCTCTCCACTAACTTCTATCCTTAGCTAACTGCATCCAGTTTGTAATTTGTATTCTGTCTCTGCGAGATCCATCTTAATATTGTCCTCCCATCTGCGCCTAGGTCTTCCTAATGGTCGTTTTCCGATTGGCCAGTAGGATATTATCGAAGAAATCCTATTTGGGACCGCGGTGAATCAGTAGTAAAGCGCTCACTTCTAATGTTTGGGGTTTCTGGTTCGATTCTAATTCCGTCAAATTCGTTTTGTGGTGGATAAACACATTGTGAGTATGATTTATCGGGGTTCTCCCGTTTCTACCACTTCCCACCATTCTTTTCCCAATACTGGCACTGTATCTTAGTAGATGATGGCCATAGTTTACGTCATTCCTTTTGCTCCTAGTGACTACAGATGTAAACTCCGTGGTCCCCTCTTGGGGGACACGGTGGCTTAGTGGCCGAGTGCTTATCTTTGGTGCGTGGGGTTCCTGGTTCGATCCCTGCCGAAGTAAGTTTGTGGTAGATAACGTCATGTCCGTGGATTTTCCCAGGGTTCTCCGGTTTCCGTCAACATTCTCATTCCATCGCTTCTTCCATAATCATTCACATGCTTTTATCATCGTTTCTCTTAGCCTAAAAGGGCGTAAATGTGGGACCCTAAATTGAAAAATTTCATTTTTCTGCGGCCCTCTTTACTTCTTTCGAATGGAGTATTTCTGTCTTCTCTCGACCGAAATCTCCCAGATGGTTTTAGCATTTCGAGTGCTTTAACTCATTCCTTCCGCACGAAGTAGCTATGCCAAACATGATGGTATGTACTTACTTTCGGTCTGTCTTCCTCGTGTAGTGGGACGGTTTCAGTGACATCATGAACGCAGTACTTTGACATCTACAACTTCCGTTGATAATCTTCAGGATTGAAACCATTTTAAAAAATGGAATATAATGTACCATGATTACAGGACGCGGAATTTCCGGTTGCCAGGTCGTCATTGGCGACTAGAAATTTAGAGCTGGCGACCAGTGTTTACTAGGAATGGTTTCTGCCTAAACTCACAGACATACTTAGTTACTGTTTCGCACAAAAATAATTGCCACTTACTGAGAGAAAACACGGAATGTTAAGTCTTCACAACGAACATGGAAAGTGTCCTTTTCCACCCTCAATCGAAAAACTTCATTCAAGATTCCCAATTCTGACATTTTGTAGATTTACCTGTGAATACTGCTTCATGTGAGAGAGGCTTCAGCAGTCTCAACAGAGTTAAGACTGCCTACAGGAATTCACTGAAGACTGACACACTGGATGGTTTGCTGACAATTTCCATCAATGGTCCTTCACTTAAGGACTTTGATCCGAAAACTGCAATCGACAACTGGTACTTTAGTGTAGAGAGAGAGAGAGAGCGTTACCCAAACGTGAAGGCCTATGGTAAAATATTTTTTAACATGTATATGAATTGCCCAATTCAAAATTGATTATTTTGAATCTAAGCCTAATTTTCTGATTTTGAAATTTTATGCCCTTATGTAATCTCTTTCTTTGTCAAACCGAAGCCCGTTGGGAGGAGGGGAACTCATAATTTGTACGTGAGAGATACTGGCGATCATCATATTTGGATTGGCGAGTGTGTCTGACTTCGAAATTTTCCGCCCTGATGATTATGTCCTTAAGGCTAACCTTTGAAAAACTCTTCCGGAAAGATATCCTGGAAATCTCGCCCTCGGTTTTTAGGCAAAGTTCGGTCAGACCGACGACGTCTGGATGTTTTCGTCGTCAATGGAAGAAGAATTCAGGCTTTCTAGTCGTCCTCATTGTTTACATCACTCATCCTAGTGGCTGGTTTCTTCCGTTATAGTTGAATATAGTGAACTTACAGCAAAGATTGTATAGACGCTGACAAAATTCACGATGATCAAGTTAAGTTGTTGGTTTTTACGGTAGCTGGGAAACGAAATTGAAGAAGATTAAGAAAATAAAGGTATGCAATTAAAGGGGAAATGTTCAAAGCTGGCGAGGTTGAGGTAGCTGTAGTATATTGATGTAATAAAGAAAATAATCAAAGTAAGATATTTTACAATGTGCCTTCGTAAAAAACCTTTATAGTATAATTTTTTATTAAGAAAAAAAGTTCTGTTCTTCCTAGTCACTGGCTGTTATCTTCTCATTTTGTGTACTGTAATCAGAGTCCAATCGGTTTGCTCCGCTCTTTAGTCAATGGAGGCGCTCTGGTAAGAACAGTTTAGTTTCTTTTTTCTTTCTTTATACTCCATTCCATTTTATTTATTCCAAAAGCATATACCATTTAACAAAAAATCAATTTGTAAATTGCTGTTTGCAGAGTGCGTGACATGACACTTCTTATTCTGAAAAAAAAAAAAAGTTACTAGGCCGGGCATGTTGAAATCGGAAATGGATCGGGCACCGGTGACCCTAAGGTGGTGTCTACTATGAAATGCTAAAGAAGAAGAAATGGCCCCTCCCTAGATCATCGTGTGTTTATTTATCATATTTACTTTCTATGCACGTTATTTTTATGTTTTTTCAATATTTTACTTTTTATTTACTATATTTATTTTACATGGAAGTGCGTGGGGACCGTAATACGGCAAATTGTGGAGGCGTTAAAATATTAAATAATACTTTTGATAAAGTGAATACTTTCAAATATTTAGGATCAATATTAACAGACGAAAATCATATTCACGAAGAAATTAAATGTCGACTACAAGCAGGGAATTCGTGTTACTATTCGGTTCAAAATCTCTTGTCGTCGCGAATTCTGTCGAGGAACTTGAAGCTTAAAATATATAAAACGATAATCATGCCTGTTGTTCTGTATGGTTGCGAAACATGGTCGCTTACTCTGAGGGAAGAACATAGACTGAAAGTATTTGAGAACAGGATCCTGAGAAGAATATTCGGACCCAAGAGGAACGAGAATGGGGAATGGCAGAAGCTTCATAACGAGGAACTACATAGTTTATACGGTTTACCCAACATTGTTAGGGTCGTGAAGTCTAGGAGGCTTAGGTGGGCAGGTCATGTAGCTAGAATGGAAGAAAGTAGAAACGCTTTCAAAGTCTTGACTGGTAGACCCATAGGAAAACGACCATTAGGAAGACCTAGGCGCAGATGGGAGGATAATATTAAGATGGATCTCGCAGAGATAGGAATACAAAGTAGAAACTGGATCCAATTAGCTAAGGATAGAAGTCAGTGGAGAGCTTTTGTGAACGCGGCACTGAACCTCCGGGTTCCATAGGCCATAGAGTTAGTTAGTTAGTTAGTTAGTTTATATTTATTATTAAGAGTGCAGCGTGATAGGTTTTGCAATTCTTGGCACTATACTGTTTCTCCACTTCCTTTCCTATTAATATATTGATCCTCATATTCAGTTGGTTTCTTGGTAAGAATGTGTGTGCAGTCCACTACCCCTACAACATTGAGAGGACTTATATTTTACACGCCATACCTTTTTCGCATCCTGAAGAATTTTATCCTTGTTCAGTGTGTTTTCTAATTTTTGCCATAACTTCCCATATAGTTGTTGATAATGTGGACTGGTGAATGCCAACATCTTTCGGTACGTGACGTTTGGGCGCGGACGTTTGGGCCCCGCCGTTTGGGCACTGGACGTTTGGGCGCGAAGCCATTTGGGCGCCAGACGTTTGGGCGCGAGTTAAAAAGTCGTTATGTTAGGCGCTGAGTACTAAGTTCGAATCAAGATATCACAAGGTGTCTACTGTAGTGGAAGTCCTTGAATTATACTGGATTTTGTTTTACATACTAGAAATACTGGAATTTCAAAATTATAAAAACTGAATTAACAATTAAATTTTGTAAATTTAAGTTTCAACGAAAGTTAAGTGTGCTTTTTATTTGATAACTTTTCAAGCCAAATGTAAGTCGACCAGACTACATATGATTGACTGCATTACATACATAGTGAACCTATTCCATTAAAAAACTTAAAGCAGGCCTTCTACTGTAGTTACGCAATAAGTGTGAATGTCAAACACATTTCTAGTGGCTAAATGACCAATATATGTACACTTAACTATTATTTTTCACTTTGAAATCGTTGTTTTTTTTTTTTTTTCTTTCGCCACTTTCTTTAATGCAGATTAAATGCTTACAATGGGACGAAAAAAATGTGTGTTAAGTTTTGATTTTTATATTGGAATGTTAATTAAAAAAAAGTGATACCAGAAATACGGCATACTACAGTTCCTAAACTCAATGTGTTAGACATCCTGTATGCAAAATATGTCTTACACACCATGTATGCAAAATATCTTTCCCTCAACTCGATTAGGATATAGGATTTTTAGATTTCTGGGCTCTCGGCATCTAAGGCCATTTAGCCCGTCACGTTTGAGGGAGCACACTATCCAGGGAAAGGGAAGGAAGGAAGCGGCCTGGACCTATAAATTAGGTACCACCCCGGCATTTGCCTGATGTGAATGAAGAAAACCCAGGAAAACCTCATTCAGGGTGGCTGGCCTGAAAGAGCGTGTTACACTTTTTCGACCGAGTGCCCCCACCGGGAATCGAACCCGGGACCGATCGCACCGAAGCACAGTGCGTCGACCAATGGACAAAAATGAGAAAAGGAACAATTTTCTTCAGACTTGCAAATAGCATGGTATGAAGCACAAATGATTCACAAGACAGAAATCCCTAGCAACAAACTGATGAGAACCCGTCAGCCTACAGAGGCGCGCGCAAAGTTACCACATTAGACCGACCCGAGTCGAGATGACACTCTTACAGATAACAATTCGCATGCACAACTACTATATTAAACTGACCTGAGTCATCATCTCCACAGCGATCGCACTGGTGTTTCAGACCAAAGCGAAAGGTGAGACTTTTTGTCACTAGGAAGCAGCTATAGCACAGGTACGTTCTTTCCTTTACGACGAACGATTGGTAATCATTTTTTACTGGTATGTTTGGAATATCTCAAAAAAGCCTAAACATGTCTTGAGATCTCTGCAGGAATATCTTCCTTTAATGATTTCCTTTGGATTTAGCTATAGTGTGTGTGCAAGTGTCCGCAATATCGACTGTAATTAGTGAAATTGCGCAAGAAGACGCCATGAAAAACAAGGACATTTTTGAAAGATGAATAATAACCACCAGTGCTAGTCGGAAGAAAGCGGAAACCATGTAGGCTATTTGTAGTCGTTATAAACTTGAAGACGCCACGGAAGATGTGGACAACAGTTTAGAGAAATTTTGTAAGTTATTAATATGACCTTGAGCAAAAAAAAAAAAAATGGGTGATGTCGCACAGAGTTTGGTCGGTTTTCCTAGTTAAAAATAAAGAGTGGTTTGATCATGCATGTACACTTCTGGACTCTGTCTCAACAGTGATAACTGCTCGTATCACAGCAACGTGAAGACCGATGTAGCTTGCTCTACTCGCGGTAGAACCAGTAAACAGTTTGCAGAGTGTTCAGTAAAAACAAAGAAAAGGAGCTTAGATCCTCTTGTAGCGACTAAATCGGCAGAGGAGCTTGCCTTTGTTGCCAAAGAAGCAGCAGTGAAATTAAATACACCAAGGAATGACGAATAGTCCAAAGGATTGTCGGTTATGCGGAAGAAACTTTAGAAGCCCCCCACAAAGTTTTCCGTCACACTAGGCTATATCTTATACGGAAAACTTTTCTCTTCAATACTTATTCAGACCTGATGAAGCATATGCTTATTTTATCTGACCCTATTGTCTCCTCCAAGATACAGATTCACGCAAAGAAAAGGAGGACAGATACGGATCTGGAAAGTTATTTCAGAACTGATGCTGTTGATGCTGTCTAGCTTCATAATTCTGTCGCTATGGAATTTGATAACTTAGATAGTGATGGTACTGACTGATAAAGAAAAAAAAATTCTAGAACTGTTTCAGTCATTTCATGCACTGATTTTCATTATATTTTAGTGTTATGTAGTTTTGAGTCGTATGGGTTCGTGTTTACAAGTGCCGTAAACAGTAAGGGCCATATGCAGAGTCGTTTTGACATATGTTTAGCGTCATACCAAAGGCCTGACAACTGCAGGAAACATATGCTAGTCGAACTCTTTAGTGTGTCACTAGTCACGCATCAGAACTACTCTGCATAAGGTCTTAAATGTCTAACATAGTTTTTTTTTACCTCCCTGAACGGGATATTATTTTCTATATAAGTACAGTTGTCAAGTTCGATAACTTCAAGAACAACTTTGCTTCAGTTTAAGTGAGCAAAGAACGCCTTGCAACAAATTAAACATGTGATAAAAGCTTCAGTATGATTTGTTTTATTTTTGTCCATTATTCCCATATGCTCGACGCACTGTGCGAAGGCGAGAGTGTTAGCGACTACGCTGCAATCTTTTATTGGTAGTTCTTTATTGGACTTAAGGAAGAGAAGAGTTTGGCAAACGTAATACGAAAGAAAACAAATTTTAATATTCATAAATATGTAATTATTAACTTTCTTTAAAAAAATACAAAAATTAAATCAATATGTTTTAATTAACATTAAGAAAATTAACAGTTCGTCTGATTCCTTTATTCCCTAGCTTGCTTATATAATACAAAAATTAGATCAGAAGTACAAGAATCGTGGACAAGCGAAAAATCAATCCATGACGAGGTTAGGCAACAAATGCCAGAAACGCATTAAACTATTTAATTTAGATGAATAAATAAGATAGAGATATAAAATATACAGATAAATGAGGTGAGATAAAGATAGAAGTGTAGGAAATGTATATATATCTTGATTGGCGCTTAGTTTTCAGTGCCTAGCTTACTTTATATGTCGTAAATTGTGATTTTTACTATGTACCTCGCGCCCAAACGTCTGGCGCCTAAACGGCTTTGCGCCCAAACGGCAGCGCCAAAACGTCCGCGCCCAAATGGCGGCGCCCAAACGTCCTGTCCCGACATCTTTTGCATCGCCAGTTTGAAAGCCAGGGTCTCCAATATAACGCAAGAAAACTCTCATCATCTTCTCATTATTCAAAGTCCCAGCTCTGATTTCAGTAAATGCCCAAGAAAATGCTGTGCCATCTATTGTTTGTTCTTCAAATCTATATAGACGTTTATAGACATGCACATCAGAGTCTCTCCGTACTTTATACACTTTTCTTTTAAGTTCCACATTCATAAATTTACCCACTTCGATCCACTCTCATACATTGTGAGACACGTTCTGAGGTAGTTCATATAATTTGTAGACTAGTTGAGATTATACTCAACTTTATGCATACGAAAAGTGAGAAATCACAGTGTCATTCGTAAGTTCCAAGCATTTAGTCAGGTACCTGAGATTAAACTCAAATGACGTCACGTTGTCGCGCTTTTTATGCATACGACCTTGAGATTAATCTCAAAATCCTGAGTAAAGAGTAAGATCTCACTTTTATGCATATCATTCAATAAGTTGACAAATAAGCATCATAAACCCAGAACAAGAACTATTTTTATTCGTTTGTTTCCATGTAGAAGTAAAAGTCAATTTTAAATACTCTATACTTAAATTTATGCTATAAATATTTATTTGTAGCATGCTTGACTGTTAGTTCTTTTCTCTTTATTTGTAAAGCATGATTCCCATTTCATGTTGTGTTACAATTCTGCAACATAGTTTGAAAAAGAAACCAACAATGTATTATTTTTTTCACTTTTATTTCATTATTTATTTATACAATACATAATATTACATTGACTATAAATTGGCATAATGTTACGTTTTCGAAATATGTAACGTACATGAAGAATGAGTCAAATTAGAAAACTTGGACCTGTTACTTTTCAAGCCATCTAGAAGTTCTGCATAATTACCTTATTCTATTAAGGGATGGTTGAATCATTGAACAATTGCTTCATTATCATTTTTGTAGAAATTATTTAGTTTAGAATATTGAAACACCTTTAATATAGGTAGAATAATATAAAACTACCTTTACATTTTTCTAGTGCGCATTATGTATTGAAACTCTCGAGCCTCGTAAGATTAGCCAGTTAAACAATGCAGGGTCTGGTCAGAGATAAGATGGGTTTCTGGCATTGCGATGCTCACCTAGCATCGTAAGGACAATTATGGGGATACTCTAGAGAATGAAGTAGCGAACTTCGGTCTAGAAAGCCAGCCTAAACCGGTTCTTAGGCCCATGAATGCCTTAAACCGGTTCTTAGGCCCAGACTCTCTACAGGCACACATTTACCCTGTTCCACAAATTTACTTTAGTTTTCTTTTTATTTATTTATTTATATGTCGCTAAAACAATGCGAAAATAAGTGAAGAGTAATAATAGTGTGTACTTGATTAAAAATTACGCAATAAGTATTGTGAATTTTTATATATAGTGGAACTTTTAACTATAATTCAAAAACAGGACTTGTTAGTATCTCAAACAGGATTTAACATTATAACCTACAGTATATTAATGGAAAAAGAAAAAAAATAGTAAATGTACATGTTGGTCCGGAAGTCGGCGTACCTCGCGTTTAGTTCCAACAGTATAGTGTTAGTTATGGTAGAATGTGTGTACACAGTTACCTTGAAGTCCTAAGAGTCATAAACATCGGTATGATCACCATCTATATCGTAACACAGCTGAATTCTGCGGCAAGTTCTCGCAGATGTTTTGCGGAGATACTCCGGAGTCACGAGGGTGAAGGCGTGTTCCACAGCTGCTCGTAATTCCTGCGTTTTGTATTATCGAGTGTTTCTTACTTGTTGTTTTATAAAACTCCAGAGAGGATTGTCTGGTGTCGTCAGAACGGGACTTCTCGGAAGCCAGGCAAAGGGAGCTGGTGAAGATGCACAAGCTCTTCCAATCCAGCGACCAGGAAACGTCTGATTCAGGTAATTGCGCACGCGAGTCGCGAAGTGCCCCCATCCTGCTGTATCACAACAGTGTTTTTGATACCATTTTCTTCCAGTTGAGGCAAGCAATGTTACCAAACAAATGTGGATAAAACCTAAAACCGTCAGAAAACACCAATTAGGGGTACGCCGACTTCCGGACCACGCTGTAGTATAGTTGCAACTTGGTTAGAAACTTCTAGGTTAAATGTCCAGATGAAGACTTAAGAACTGAGGAGATCGAAATTATTGACATATACCTAAATAATACACACCAGAAAAAGGATAAAGTTATCTTTACATTGTTAAATAAGTAATTACGAAATCCTTAACAAGATTCACTAGTATATTATTTGTTATAGCTTCGGAACTATTAGACAGTTTTACTAAAACAAACCTAGTCAAAGCACTAAATATATGTCAATAACACTTGTATCACAATTATTAGTGTTATATATATGTTTAGTACTTTGGTCAGTTTTGTTTTAGTAGTACTGGAGGATTCACTAGTTTAAGTAGAAATCTTCCTTCTCCTTTGAGAACAAATTTGTTATAGCACAAAAAATGACGATAAAATTAATATGTATCATCATTAATTGTAAAACGCTCCTCGTTTTTAGAGTAGCGCATGATTACAATACATTGCTGACAGGATGTAATATTTTTACTTCTGAACAAAACGTTAGAACTCAGCCAAAGAGAACATTGTCAATTTTGAGGTGAACTTTGTGTGTTTGTATTTATTTTTTATTTTTATTTTATTTGCTATTGTTACATTGTTCAGTTTCAATCAAGTGGCTTGATACTGTATGGAACTGTAAATAAATAAATGATACATAAAATGGATTATACTTTTGTTTTAACTGATTACATAAGTTTTATATAAATGCTGAAAAGGCATGTTAGGCTTAGGATTAAAAGTTAGATTTCTGCGCTTTGAGGGGTTACTCTCTCGGCGATCACGCTATACCAGGAAAGGGAAGAAAAAAACGATTTGATGAATGAAGGAAGCAGCCTGGGATCTGTATGGTAGGTATTATTCTGGCATTTGCCTGGTGTGGCATGAGGAAATCCTTATTCGGGATGGCTGGCCTGAAAAATCTTTTATAATTCTTCTCCTGAGTGTCCCCACCGGGACCGCTGGAAAAGTATTTTGTTACAAGAAAATGAGATAAAGTCAATAATAACTTAAGATCTGCCTTTGTTCCACTTCATTCTATCTACAGCGTTTACTTAAAAGAATATCGGGGTTTCAATTTGTTATAATGTGTCTAAGATGAGATGTACTGTATTTATTCACGGCAAGAATCAAAGAGCGAACATGAGTGTTTTAGTTCATAGTTATCTCCACTATCTACTGACCTACCCAATTTGTAACTCAAGATTGAAGCAACTATCGCTTCCATCGCTGCAAACGTGCTTAAAGGATGGAATGAACTCGCCTATCTGCTAGATATGTTCCGCGTCAAGAAAGGTACTCACATTGAAAATTTGTAAGGAAAAATTGTGGCATTCTTTCGTTTTGTGTGTGTCTGATTCTTGTAAGTTAAGATTAAGAAGTTTTATACAACTTTAAAACACTGACATTCTTTTATGTTCATCCTGTATATAAGTGGTAAACTTTATTATTTCTATTACAAAATTTTTATTCCAGTTTGCCTTTTACGATTATTTTAGTATCAGGTGTATGACTACAACTTAGGATTATTATAGTTGATTTTTTTTTTTTTTTGTCTATTATTTCTATCGTAGGATGAAGAGCTAACACAGTCCAACAAACATGAAATTGAGAAGTTTTGGCATGATAAAGTATGTGCTACACCTGTCGATACAGGGGATAAACCCAAGTTTTATGTGTTATCCATGTTTCCTTATCCTTCTGGACGTCTCCATATGGGCCATGTGAGGGTATATACAATCAGCGATACACTCGCAAGGTATTATAGGATGCAAGGAAAACAGGTAAGGGGGCTTAATCGGATTGATTTGTAATAAGTATAAACTATAAGCAGGGACTAATATAAAGTTAATATGAATTATTACCCATGAGTAAATGACTTTTAAATTTTACCAACTGGAAATATAACAAGTAGAAGTGTCACGTGTACACCACGTCAAGGAGTTTGGTTTGTATGGCGTGATTATTTCACAATGGTAACAATGGTATTGAAACCGGATGTGGTAGTAAATTGTTATCACTTTCGGTTTTAGTAGAGAATATTATTTCGGTTTTATTAAAATGGAGATGGAATATTCTCGGGACGAATAATTGATTATAAGAAAGCCGTTTCTCGATATCTGTTACCATGTTTGTTCTATGTAGATCAATACTGAAACCGAAAGTTATAATGAACTTCTATCACTTCCGGTTTTAGTAGAGAGTTACGGATGGAGATGAAATGTACTTTGGGGACACTTAATCGATTGTAGGAAATCGCTTCCCGCTAACTGTTACTATTTTTGCTCGATAGTAATTAACGGTAAAACTTGAAACTAGATTTCTGCCTCTTTCGGTTTGAGTATCACTTCCGTTAATGAACTCAATTCCTTTCACTATTAAAGCTAGCCAGATTTGATTTCAGTAGCTCTTCAGATTTTTTTTGTCTTCCGGGTGGACATGCAGACAGACAGTAGAGCTCCTTTGTGGCCTAGTGGTTATCGTATGAGCCTTTGGCGTGGGAGACCCGGGTTTAATTCCTAGCGGAAGCTTATGTGGTTCGGATTCCACGTTAATCAGTAGGTCCCGTCTCATATAGCCTTGCTGCTGAAAGGGACGTTAAACTCAAAATCAACTTCACGGACAAACAGTAAATATATAAAGGAATTTTGGTAAACCAAAGTCCTTTATAATCGAAGAAATATAGACGAATACACGCTGAAACTATATGAAGGAAAATTCTACTCGCTCATTGTCAAATTATCCAATGAAAAAGAAAGATGAAAAATGCATGATAAATAACTTTTAAGCCGTAACTCATTCTTCATAAGTAGGTTACTGTCTAAAATTGTTGAAAAGTTCAAAATACCTATTCTTTCCAAATATTCAGGCGAATGTAAATAAAAGCTGCTGAAATTATAAGCTACTAATATTGAAAATAGAACATAGGCTTGTGAGTTTCTACATTATAGAGCCTTTAACCCATTAGGGACGGACGCGCTATAATTAGAATGATCAGTCGTGCCGTTTTTAACAAAATTGTCCTTTCTTATTTAAGAAAGACCAACTCTCCTACAAGAAATTCAGTCATATATATATATAATGACATTCAAAAGACAATCGATGTCTCTAATCCTGGTTCTTGTTAAGTGTTAAAAATTATAACATAAAAATTAAAAACACAATATGATTCAATAAATAAAAATTGGCATGAATGACGATGCAATAGGGTGGATTGTTAAATTATGCCGGTTTTCTTAGTGTCACGCTTTTTTTTTTTCTTTGTTTGTTTCTAAGTCTGATCACCCTACCTAAAAGGTATCCGAGCCTATGATTGATATTGAATAATTTTTTTCACAAATTAAGCACAAAAGCCCCGTTCCTCTCCGTTTAGATGTTATATTTATATACCACACCAGTCCTGAACAGAACGATCTGCTGTGTTTATGTGCTACGCCGTCAAGAAAGTACCATTGTAAAATTACGCTTTGCCTTGACAATTCAGCAACTCCTGTAAATTTCTATCTCGTATTTCTTGGTTTTATTATTTTTATTATATATTTATTTCTTGAATGAATTTTACCTCCGCTTTTTAAAAAACTATTTAATCTATATGTTGAAGAATACAATATGTACTCACTTTGAAGGTACTTACCTTTAAGATGTGGGGAGTGAATTCTAATTTTGGATAAAATATCCATTGTCTAGTGGTGTGTAAATTGGGGTAAAATTCTCATATAAAATATAAGGTGAAATTACATGGATATTAAAAGGAATAAAGTGCTTCATTGGTATTTCAAAAAGTATTTATTGAATTTAGCCTTTATGAACACGTGTAGTACATTATTGTGATAACTTTATCTCTAATATTTTATTGCCTTACTCAGGCTGACGTCGGGCCGACTGACAAATATCAGATGACATAAAATAAATGAAGTCCCTCCTCATGAATTGAATTATGCCATTTGTTGTTCAGGTATTAGGCATTTAATTTTGAAAACCATTTCGCGCGTTGGTCTCCTAGAAGTTCTTGGAAATTACCGTATACGCGGTACCTCAACAATGATTTGTTCATATTCCTCAATAGTGATCGTGAATTCGTGGAGAAAGAAAGAAAAAGAAAAAAATGTTTGTTCAGCAAATCTATATCCTTGAATGGGTAATAATACTCTGAATAGGCTACGAACAATGACCATACATAGTCGTGTAATATGGGCTGTTATCCAGATTTGCTGGAAATAAAGTGCTTTCAAGAATTTACTGTGCTGTTGTGTTGTGATTCATAAAGGATTCCAGCATGATACCGTAATAATACACAGTTACTATCTAACCAGCCCTATGGCCTATAGAACCCGGTGATTCAATACACCATTCACATTAGCTCTCCATTGACTTCTGTCGTTAGCCAACTGGATCCAGTTTCTATTTTGTATTTCTAGTTCAGCAAAATCCATTTTAATATTATCCTCCAATCGGCACCTAGATCTTCCTAATGGTCGTTTTCCGATTGGTCTTCCAGTTAAGATTTTGAAAGCGTTCCTACTTTCTTCTATTCTGGCTACATGACCTGACCTGGACACATGAGCCTTCTAGACTTAACCACCCTTGCAATGTTAGATAAAAGGTTTACATTACACAGTTTCTCGTTATAAAGTTTCCACCATTTCCCAGTCCCGTCCGTCTTGGCTCCGAATATTTGCCTTAAGATTTTATTTTGAAATATTTTCAGTCTGCGTTCTTCCCTCAAAGTAAGCGATCATGTTTCACAACCATACAGCGTAACAGGCATGATTAACGTTTTACATATTTTAAGTTTCAAACTTTTCGGCAGAATTCGCGAAGACAAAAGGTTTTGGACTGAATAATAACATGAATTGCCTCTTTCAGTCGACATGTACTTTCTTCGTAAATACGGTTTTGGTCTGTTGATGTTGATGTTAGTCCTTAAAATTCACAGTTACGGTAGTATTTTTTAATTTTGTTTTTTCAAGGAGATATACGAGCCAATAATTTTAGAGTCACTGATATCAAACCACATGATCGTTAGCGCAGTTCAACAGTCTTTTCATGCTGTATCAAGAATTCACTGATGATTAGTATCTCCTGTTCTGTTTGCTGATGCATCAGAGCAGATGAAAATGGGATACGTCGATTAATAACAAATTATTCAAAATAGTCTTGGTCAGCATATTGGGCATATCTGCTTTCTTGACACTTTTTGAATGATTTTCAGCAGTTCCCAACTTTTAGGGAGTTAATTCGTATTCATATAATGATAAAATAAAAAAAAAATTTGGAGTCACACTTGAAATGTGGGACTGCTGGCACGCTGAGAGCCGGTGACTGCATTGGAAATTTTCCCTCACCTTTCAAGTTATTAAGCATTCCCACTGTTCGGAGATCATTGTTTTACATCTAACGCATTACCCATTCAGATTTAGAAAGGTCAATATTGTATTCCAAAATGATAATTGATCACCATTAAAATGACGTCTCAACGAAGCCTACACTTTAACATATCATAGGATTAAGAAAAAAACAAGAAAAACTTTGTGTAATCTATCTATTTTGGAGACGAGATACTTTGGTGGGGAATGGATTATACTCGAGGGTTGATGGTATGTGCGCCTGCCAGCTGCACCAGATTCAAGGCCCTGTGGTTTGGAGCCCATTAACCTTTGCAGGACAGACAGAAGTTCCAAGAAAATCGTAAATATTTGCGTTGGCGGCGCAGCGCTAGTACTCCTAACTGTCACAGAGATACAAGCCATACCTCGTTGGAAAGCCTATGGGACGCAGATTCCACCGACGTAACTTTTGTGCCTCCCGTGCCCAACCCGTAAAAGAAGAAGTAGAAGAAGATAAAATTTTTTTAAAAAAAATCAAAGTTTGTGGGACACTGACAACACTTATTTTTCGTACGGAAGAAAAAAGTTTTTACATATACACAGGGTATCACTAGTTAGTGTGTTCATTTATCTTTGTTGGTACCAGTTTTGTGCTTGTAGCTCCTTTGTGGAGAGAGTTTCCGCCAAATGCTGGGGGAAGGGGAACTAAAAACATCCAACTTTTCCCTCCTACCCTTCCGCTGCGGGATCCCCGATGTGGATTAAATGCACGCCGTTGGAAAGTTTTATCCTTCCTGAAGAGAGAAATACCTAAATTATCTCTCTAGGTTAATTAGGAGCCAAGCTACGGAGGTTTAAACTGCTGGCCCAGCCTCTGAGCCGTTGGTCCTGAAAAGATTAATAAAAGGTCCTGTCCTTCATAACCCCGATGATGCATAAGGAGTTAAAAATCAAAACTTAAAGTCATCTCAACAAATGGCAGTGTTGCGATGCATCATGAACCACTGACCCATTTGGACTGAGTCTATAAAATAACGCCTTCTCTCTATTTCCCCATCCCCACCAACGACTGTACTTCATTGCGCCAGTGCCAAATTTACTTATGAAACATATCAGTCGGTTCGGTGTCATCCTATTAAAAAATAAAATCATATTTTGCAATTGCATATTGTTATAAATCAATAACATTCTATGTAATTTCAGGTAATTCATCCTATGGGCTGGGATGCCTTTGGTCTTCCAGCAGAGAATGCTGCTATTGAAAATGGTATAGAGCCAAATAAATGGACGAAGGAAAATATCGAGCACATGCGAAATCAAATGCATCGATTGGGCTTTAGTTTTGATTGGGATAGAGAATTAGCGACATGTAATCCCAAATATTACAAATGGACGCAGTACCTTTTCTTAAAACTGTATGATGCTGGCCTTATATACCAGAAGGAGGTATGATAGTATTTTATATTTCAGACTTATACTGTACAGTGTGATACACTTATTACTGGATACTATATTATGTTCGATTTCTAATGAGCTACTTAAAGTTTGTTTACTTTGTCTTATATATTATCGTGA
The DNA here is from genome assembly GCF_964235325.1 of Thermobia domestica. Lineage (NCBI taxonomy): Eukaryota > Metazoa > Arthropoda > Insecta > Zygentoma > Lepismatidae > Thermobia > Thermobia domestica. Next base: position 35,021,259 of record NC_137454.1, read on the forward strand.
TTCGGAAGAACACGAAGATTTCTTCACAAAGGCTATACAGTATTTTGCTGTATAAAACATACAATATACGTCTTTCTCAAGTTGCAATCTATTTCATCCGTGATAGATATACCTCCGAGTTGCTAATGCGCGAAGTCCCAGTATTTTATTCGTTTTCTGGTAAATGTACCCTTCTCAGATACATACCTAAGGTGTTAGGTTTCCACTCAATTCAATCAACAGTCATAGGTGTTCTTAATAGAGTAAAACTTGTTAACTTGGTCTTATTTCTATGTAACTAGTAAATTTTCATGAACTTTATATGATTTATTACATGATTAATTAAGGAAACCATGGATTTTTTCGTCACACCATATTTTGTATTAATATTAATTTTACAAAATTGTCAGTAAAAACTATAAGACTAGACCCAGACTGGAACCCTTGTTTCCGGCTTACTGCGCCGGTGTGTTAACCACTATCTTATCTAGTTCATTCCCTAATGAGTTACACATTTTTCACTCTTGAAATCTGTGTTCATTCATTGAAAGCACGTGAATTTACATGAATGAGCATAGATCTGTTATCCTTGGACAATCCAATAGCTATAATAATGAATCATATAGACAGTTATTAATTACGGTTACAAGAATATGACGAAGTAACCGATTTCACAAGAATATAGTCTTTCAGAGGAAGGTTTGTGGCAGTTATATATGTACCAGACTGTACATATCAATAAACTAAAAATTGTGTTACATTAGTCTCCAAAATTATTATAGATGCTTTAAAAAATCATATTAAACATTAAATTTTCGCTGACAGTGATCAGCAGTGTCAAGACTTGTACAACGAAAGGTATTTTACTGGGATAGAATGTATGGCAGCTAAATATTTAGGAAAGTAAATAGATTCATCTTTCTGCTCTAGTCTTTACAATACTGACAGCTGTTAGCAAGAAATTCGACTTGTAAAAATATGTTTTTAAAACATCTATATTTTTATTGTATATTAATTAACTAAAATACGAGTTTCTGCTTATTGTCATTACAACTACAATACGAAAAGTCTTTGTTCTATATAATATCAATCACACTTATTTTCTGTAAGTTGGCAGATTTCATTGTGATCAGTAACATAGACTGGCCAACATGAACAGGTTTTAGTTTGTAAACCCTGGATTGTCCAAAACATAACAGGAATTATGGTTCAGTGCTAAATGGCTGAGCGCTAACTTCAAGGTCTACTGGTTTGTTTGTAGTTTAACTTCGCATTTCAACACCGAGGCTGTACAAGATGTCGATCTATAACTTAACTTGGGATCCGAACCACATGAGTCAGCGGGAATCAAACCCAGATCTCTCACGACGAAGGCGCGAATGCTAATCAGTCAGTCACAAAAAAAACTCCACCAATCTCAAGGATGAAGATGTGTTGCTGTTCAAGGCATGAACTGAGTAGAATAGTAGTTAACGCACAGGTACGATAGGTGGAAACTCGGGTTCGATACACGGCCAGAACGTATTGAACAGAATATATTGAATCTTCTGTTAATGTATTTCAATTGGCTGTTATTGAAGTCGGGTCAAGACTTCACTTAGGAACTAATATGTTCCCTATCCAAATATCCAGGTTTCAGAAACCTCTTGTACTTCCGCAACAATTTTTATAGAGGGAGTTTGGCTACGGACATATCATTTGAAGTACTCACAAACTTCCTCTATAAAAATTGTTGTGAAAGTACCGCAGGATTCTAAAACATAGATATTAGAAATGGGACCTACTAATTCCTAAGTGAAGTCTTGACCCGACTACGGTAGGTCCCATAGTATTGGAGCTATGGAAATTTAAAGTTCATTTTTTCATATTCTCGGCAGCAACTCCGAAATGACGGATTTCTGCACCCAGGTTGGTCTGTGCTTTTTTTTCTGTTTTATCTTGGTTTTAGGAATCACCTCCCAAACGTTGTGGGTGTTGTTTTTGAAACACCCTATATATATATATATATATATATATATATATATATATATATATATATATATATATATATATATATATATATATATATATATATCTTAAGAAGGAAAATTCCTATACGTGGCCTACGGCTGCAATTTCAACAGGTAGGGGGTTAACTTCTATGAAATAGAGGGAGAGAAACAATATTATGTTGCTTTGTGTGTGTTGTAAGTAGTGTGTTACGTCATAGTTAGAAGAAGACAGACAACAGTAAATACAATCAGCTATTTAGCAGTGCATTATTTTCACATATACAGTACCTAAATGAATACTGTCTGCTTATTCGGCTGAGATCTCTAGTTGGCAGAGTGCCAAGGAGAGTCTATCTTAATGAAAGAATAGAAGTGAAAAAAAGGAAGGCGTTGGTTATTCGCGTGGGCGGTAAAGGTATTGTTTTAACAGTATTAGCAGCCCGGCACAATAAATCTATACCTAATAAGATTTTATGAATAATAAAATCAAAGTGGTCCTACATCACTGAAAGCACGATAATGGATGATTATTGTCCGTAGGGCATGACTGGGATCTACAGTGCAAGATGAACAAAAAACAACAGATGAATCCAAAATTTGTTGAAGGGGATAAGCACAATATTTTGCTCCATCATAAATAAAATATACAATAAATGATCCACGTACACATACACACATGTGCGCACGCGAGCATAAACACGAAACAGGTAAGACAAAGAACTTGTAAAATACAGTAAACTGCACAAGCACAAATGTATGTCTATTGTAGAAAAAGACAATAACTTAAGTCCTCCCGCGAGTCGTTGGTGCAATCAACCGAGTATCGAAGTCCCTAAAAACACAATGCTAGGCTGCATTTAAAATGCGCGCGCTCTGTTCACTGCATGATATCATCGCCTGACCAGAATGCACTGCTGACCTGGAACCAATTTACGTAGGTTGACAACTATGTTTAAACTTTCAACCTTCTTTCTCTCGCTCCCAGAGGAGAAAACTGAACACTTGTTGTCCGTACATACACATACCTATATCTTGTAATGGATTGTTCTAGTTCTGTCATGCGCATAAGTGTGGAGAGACACCTAAGGTCCGAGGGTAAACAGTAAACATTGTGTTCCAGCAGAATAATAATAATTTTAAAAATTATCAGTTATTGTTGGTAACGAACGTTATATTATTTAACGATATAAAATTAGTTTTTTCAGTTTTCTTGGAAACTACAGTTCAAAATGTACCCTTAAGCATCTTTCATTCAGCTCAATAATCTATCAATTGATACATTATAGTTAAACAAAAATTACAATATAAGAGTTAATCGTAATTTGTGCTTACTCATTAACCGTACTGTGTACTGTCATCTTGCTAGTGAGATGGCATAGTTCTCGTATAGATTTAGGTTTACGATTAAAAAAAAAAAAAAAAAAAAAAAAAAAAAAAAAAAAAAAAAAGACACTACAGATTCACATTTACCTCATCCATGTCATTCTGTTCTCAACGAAATCTGTCGATAGGTATGATCAATAATGTATCGAGACAATTTATGTGTTCTCTCTCAAACTACTATTATGAACAGATATCACACTGAAAACTAGAAACATGAACAACTAATTTACAACATTCGTTTTTCACAAGTAAATTCCGGGATTGCCGACTTGTGCGGGTTCAAAACGGATACAGCGTAATAGCATAGTCAAAACAAAACATTCCAGGAAGAACTCAAACTAAAAGAAGAACACTTACTAAAGCAAAGAAGAATACCAACAAAACAAAAAGAACACTAACTAAAATAAAGAAGAATACTAACAAAACAAAAAAAAAAGAAAAACAGGAACTAAAACAAAGAAGAATACTATCAAAACAAAGAAGAAGACTTATTAAAACAGAACACTAACTAAAAAAAGAACATTAACTACAACATAAAAAGAATTCTTACGAAAGCAAAAAGAACCCTCACTAAAATAAAGAAGAATACTAACCAAAAACAATGAACACTAACTAAAACAAAGAACACTAACAAAGAAACAAGAAGCTCAGACAAAGAGAATACTCAGAAAAAAATGGAAGAACACATAAACCACAAGGAAGAACGCTAACTGCACAAACGATTTGATTTGACTTAATTTTTAGTTTAGCATCTCGTTCAGCAACGGGACTATATGAGACATGGACCTACACCGTAAGGTGGAGTCCGAACCACATGAACAACACAAACGAGTCCACTAAATAAAGCAGATCCGGTGCACATGGCACAGTCTTCACAAAAACCTAGGCTTCTCTCAACGTATATAAATATATATATATATATATATATATATATATATATATATATATATATATATATATATACACACACACACACACACACACACACAAAAAGAGAACAAAATCACTGGATAAAGTAGCAGAATGCTAGAAATCTATCTATCTCAAAATCCAGACGGAAAACTAATCTGACTATACATATAAATAGATAGATATATATACATACATATATATATATATATATATATATATATATATATATATATATTAAACGTTAATGTTATTGTAAACTTTCTATAAGCACATAAATTGTTTCTAAAATATTAAAACAAGAAACATACGAAAATTCGTATAGCACAGATATATAAATATAATGAATTTATATAAAATTTAAATATACGCGTTAATATTTACTATTAGTTGTTAATGCTAACTACCATTGTCTTTATAGTTTGTGTTTCTTCTCTTTGAGTTCAATTTGTTTTATGTGAGCCTTTAATTTGACTTCTTGTTACCCCATGTCTTTCGTGGTGAGATGTCAGCATGTGTAATGATTTGTGGATATCACAATTTCTTTCCAAAGGAAAATATGGAAGTAACCAGTATTTGATTAGTGAAACGGATGAACTTGTAAAAGCTAAACGTATGAATTTCAGGCGTTGGTGAACTGGGATCCAGTAGACCAAACTGTGTTAGCAGATGAGCAGGTTGATGAAGATGGACGTTCATGGAGATCTGGAGCTAAAGTGGAGAAGAAGTTATTGAATCAGTGGTTCATTCGTAGTACAAGGTTTTCAAAGTAAGTACATTTCATGGCAAGAGGCGTTATTGATGCACTTTCTTCTGCACATATGTTAAACTATACAAGGCGCACCCACAAAGTGACCGAACTTTTATAAATACAACTAATTCCTTAACAGTGTTACTACAGTATGACAGCACTGAAAGAGCTGTTTAAACTTTCTATCAGTATCTTTTAAAACCCGCCTTATGCATTTGTATCTGCGTAAGTATGTGATAAATTCCATGTAGTATGTAGTCATCGTATGGAACGAACAGCCAAGTTTCATTACCCGCCAGCCTTCACTTTAAGTTGTTGTTGTTCTATGCTGTACTAGCCACCAAAACCTCACATACGCTTTTCTACTGGCTTTTTGCTGTTCTATCAAGAAGCAGAGGCATTTTGCAAAACAAGCACACTTTCCGTATTTTCAGGTCCTTGGCTAAAATTAACGTAAGCTTTTACTGTATTTATCTGAAGGGTGATTGACAGTTGGTGTGTGGTTATGTATCTATCAGCTTCCACTGATGCACGAAATATCTCCATATTTACCTCATTCCTTGAGATTTTCAAAGCACCTTGACCATGGCTTATCCTCAACATTTTTGCGTCCATATATGAAACTTGTGTCATGAATATCCCTGAGCTCTTGATAGTCCTCGTTACCATACAGTGTCCTAACTTCAGTAACATTTCGGTAAAAGATTTATCCAATATGTAACAAAACTTTATGTTAGAATGTTGTTCTATTTCCATCGCTTGTTCCGTACGACCACTTTACACTGCATGCATTTGTTGTAGGCCTATCTAGATACAAACAGCATCAAACCGGTTTAAACAGGCACTAGTAGAAAGCTTAAAGACAATTTTTGTCATTGTTGTTATACTGTGGTAACATTTTAAAGACAGTTGGCTGCTTTTGCGAGGTTCGGTTACTTTATTCGCATATTTTGTATAAATTACAGAACAGAACAAAACAAACAATGACAGAAAATATTTCCGGGTACGTAAGTGGATACTGTGACAAACTGTTTACTTATATTTATATTATTTCGCTTCACGTCTGTAACCAGTCGCGAATTCAATTCATAGCTCTAAGATAGCGGAGTATACCAAGCTTCTTCTTGCATTTGGAAAATCGTGGTGAGTTAGTGGCGTTCATATAGCAAGCGAAAACAAAGAATACATTCTCAACATTATCATGGTGAATTCTCAATTCCAGTAACTTGTCGGATTTGTGTGTGTAAGGGACTAGTTTTGTAAAGAATCGTAAGAAAAATGAAAAATTGATATATGCTCACTCGTTTAAACTTTGTAGTTTATAAGGAATGATAAATTTCCTCAATAATAATAATAATAATACACTTGTTCTGTCGTGGGGGGCGCCGTGGCTCAGTGATAGAGCGTTCACCTCCGGTGCTTGGGGTCCCTGGTTCGATCCCAGATCGCGCCGTGTGGTCTTTGTAATGGACAAACACCGTGCTCGTGGGTTTTCTCGAGGTTCTCCCACTTTCTTCATTCCACCATTTCATTCATTTCTCATAATCACCGTCTCCTTTAGCCCAACCGGCATAACCGTGGGACGTAAAACTCAAAGATTTCATTTAATTTTTTATTCTGTCGTGTAGTCCATTACTTTCAGGTTACGTCATTTATACCATATTTAAAGAAATATAAAAGATTACTTTAATGTTGAGAATATATTTCTACTAATATTTCGGTTTACCGGACGCGGAATAGAGATTCATAAACTTTACTTAAAGTGGAATGGATAGCCATTTATTAGATTGTTCTAAGTGTAAGGTACATAATGTTTTACTTTCTGTTTTAACGATAATGGCGACTTTTTACACTATTTTGATTTACTTACTTAAAACTACATTAAACACAAAACTATGTTTGCATTTTCAATAGTACTCTGGCGATAGCTATAGTGTGGTGTAAATTGATACCGGATATTACTTAAAAATTCGTATTCTGAACATTAGGAAAGTTTTCATATTTCTTAGGTCACCCTATGAGAAGTACGATATATATACTTAAAGAGGTAAATATTTTAAGTTTGAATTAATACAGAGCGGTTCAGAGTGCGCTGTGAATTCAAAATACTATTTTCATTGCATAACTACTGAATAAGACGGAAATTATTAGAATTTAAAGAAAAAAGCCCTGGTAATGTTTGAAAATGAAATGAAATGAAATCTTTAAGTTTTACGTCCCACGGTTATGTCGGTTAGGCTAAAGGAGACGGTGATTATGAGTAATGAATGAAATGGTGGAATGAAGAAAGTGGGAGGAAATGGGAGAACCCCGAGGAAACCCACGCACACGGTGTTTGTCCACCACAAAGTTCACTTGGCGGGGGCTGGGATCGAACCCAGGACCCCGAGCACCAGAGGTGAACGCTCTACCACTGAGCCACCGCGGCTCTTGGTAATGTTTGAGTAAGTTAAAGACGAAATTCTTTCTTTCTCTGTCTCATTCTCGCTCTCAATCCATCTGTCTCATTTTGCTCACATAAATCATAGGTTTTCGCATTCGCATTGGCATAGGATGGGGTCAAATAACGAAGCTTTATTTCTATAGTAATGAACCTTTGCATTTCTTAAGGCACAATAGAGTAATTGAGTTAATTAGTTACATTTTGCCTGTTTCTGTTCTAGGTCTCTACAGGATGGATTATCTGACCCTATTTTGCAAGATTGGAAAGATATAACGAAGCTCCAACAACATTGGATTGGTGAATGCAACGGAACCACTTTTGACTTTTTGGTAACATTAGTCGATCCATCTCACCAACAGGTCTTAACAGTTTGGACCGAACATCCCGAATACGTTTTTGGAGTTGAGTTTATTGCTTTAGTGCCAGGACATGTGTTAGACCAACCCCATTTAGTGGAAGAAGAACTACATTTGAATGTCCCTAATTCAGGTGGTAGTGTATGTAAGAAACTGAGCGTACAAGCTGTTCATCCATTCACCAGCAGACTGATTCCCATTTTTATTACAGACCATGTTGACTTTGCTGAAAAGGCTGATAGTCACCTAGGAATACCAGGTGTTTCGGAAAGTGATAGTACTTTTGCGGCTAATGTGAAATTGCCTGTCGGACCACCAGTGATTCATGTAGACGCCGAGGCAAAAGTGAGGCTTGCGTCAGCTGCAGAGTTTACGGGAGTAGAAGTAGAAGAAGCTGCAAGGCAGATCTGTGCTTTAGCGCAACAGCGTGGCATAGGAGGATACCCTACGAGCTCAAAGTTACGCGACTGGTTAATTTCAAGACAACGGTACTGGGGTACGCCTATCCCCATAATTCATTGCTCAAATTGTGGTGCTGTGCCTGTACCTTATAGTGATCTTCCGGTTGTGTTGCCTAAACTTCAACAGTTGTCCGGAAAGGGCAAATCTCCGTTACTTGAAGCCAAGGAGTGGCTACAGACAACATGTCCAAAGTAAGTATTCTTCGTTTCTTAAATTAATAGGTATTGATAATTTCAAAATATGTTGTTTAACAATCGCTAATTTTGTCGTGACTTCCAGTACTAACACAGCCAACATAAACTAATATTAATTATTAAAGCATATTATCACCAAGTACTAAAGAAAGTAAACTTTTGAGCCCTTTCTTATCTTCCATCCTGGAGATGAAAATCACAACATTACGGTTTCAGGACTTCTCTGGTCCGCTTGTCATTGTATTTTCTACTGCTGCAGAGCAACCAAAATATGGTGAATTTTACAGAGAACAAAATAACTATACATTCGTTTCATCATGTTTCTTTAGTTTCACATTTGTGATGATGACAATTCTATGAATTCGAAATAATTCATATTGCATCCAGACAAATTTATTTTCATCAGTTTATAAATTAAACCAATATTTTTACTTTTCAAATAAAATAATATTACACCATTATCTGCTTCAACGATTGGGTGAAATCACTTTATCTTCTTCCTGGAATGTCACACGTGCCTTCTCTCCATATACCTTTTTTATTTTCATGCTGTCAATTATTCTGTCCGGTCTCAATTTCTAAATCATTCATCGTAGCAAAAATATATTGACGATATGGTATTAAGCTTAACTATTAGATTAAAAGCAAAAGACCCTATCTTTGCTTAGAAACTGTCAACAGCAGCTACCAGAACCCTGCTGTGTATATATATGCGCTATACTTCCTGCCTATGATATCAAATGATCGTATCCCCTGTTCATTCATTACTTTTTTTCACATAACTCCACCCTCCCTTACTACGTCACATTACCTTATCAATACGTAACTTAATACGATCAAATGTCACCACTTCGGCTGTAGGACATAATGTTAACCCCTCTGGTAGATGGAGCATTTTTCCGAGAGCGCACACGGTTCTTTTGTTTGTGTGTATAAGTGAAATGTCTTGTCTTTTCTAATTACAGGTCTCGTGAGAGAAGTCATACCAGTAAAAATACAAGTTTTTTTTCTTTTTTTAATTAATAATTTGGAACTTTTACAACAATTAATACATTAGGTAACCTTTTCTGCCTTAGTTTCAAGCAATAACACTTTAAATTTTAATAATGTGAGTTTCCTCACAAGCCGCCTCTGCCTCTAATATATCCTTTTTGGGGGATTTCTTTGTTCTAGTATCTGCTGGTATTTTAAATATAACGTCAGAAAATAGGCATTTGTAAAGTGCTACAGTGTTAACTAAGTATGTGTAAGTTTTACTCTTAATCATTAATTGGTTCCCTTAAGAATTTTCAAAAGAGAAAAAATTAATCTGTGTGAAACTTTATGTTGAAATGAGAAAAACTTGGTGCTTGAGTTCGTATACTTGTGTTACTATTGAAAGAATTTTCTTCCAGGTGCAAGAGTGATGCAACGCGTGAAACAGACACGATGGATACATTTGTAGATTCGTCGTGGTACTTTTTGCGATATCTTGATGTAACAAATGATAAACAACCATTTAATCCTGAAAAAGCAGATAAATTCATGCCAGTGGATATCTATATTGGTGGCAAAGAACATGGTATGTATTCATACTTCATGCAAAACATATATTTCGCAATTTGATGTATTAGCAGGTCAGTTGTGGAAATGGAAGTGTATTTGTTAGGAATGTATGAAAACTGAAGTATTCTACGTAACTAAAATTGTATATAGTAAGTTCCACATAACTGTTTTCATATCCTGATGTCAGAAAATTCAGTTCTTCCAGTTCTGATCACATGGAACATAGAGTTTTATATGTTTATAGAGAGTTTTATATACTACAATTTTGTAATAAGTTTTCCCATTACTTGTTATCTGATAAAGTTTACAGGAAATTAAAGAAGACAGTTCTTCGAGATAATGTCATAACTAGGGCAATATCCAAACAATCGTTTACAATGGTTTTTCAGTTTTTGTACATGTGTTGTCTTACATTAAAACTACAAATCGCTGTGCAAAGCAACGTTTATTTAAAAAAAATAAATTGTAACAGTTTCGCCAACTAACTGAATATATTGGCTTCATCAGACACTCACTGAATAAAGCAACGTTTATTCATAAAATAATAAATGTGTAACAGTTTCGCCAACTAACTGAACATATTGGCTTCATCAGACACTCACTGAACAAAGCAACGTTTATTCATAAAATAATAAATGTGTAACAGTTTCGCCAACTAACTGAACATATTGGCTTCATCAGACACTCACTGAACAAAGCAACGTTTATTTATAAAATAATAAATGTGTAACAGTTTCGCCAACTAACTGAACATATTGGCTTCATCAGACACTCACTGAACAAAGCATCGTTTATTTATAAAATAATAAATGTGTAACAGTTTCGCCAACTAACTGAACATATTGGCTTCATCAGACACTCACTGAACAAAGCAACGTTTATTTATAAAATAATAAATGTGTAACAGTTTCGCCAACTAACTGAACATATTGGCTTCATCAGACACTCACTGAACAAAGCAACGTTTATTTATAAAATAATAAATGTGTAACAGTTTCGCCAACTAACTGAACATATTGCCTTCATCTGTCACTGTCAGTGGACACTAAACATTGAAACTGAGACTGGAGAGTGTCTGATGAAGCCAAAATGTTTAGTTAGTTGGCGAAACTGTTACACATTTATTTTTTTTTTTTTTTTAAATAAACGTTGCTTTGCACAGATATTTGTATTTTTAGTATAAGTTAATCAATATAGCAAAGCTAGTATGAATCAGAAGTTATGTGTTGTGTGTTGTAATTTAGTTGTAAAACGAAATGAAATGAAATCTTCGAGTGTAACGTTCTACGTTTATAACTGTTAGGCTAAGAGAGACGGATAATTAAGGCAAGTGAATGATAATGGAAGAATTTATGGGATAGATACGATGTTGTTCACCACAAACTTACTTGAATGAAATCGAACCAGGGACCACGCACACCAGAGCTAAGCGCTCTACTTCTGAGTCACCGTGTCCTCCACCTATAATTTATTTGTGTTTACTAAACATATCTGTGATAGTTCTTTTAATGACACTTAATATAAATGCGATTGTATGCGTTGAAGTACTAGAGGTTCAAGGAATGTTATGAAGGGTATACGATTATTGTCAATGGAACACAGAGAGAGAGAGAAAAAAAATCTTTTTAAACATGAATATTTATTAGAGTAATTACATAATTAAGCAGGATTTATTGTGAATGCAGAGGCGTTATTAAATGCTTTCAGGGATATGCGTTTGGAAATAAATGCAGAGGAAACTAAATAGATGGAAATTCGCCAGGATCGTAATAGTGCAAATTACGGATGCATCAAAATATCAACTAATACTTTCGACAAAATGGATGCTTTCAAATATCTAGAATCAATATTAAGAGACCAAAATCATATTCTCGAAGAAATTAAATGTCGACTGAAAGCAGGGAATTACTGTTAATTATTCAGTTCAAAATCTTTTGTTGACGTGAATTCTGTCGGGGAATTTGAAGCTTAAAATATATAAAATGATAATCATGCGTGTTGTGCTGTGTGGTTACGAAACATGGTTGCTTTACTGCGAGGGAAGAATGTAGACTGAAAGTATTTAAGAGTAAAATCCTGAGATGAATGTTTGGACCGAAGAGAAACGGAATGGCGGAAACTTCATAACGAGGAACTGCACAATTTTACCGTTTACGACACATTGTTAGGGTAATCAAGTCTAGGAGGTTCAGGTGGGCAGATTAAGTAGCCTGAATGGAAGAAGATAGGAACGCTTTCTAAGCTTTTACCGGAAATCCAATCGGAAGACATCCATTAGAAAAACCTAGGCGCAGATGGGAGGACAATATTAAGATGGATCTCGCAGAAATAGAAGTACAAAGTTGAAACTGGATCCAGTTGGCTAAGGACAGAAGTCAATGTGAACTCAACATTGAACCTCCAGGTTCCATAGGCCATAGAGTTAGTTACTTAATATTTTATGGACCCGGGACCATATAGTTCTAGCGGCAACCCTTTGTAATCATTAGTGGAAATGAAGAAATTTAAGCTGCAAAACACATCACAGTTTGGAATGTTACTTTCAACTTCTGTAAACTAAAAATGTAAACTGTTGATGTGAGTGACAACATAAATCACGTGAGTGCTTGAAACTAATGAAGAAAGGAAGAATAAAAAAGCTATTGGAAACTTTAGAAATATAAATAATGTATCCTTTCATTGGTAAAATGACAGTCACTTGTAACACTAAATTCTTACAACTTTAACACTTTTACATACTAGAGCACGATCAAATTACACTGTCAGACAATAATTTTGGTAGATGTTCAACCGCACACTAATGTTTACACTAATCTTCTTAAATTGAACATGTGATTGTGTATACAATATTAGTGTCGCAAATTAGGGAAGCTTTTGCACAATTCAAATATGCGTCCATTTATCTCCTTAAGTTACGGAGAATATAGCTTATATAAACGAGTAAGATCAATCAATGGATATATTGCAGTTGTAAGTTAATGGTTGAGATAAATTTCATTGTTTGATTTAATTAAATAGATATTGGCTGCTGTTTCGTCTGTCAAATAAGATATACAGTTCAAGTGTTACTTTTAAACCAAAGACGAGTACTTGAACTTACGGGAATACAGCAACATACATACATACGTGTGGCAGTCTAATAGAAAGCATAATGTGTTTTTTGAACTATGCTGCCAACAGGAAAGAAAATGTCACAGCTAGTAACCTTTGGAACTTTTGATACAGAGTCGACTAATATACAAGTATATTGCTGTCCAATTGAACAATTATGCGGCTTTAATTTGCCAACCAATCAAGAAAAAAAATTTAAAATAATGGCTGTACTGAGGGATATGTCGATAATAAGAACAGCGAAACTTATATTTGTCCACTACGTGTAAAGGCAAGAGATTGGCGGAAGCTGCAACAGTAAATTTCAGCAATATGAACGTAGATTTAACTATTTCACAGAACGATACAAACTCCATAAAATGAAACAAGCAGAATGTCAGTCAATTAAGCAGTGTGTACTACTGTTAAAAAGGTAGGCAATGGTAATAATGTAAATGATGCTTTACGTGACAAAGTGCTCTTCGAAGTAAAAAGTAAAGTAACGCGAAAACAGCTTTGGTGGCTTTACTAATAGTCTTTGCACAATCCATTGAAACATGTATGTGATATGGAACACACTGAAGAACAGTCACATGTAATCAAGAAAGATGAAGTTCAAACGCGTGAGATTTATCAGATGAATGCACGGAATATGATCACTGTTACATAAATATCCAAAATATCAAAAGTTGAACTCAGCTAGGTGACCAGGATAACAATAATGTTTATATCGACATCCCAAAGGCCCCACTGAATGAAAATGGATTTAAATGCAAAGAGATGGAGCACTTCTCGTATGTGGAGATGAAACTGTTATGGAGTTAACGCCAGCAATTTAGAGGTTTAAGCAGTAGTCTGGAAGAAATTCTGTGCAAAACTGGAGTTAATTGGCAACAGAACACATAGGAGAAAAGAGGTCAAGATTAAAATTTATTAACAAGTTATTTACGTAGTTACATAGGATATATTTTATATTAGTGAGGAAGATAACTCGGTGAAGATCAGAATTATAAGTTAAGGAGTGAAATAGGTTTCACTGATCATGTGTTGTATTATTGTAAAGGAAGTAGATGTATTTGAGAAGATCTATTTGTTAAAATAAAAGTGCATAATTCCAGTAAACAATGAGAATATTTAGTGAATTGAAGAGCAATCATTGAATATGATAAGGTGTACTGATTAGAGATGCAAAAAAGCCGGCTTTTTTGAATCGATGGTTTTTTTCACATAAAAAGCTGGCTTTTTTGGAAAAAAACCGAGAATTTTGGAAATTTTGGCTTTTTTCATTTTCATGATTTTTCTATCTAAATAGCTTTCTTGTAGTATATTCTATAGTTAGATAAGAATTCCATGACCTAAATGCCATATTTCGCTCTGAAATTCACCATTAAGATGGATGGAACACATGTTTTACGAATTAAAGCTAACATGAAGACTGTAGTATTTAGGGGGGGGGGGGGGCAATTTTAGAGGTTATTTAACTTTATTTTAACTTTTGAGTTATCGACATTTTTTTTTCTCTAGATCATTATAGTTTGTCATCCGTGTTTCACTTCTAAGAGCTTAGTACTCTAGCTTCTAGCGCAAAAGTTAAACTTATGTTTCTCTATATATCCGTCAAAGCGTACGTTTTTCAATATATCCGTCAAAACGTACTTCCACATTTCTGTTATACTGTATTGTCCGTTTACTGTAGCTTGGCGCTGTGTTTTGATACAAAAACTGGCTAGCGAATCTTAGCAGTCCTTCCCCTTCTTTCCCCTTATCGCAGTGGTAACAGTGGCACTAACTCATCAACTTTAGCACTACTATCCATTTCATAAAGATAGGCCCCTGACTTCGAGGTGCTGCTGTGACGTCCAGTCAAAACTTATACTGCATTGTCGTACCTCGTTGGAATTGTTGGAATGTTGTCTTTTTAATACTTAAGACATACAAATTTTCTTTGTACTGTATAATGAGAAAAAAATAGAAATTAATGAAAAAGTGCGTATTTTTTCGTATTTTTTTGGTAAATCAATGTTTGTAGGACTATATCTCGGAAAGGAGTTAACATGAAATAATTTCCTGTGCAAGATATGTAGATGCATATATTATCTGCAAGTTCTGAAAATTTCATTACTCAACACGTAGTAATTTTCTTGTTATTCAGCAAAAAGTGAGTCATCATTATCTCTGAATTGCGGCGGTGTATTAACAATCTGAAAAAACTTTTAGAAAGATCTTAAGGTAGCTTTTTCAACCAAACTGTTTTGACTTGTTTTAAAAGATAAACAATTACAAATATGACATTATGATTTTCTCTGCTTTGCGCCCTTCACTATCGCAGTTTATACGGAGTGCTACGTTGCCACATTTTCCTGACGCGTATACACTCTCAGCCGGACGGGTATTTAAACTTGTTACGCACTGTCCGTCACTTTTTAGAGATATTTTAAAAATGTAATGTCTCCACAGATTTTAAACCAATTTCTTAGAAATTAACAGGATATACAGTAAATGTACCAAGTGTTCAAAATTAGAAAAGCGAACTCTTATCTTGTTTGGATTTGCATGTGATGGTCCTCGAAAATTTGTTGATTTTTGTCAGTTCTTCACTTATTGCACGCAGTACAAAATACACTTGCACAGAAACAAAAACACGCACAAAGTTTATTATATGATACAACCTTAGTTGATATGTAATATTGAGTTTACAATTCACAGAAAATCCTCAGGTTTACTTGAAACAGAGTTACTATCTTGTTCACTCCCGGATACGCCACTGAGCACAGAATAATCAATGTCCTTACTATTAATTACTAACTCATAACCGTCTGAGTCAGAGTCATTAATCAGTTCTGCAATTTCATTATCGCTAAACATTTTGCCTCTTCTTTTTGTAGAGCTCCTTCGTGGCTAAGCGGTTAGCATGCGCGCCTTTGACGCGGGAGACCCGGGTTCAATTCCCGGCGGGAGCTCATGTGGTTCGGATTCCACGTTAATCAGTAGGTCCACGTCTCATATAGCCTTGCTGCTGAACGGGACGTAAAACTCAACAATCAATCAATCAATCTTCTTTTTGTAATACCGCCGCTCGTGAAGGAATATCCACTTTTTTTTTTTTAAATCAAAAAGCACAAGATATACTCACGAAAATATAAATGCCCGTTCGTCCGTCTCATTGCAATGAACCCATATGATATGAATGCGTGTGTAAGTTTTTGACGCCTACGAACCGAAGGGAAGTATTGAAGACTTAATCAGTGCGACGTGATTAGACGCAAATACAGCCCTCGTCACCTACTCATTGCATTGTTTTCTTTCGTTGAAAGAAAACAAAGGACCCATTCTGTGTTACTGTACATTCGGCAAGGGAATTGATCGCAGAACTTGGGTGAACACGTGATTGCCAAGGCACATTTCTTTTTAACCTTTAACATGTTCGTAAGCTGGAGAGTGTGAAGATCTTGAGGTAGAAATGGAGCAATTGTTTATAAATATTAGGGAAGATAGCAGGAGCAGCGATGAGTCAACAAAGTCATGACGAAAGTGAATGAAGTAAATAGATTAAGAGATGAGTTTTTGGATGTGTTACTTCAACGTTTTATTTCGATTACATTGAGATGTGTACACTCATGTCCAAAATTATTGTCGCATATCTATAACTGTCTTCTTGTAAGAATATAATTTGATAATGATTTTGCAGGGTACTTTTAATACTGATACTATATGTAGAGTCGGGAAATGTATATTTGTGGTAAATTTCATAGGAAAAGAATACGAAAATTAGCATGAGTAAAGCAAAATGTTGCTAAATGGATAAGAAAATTTTAGTTTCGTTTTATTGTTCTTATTTACTGCTCTTTTGACATGAAATTTTCCACATAGCCTACATCTCTTTGCCGATTATACACATACTAACATTATAAGAAATACCAGGCGAATTCGTTATCAAATTATATTCCTACAATAACATATTTATAGACATGCGACAATAATTTTAGACATGAGTGTACATGCATTAATGTTTTTATGATGTTGTGAAAGGTTATAATAAATACTTTTTCCTATTACATTCTTATGAAGTAGGCTTCGCGCTACAAGCTTCCTGAACGCGACAACACTGCACGACAGCGTTGCCGCACTTCCATTTACTGTATGCTGTTTCTTCATATAAGCGCGGGGAATTTAAAGATTGGGTTGCAACATGGCTCACCGCTTGACGCAGAGAACATGTTGAAGTAAACATATTTTTTTAAAAAATAAATACTCTACCAACTAAACCCTTTTTTGTTAATAGTTCCAAATATTTGGAACACTAGACTTCCAAATTTTCGAACAGTATTTTGTACGTTTCTCTACCTATCATGGTAAAGGAGATCAGAGCTTCGCACATTTGTTTTAATTACACAAAAAATATCAAGTGATGAAAATTGAACTTTTCACAACTTACAGTTAATGGATGCATCTACATATTGTACACAGGAAATTATTTCACGTGATCTCTTTTCTGAGATATAGCTCTATAAACATTGATCTACCAAAAAAATACGAAAAAATACGCACTTTTTCATTAATTTTTATTTTTTTCTCACTACATAGTACAAAGAAAATTTTTATGTCTTAAGTATTAAAAAGACAACATTCCAGCAATTCCAACGAGGTACGACAATGCAATATAAGTTTTGACTGGACGTCACGGCAGCACCGCGAAGTCAGGGGCCTATCTTTATGAAATGAATAGTAGTAGAGTTTGGTATTTGCAAGTTGCGTAAATTTCGAAACAGTTTACCTCTTCTCTAATCAAGGCCCGTAATTTGTGTGGGGCAGGGGAGGGCAACTGCCCCCCAGGGAGATTCCTCGCCGTTCGAAGGGGCCCATTTTGAGGCAAAATTTTCTTAATCCATATACGATATGAACATGAAATTATAAATGAAGCATCAAACAGTTTCACTACATTACATAAAGCAGCGCACAAAATGTAAATAAAACAAAAGTGAGTCGTGGGCCCACTTCAGTAAAAAGCGTCTACTATTAGGGGCCCTAGAAATAACATTTATTCGTATGGTTTTGAGATTTGTCAATATTGTCCCCTGTCAAGTATGGAAGCGGCCCAGGGGCGTAAGTAACGGCCCCGCAAACCTTGCCGTGAGGGAGGGCCACAGGCTCCGGGGGACATAGATAGTAAGAGAAAGATAGAAAAGGGGGGCCTTAGAATGAGAAAAAACTTTTTCTAGGAGGCCCAAATACACGTATTAATGCTTGCCCCCCAGAAAAAATCTAAGTTACGGCGCTTTCTCTAATGTGAATTTATTGGTACAGTTCTGCTAATAGTTAACTATATCAGGTTGGTCTCTTTAAACCTTGGGTCGTGGAGAGAAACAATCTTACAGGAGGATAGTATTCAGATTTTAAGAATGTGAGGAAAAGAGAGCGAGGATGAGAAAAATGAGAAGAAAGAAAGAAAGAGAATGAAAGAATCACTTCTACATTTACTTCATAATGAATTTAAACACATATAAACGAAAAAGAGATATCGGAACCCACCACCATAATATTTGTAGAAGTGTTGGCAACATTCTGGCGTAATATATTTCCCGCCAATTCTGGGGCCTCAGTGTTTAGCCCAATTCTGGCCTTACAGCAGTGGCGGATCCAGGGGACGATCAGGACCCCCCGGAGAGGAAACTTTCTTATTTTATATATTTAAATAAAACCCATCCCAGAGTTTGGAGCTCTTAAAAGTAGCTCTAAGTAGCAGTACTAAAACCCACCGCCCTCCCCAGAAGTCCGTCCTGAATCCGCCCCTGCCTTACAGAAGCTATCGTCTAGGCATTCACCTCGTGGGACTGAGTAAAACCTTAATAAGGAATACCAGCCAGAGCTGGGTTCATGCCCACGCTCGATCTACCTATTTTAATGCCTTTTTTGTGTGTGTGTGTGTGTGTGTGTTGGACAGTGTCTGGTAAGGGCACCCAAACAGGGTAAATGCGTACTGTTTTTAAATATTTACATGTGAAAATTCGCTTTATACTGTACTTTGAACACATAATTCAATGTGTATTATATTCTTCTTACAGCAGCATGCTTTATTTCCTAATACTTTAAGTCTGTGGTTGTTAGTATTTATAATTATTGCATCATACTAATCCTTCTCAAAGCTCGTTCAATTAGTATGAAATCCTAGACTTGGCAGTTTTGCAACATTGCAAACCTTCACCAACAGGCAATAATGTGGCAAGAATATTTCCACCTATACTCGCATCGAAATTCCCAGCCTCTGTTTACAATCAGTACAAGATGTTTCTGTCGCCTTATCATGAAAACAACACTGTCCAGCGAACCTAACGGTGTTCGCTTTCTCTGTTTATTGTTTACAATACAAGCTGCATGTTTCCAGTATTGCCAGGCGTACAAGGTTTTCGCACACTTTCGAACAAGAACACTTGTACAAAATTGAGTGTGCATTATATGTAAGATTGTATTACATAATAACTAACTCGATTTGTCATAACGTTAATATCTCAGTCATCCCAAAAGCAGCAATTTATGTAGTAATAACAATTGTTCTATGACTGTGCAGAAGTAGGTACATTCGGTTCGGCGATTCATGTGCCTGGCAACCATGAATTTACCATGTAGGGGTGAGAAGCAAGGTGTTGACGCTCGCACTACAATTGTTGTTTGTAAACAATCTTCCATCCTAGAGTGAACGGACAATAGCTGTGCAACGATTTAGCAATAATTTTCCGGATACAATCTTGAATACTAATTTATACAAATAATCAGTAGCGGATTGAGAAAAGTACTTTGGGAGGGGTTTCTTGATTGTTTCGTTTTCTAAAATGTCCTAATTTTATTTGGGAGGTGCTTCAAGTTTATGAGTACAGGCATAATAGTTCATTTCGTTTATATATTTAGCGATAATTTTCCGAATACAACCTTGAAGATCATTTTATACTGAGAATCAGTGGCGGATTTAGAAGAGTATTTTGGGAGGGTTTTTCTTACTAATGTTTAGTTTTTCTAAACATCCGTAATTTTTATTTGACGGGAGCTTAAAGTTTATGAGTAAAGGCATAACTAATAGATATTTCCTTTGTTTTAGACATTCCGTAATTTTGGGGAACAGGCTTCAGTCCGAAAGACCGCCCCTCTAACCTTCGCAAAACCGTCACTGCTGGTAATTAGTAATAATAACGATTTAAAAACAATAAGAAGGGAAGTCGGCCAACTCACAGTACACGCACTATTTCTACTTCACAGGTGGAATGAAGAAAAGCTTTGTCAGAATGGTCGAATGCTGGGTTGAATCCCGAACTTCCCGATAAACATACGAAATGAAACCAAATTATATATATTTCTACTTGAATGAATGCCTGTTGTTTTATAAAGAAGCCAAGGTTGCTTAGATATATTGATAGAAATTGACAAAATTTATCAACTGCTTACGTAGTTCCAACATCAGCTTGGATTTGACTTGGTTTTTATTTTATTGAATGATATCTACATACCAAGTTTGTAATTTAATGCCTGTTTTAGTGTAGTGATTATGATACGTTGACCTTAAAATTTTACATACAAATACATTTAAAGTAATAGCAGGATTTTTCCAATGGCTAAGGCGGGAGTTTCCCGATTTGTATATAATTCTGTATAATGTTTTTACTTGTGTAACTGTTTATCTTTTTGTCCTTCTGAAATGACTCTTGACAATTATATTAACAAGTAGGCCTATGTAAAGATGAGTACAACGTATTTTTATCAGGAATCCCTCGTGAGTGAGTCGGCAATAGCATTTGTGACCAATTAGTCTCGGTTTCGTGTCCAAATGCACAATTTCTTTTGGATGTAAGCCGAGAAACGGTTTGGATTCCGCTTTACCTTGTGTGACCCCTTCCAGCATAACCTTGTTGTTGCATAATAACACCAAGGAGAAACAAGCAAATTTCTGTCCATATCTAATATAAATACATAGAGTAAATTATTTAAACCAAAAAAAAAATTTCCCAATAAGAACCATGGTTTTTGCTAACCCTGATATGAAGGGTGTGAGCCAAGAACATGGTAACCAACAAATTTTCAATTGCTGAGTTATGCAGCAGATAGACAGCAACGCATACCGCTTCGTTTAGTCCTTCATGTATAGTCTTTTGTGAAAAATCAGCTTTCCGACTTTCAAAATGGATTGTGCAGCAGAAAATCTCTAATTTCTTAAAATAGTAAAATTGTGGCTTACCATGTTCTTGCCTCACACCCTTCATATGTTTAATCCCTCTTGTTAAAATTTTGAAAACTTGAGGACTGAGTAAACCGTGATGGTGGTTATACAAAACTATAGAATTTCAAGAATATACAGAACCAAAAGCTCTAGATGTGCAGCCTGTAAGTGTATTATATAAATCTAAGTATTTCTCTTATGTTTTATTTTAATTTTATTTTGTTCAAAAAAAGAGGGCATGGAATATTTTGAAGTAAAAATACTACATAGAATTTTGCTAGTTATTTGTGTATTTTATTTAAAGAAGTATTTACTTTTAGGGTTGGCTGGTTTACACCAGCTGTTTTTTTTTAATAAACAACTGGTTTAAACCAAAAAAAATAAAATAAAATAAAAAATAAAAAAATAAAAAGAACGAAAAATGCGAATCGTGTGAACTTCACGGTAACGTTTCCACACATCAAACAATCTGCAGTAGTTTTATTTCCTTTTCACCTTTTGATCAAGGTGTCCCATATTCAATTCTCGGTTGAACCACAACCTTTCTTTCATGCGTAAACAAAGTAGCGGTTTGGATGTAACTTTAGGCGAAAGTCTTCTCCTTGATAACCTCGGTATTACGTAAGGATGTTAAGCTTGAACATACGAAACAAAACCAAATTGTATATTTCTGCATGCCTGAATGCCTGTTGCTTTATAAAGAAGCCAAGGTTGCTTAAATATATTGATAGAAATTGGCATAATTTATCGATTGCCTAAGTAGCTTCCAACATTAGCTTGGATTGGACTTTCAATGATATGTACGTACTAAATTTGAATTTAATACCTCAATTTTAGCGTACTGATTATGATACGTTGACCTTTAAATTTTACATGCAAAGCAATAACAGGATTTTTCCGTTATTGTTTTACATTTAGAGTAATGACGGGATTTTCCCGATGGCTACGACGGGAGTTTCCTAATTTAAGAAATTTACTGACCGGACTTCTTTAAGCTTATGGGACCTCTTCCAGCATAACCCCGTTGTTGCATAATAACACCAAGGCGTAAGAAACTTATTTCTGTCAATATGTAATATAAATACATAAAGCAAAATATCTAAACCCAAAAAAACCTGGTTTAAGCCAAAAAAGCCTAGTTTAAACTCCCCCCAAAAAAACAAGTTTTTGGCATTTTCAAAAACAACCATGGTTCTTCTCAACCCTGCTTACTTTTGTATATAGGAGGTTAAAAAAATCTTATTATATACATTGGTTAATCCTTTGGAATTCATAATGTAAATATGTTGAAGTAAAATTGTATGAAATATCTTTTCGAAATTCATGGTTTATTTTCGAGGTTTTATATTATTATCGGCATCAACTACTAATTAAATAACTTTTTGTGTTATAGAGAAGCGAAAGAAAATCTGATTTATCAATTTAAAGCAGAATTTTGAAAAAAGCCCAAAATTTCCCAAGCTAAAAAGCGAAGCAGAAAAAACCGATTTTTTTTCCAAAAAAGCCGTTTTTTTTCCGAGCCCTTGCATCTCTAGTACTGATAAGTACACATTACCGTTTAAAATATATAAAGTATACATCTTGGCATGTAGTTACGCATTTCTCACAAAATTCAATAAAATGAAAGGAAATACTTTTAGTGTTGTATTATGTAAATGCTGTAATAGTAAGTAGAATTTTAATCAAATGTTTCTATGTTTTTATAATGGTTTACACTCTTTTTTTTTTTTTTTTTTTTTCTATTTTGCAGCTGTATTGCATTTGTACTATGCAAGATTTTTCTCTCACTTCTTACACTGGGCTGGACTGGTGTCGCACCGAGAGCCATTTCGACGAATGCTTGTGCAAGGGTTTGTGAAAGGTCGAAGTTATCGTGTGAAGGGCACTGGACGATATTTGACGCAAGATCAGATCGACTTTTCTGGTTGGTAGGAACACATAATGTGTCATTAAAAACAAAAGTTGTGGTAACAAATATTAACACCTTATTCTTCTTTGCATTTTCAGATTTATTAATCGTACTAAACAGTAGAAGCCATATGGCTAAGGCAATGAAAACACTATCCATATGACAATTCGCGGCGGAAGCTCATGTGGTGCGGATTCCACGTTAATCAGTAGGTCCCGTCTCATATAGCCTCGCTGCTGAAAGGGACGTTAAACTCAAAATCAACTCAACTAAAGTATCCGTACAACAGTAGTTGGTTTCCCACTAGAATGTAACATTAGTTGGTTTCCCACTAGAATGTTAAATACGCTTTCTAAACTTTAGATAATGAAAACGGACTTCTTTCTCTTATTAGGGTAGGTTAGAATTAGACTTCTGGGCTTTCAGCAGCTATAGTCATGTTTGCCGTCACGTATGAAGGATGATGTGTCTCAGCGATCACACTATCCGGGGAATTGAAGAGGAAGAAGGGGATGGGGAAGGAAAAAAGTGGCCTGGGACTGTTATGTTAGGTACCATCCCGGCATTTGTCTGATATGAATGACGAAAACCCAGAAAAACTTCAGTCAGGACGACTGGTCTAAAAAATTTTCCCTAATTAAACAGCTTAGAAATATATAAACCAGCCTGTGAATACATTTTCTTTCCATATGACTATTGACTTTCCATATTAATATTAAACTAATATTTAGTATTTAATGTATTATACCTTGTACCATAAGAAAGACTGTGAATAATTAAAATGGCTGTATACAGTGAAATCGAGCAAAGTGCATTTTCCAAATTAGAAAATTGTGGTAGAAGTGAACTCAGTCCTCTTATCATAGACTAACTTATGTAGTAGAGATGGTTGATAAGCCTGGAAAAAATGACGCATATTTTAAATGAAAATTTGACTTTTTTCTCTGAATTAGATAGAACATCTGTATTCTTCTAACTTGAGAGTAAATTTACCTTTTGTTGTTGTTGTTGTATTTTTACTGCTATTTGTAGGCAGTAGATATGATTGATAAGCCTCTGAAGGAAAGCATGCAAAACTTCAACAAAATTGCATTTTTATTTATTTACATGAAGCGAGAGTTGAATCGGGAATTGAACCAGGATCTTCTGCATTAAGGGCTAGTTACGAGGGAAATCCGCTGTACAAGAAAAATAAAATGCGTTACATTCTTCGAATTGGTTTCAAGTGGAATGTTTGTGATCTTAATATTTAACTTATTCACTATATGTGAGGTAAAAACGTGATAATATAAATCTTGCATACAAAGAGTGAAAAATTTCACTACTAAATTCAGAGTCGAACCCGGATCCTCGAATTATTTCACAAGAAGTTAATACAAGTAGTTGTTTTGGCAGTTTCTGCTACTGTCTTTGTAAACTGGGTTGAGGTACTCAGAAGCAAATCTCATCGATTAAGAAAACGTCTGGAATTCGTTATAATTTCGCAGATATAATGACACACTTATTGTTTCATTATAGAACTAAGTGTATTTATACTTAATACTTGTTAACAATGTTCAGAAATGTATGTATTTGATTTTAGTGTGTGAAAACTCGTTCTGGTTGTAGTAAAATGGCTTCTCTCCTGCTTTTTCCGTGACAGGTTCTGTTGGTAACAGGTGAAAATCTGGATAGTCAAAAAAAAAAAAAAAAAAAAGTAAAAAATAAATGAAATAAAGTTGAAGACCATAAAATAATGTAGTGTAGTTAATTGTTATCATAAGGACATTGTCTGCTACGCAGTCAAGAATAAAATGCAAATCGATGTAATATACATAGATACTTCGAAGGCTCTTTATTCTCTCAGTCATAAATATCTTACAAGCAAGTTATCGAATATTAGTTGTAACTAGGGACGTCAAGTTTTCGTTTTAATGATAACATCGAAAACTTGAAAAAGGCAAAGTAAAGCATATAGATATACCTAAATATATGACAGAAGGCTGTTTTTGGTGTTTTTAAATCGCGAAATAACGCGAATTTGGTACTTCTTTCAAAATAACACCTAAATGCACTGCATAAATCGACAGATTCGCGAAATTACCATGTTAGCCGGTAATACTAATAAAATAACACAAGTTTTCTTTGCAACAAAACGTGATTTACAGAACGCTATCAGTCCTGTTATTTTTAGACCGGTTTGTTAGCAGGGTATCTATCGGTCACGAAAGTCACGAAAAAGTCACGAAATTTAACTTTTGGGTGACGATTTTTTTAACTGTACAAATGTAAGTACAGATTGGAAAATTTTGTTCTATGAAACGTCAAAATTCACCACCAAAAATGTCTCTGGTCGGCTTTAGACGCTACCAAATCGCAAACAAAGTACGTTTCTATCGCATGGATGAAAATTCGGCCTAATTCGCACCCAAATTCGCTCTTGAAAATGTTAAGAAATTTTGTGATTTGGTAAAGAAAAGGTCACGAAAAAGTCACGAAATTTCATTTTGGAATTTAGGAGACACCCTGGTTAGTGAAAGTTTGTCCCTGAGATCTTGCTGCCTGTGCTCTTTAAGCAATATCTTTGCCAGCTTGCAACGTTGATTCTGAAAGATATATTTCAGGATACAACTCCGTAGTTACGGTAAGGAGAAAACCTTAAAGAAGAAAACGTGAAAATAGTGACTATTTTGTCCTTTGAAAAGTAAGAAACATTGAAGAAACTAAACTCACCATTAAGAGAAAATGTGTGTTGACAATGATATGAATTGCGTTTGAAATAAGTATTTTTTTTTTTATTTTTTTTTTTTTATTTTTTTTTTGAGTGAGGAAAATGTTAAGAAACACTGCAGTGTGGTTTCTAGTCGATATATGTATTCAAGTCATACATTAAATAAATCCAAGTTTAGGAGGGATATCTAGCCATTTTTCTCAGATGGTAAGTCCAAATATATAATTTATTCTTTTAAATTTAAGATGTCAAAATTATTAAACTATTCGTTTAATTTTAAAATTATATTTTATTTTAATTTGCTTTCACAAACCACTTTTTCTATGTTTACAATATACTTGCTTTTCAAAACCATTATAGAATAAAGCAAATAACCCCTATTTGCTTGTATTAAATCGCAAAAAATAATACCAATTTTGAGCAAAAAATAACACCGACTTCAGGGATAAATAAAACGAATACTTCACGTCCCTACTTATAACTCTTGTACATTCGCTAGTTTGTAAGCTACCTGTCAAATAGAACATACGAAGTTAAATTTGGTCCACATGAAGTTAAATTTTTATGCAGGCTGTATAAAAAAATGGGTACCGCAAGGGTCGCCCTTTGGGACCCTGTTTATTTTTATTTTATGCTGACAATATGAAGTTGTCAGCAATGAGTACGATGCTATTTATTACAGCAAGATTTAGATGCTATAAATACGTGGTGTAGAGACAGTTTACTAAAAATTAATGATAAGAAAACAAAATTTCTGCCACTCACAAATAAAATTCAATATTATGGCAATAAATACGAGGTGAATGGTGTACAAATACACAAAATAAACATCATTAATGATTTTAGTATTACATTTGATAGTAAATTACAATTTTGCTACCACCTAATTTTTATTGTACAAGGTGTCAGGGGGAGAGTAGGTTTTATTTTTAAACAGTAGCCTGTTTCTCAAAGAGAAAAGAGAAATAAGTAATATTTATATAAATTACTTGTAAAACCAAAACTGGAGTTTGGATCGGTAATATGGAACAGCGTTACTTTGACAAACAAAATAGGATGTGTGTAAAAATGTTTTATTCGACTGCTATGTTGGGGGGCGCGGTGGCTCAGTGGTAGAGCGTTCATTTCCGGTGCATGGGGTCCCTGGTTCGATCCCAGCTCGCGCCGTGTGGACTTTGTGGTGGACAAACACCGTGCTCGTGGGTTTTCTCGGGGTTCTCCCGTTTCCTCCCACTTTCTTTATTTCACAATTTCATTCATTTCTCATTATCACCGTCTCCTTTAGCCTAATCATCATAACCGTGGGACGTTAAACTTAAGGATTTCATTTTTCGACTGCTATGTTTTAAAATGAAAATGAGCTACTATTCATATAGCTGTGAGTACTGGAATGATTACTGGAGTTTAGAGAGCTTTACAAATAAAAGAAAAGATTTGATAAAATATGCATGCTAAAGTTACTTGATAATGTATATATTAGTGAATACTGTTTACCACACTTAAGTTTCAAAATACCAAATCATAACAAAAGAAGAAGTTTAGCTCCTCCAAGCACAATTTTAGTTCCTCTAGATTGGAAATGCGAAATTTTAAATAAGACTGAAAGTTCTTTAAGTATATAAATTGAGACTAACAGTATTAAGCAAGAAAATTTTTTATGAGACCTGACTGATTTTATCAGGCAACAACTTCAGCAACATTAAACTAAAATGTAATTTTAAGACAACTGTTTTTACCTTTTCTTTGTTTCTTTTCATTAGATAAGAGAACATGAGAATTTTAGCAGTGTTCTCAGTAAATTATGTGTGCTTAATTGACCCTTATATATTTTATGTTTTATATTAGTTTTCTTTTTTTACGTTTTTCCTTTCTTTTTTTTCCGTAGAAATTAAATGTCAACTAAAAGCAGGGAATTCGTGTTATTATTCAGTTCAAAATCTCTTGTCGCGAATTCTGTTGAGGAATTTGAAGTTTAAAATATATAAAATGATAATCATGCCTGTTCTATATGATTGCGAAACATGGTCGTTTACTCTGCGGGAAGAACATAGACTGAAAGTATTTGAGAATAAGATCCTGAGATGAATATTCGGACCCAAGAGGAATGGGAATGGAGAATGGCGGAAACTTCGTAACGAGGAACTACATAATTTATACGGTTTCCCAAACATTGTTAAGGTCATGAAGTCGAGGAGGCTCAGGTGGGCAAGTCATGTAGCTAGGATGGAAGAAAGTAGAAACGCTTTCAAAGTCTTGACTGGAAGACCAGTCGGAAAACGACCATTAGGAAGACCTAGGCGCAGATGGGAGGATAATTTTAAGATGGATCTCGCAGAGATAGGAATACAAAATAGAAACTGGATCCAGTTGGCTAAAGAAAGAAGTCTATGGAGAGCTTTTGTGAACGCGGCATTGAACCTCTGGGTTCCATAGGCCATAGAGTTAGTTAGTTTAGTTAGTTAGTTAGTTCCTAATAATAATTTGTGAGCCTCAGTCGTAGTTTCGTTTTATTTTATTTTATTTTATTTTTCGTGATTTGTAAATTTTACTTTGTTTTAACTTTTATTCATTCACAAAATGCTGTAATTTTTATTCTTCATTTGGTTAGTGGTTATTTATTCAAGAACGTATACTGCACGTACATGTGACTAACAACAGAACACCATATTATACTGAAAATATATTCGTAGTCTTAAACTGTGTATTGGGCAAAACATAGTATTGCGCATAGTCGGTGTATTGCACGATATACTTAGTTGTTCTTCTGAAAGGCACTGTATAACTAATAACTTTCTTTTTTAAATCTTAATACTCCCTTGGCGTGGGAGATCCGGGTTCTATTCCCGGCGGGAGCTCATGTGGTTCGGATTCCATGTTCATCAGTCGGTCCCGTCTCATATAGCCTCGCTGCTGAAAGGGACATTAAACTCAAAATCAACTCATTAACACTCTCTTGTAACTTTTAAACAAATAGACAACAAACGCTGGGTATCACCAAGTTAACAGTGATGCCAACCCAACATACATACATACTATTTTTTCCAAACAGTATTGCTTCATTATTTCATAGTTCAAATGTACATGCCAAGCGAGGACTTAAAATATTACATTTACAGGGTGTCTACTGGTCATGAAAGTCATGAAAGTCATGAAAAAGTCATATATTTTGCTTAGTGGTCATGAAAGTCATGAAAAAGTCCTTTATTTACCCAACTGGTCATGAAAATCTGAAATCTCAGAGTATATTTTTATACTTCATACTTTTATACCTCATACTGCATGTACTGAAACAGTTGTATCAGGTCAGTAATTATGAGAATTTCCCCCACCAGTTAGTGCTGGCTAACTGGTACTTTACTGTCTTCCTAGCTTCTCCCCATTTCATCTTCTAGTCTCTGTAATATAGTAACAACTTTTTACTGTCCAACTTTCTGATCTGCTATTTCTTTACTTCTAAGAAATGTAAATTGTGTATTTTTGGGCCTTTAGACTTATGCAAATAATATTATTCGTTTGAGTTTGCAGATTTTAAATTTGATGATCTATATTTTTAAAACGAATTTCTTTTATAATTTGTTTTGTCTTTGGGCAGTTCTCTGAGTGCTTAATTTCAAATTTCTGCTAGATGGAATTCTACTCAGAATTAAAACTTCAAATACAGTATAGAGTGATTCACTGGTAAGAGCAGGCCCGTATTTAGGTAAGTGCTATTCTGTGCTCGAGCATAAGGCGGCAGAATTTTAGATTCTTTCTTTAAGATTCACAATATGTGATATTTAAGACTAGCAACCCGCATAGTTCCGATGCACCACTGATGGTAGGGGTTTATTATTACTAATGGTAAATTTTTATTGCCATGGTCATGAAAATTTGAACAAAAAGGTCATGAAAAGTTATGAAAAAGTCATGAATTTACTTTCTGGTATTCCAGTAGACACCCTGATTTACTTTTTAGTGTTGCAAACTAAAGACACTACAATACCGGTACCACAAACTTCCAAAATACTACAGTATTGGTCTTCTCTATAGCAGTAATAACGGAGGTGAGACGGATTAGACAATGCAGATCCAAAATGTATTAGTGTCTAATACTGTGGTCGTAATTTCACGGATTTCGAATAAATAGGAACAAAAATAAAAGGGATTGCAAATTTTACTTTTTTCAAAAGCCTTTATTTCGATAAACTAGTTAGATAAGTACCTCATCTAATAACACAAGTGGCCCTCAATTGACGTGAAGATCATAATGCCGTTTATACCAATTCGATACCTCAAACCGTTCTGGAGATATGATAGATTATTTTAAGGTTTGCGACACTGGTTAAAGTTATTCTGAGAAGTTATTTAATTCTGAGAACTTGTAATTACGCCCAAGAAAAAGCATTGCTGTAATATTATAAATTAAATTGTTTTAAAAATTACCGCCAAATACACCATTTGGAGCAAAATATCAAAATTAACCATTTTTTTAAAATCTTATTGAAAACCATGCACAGAATTGGATATGATACTTATCTGAATACTTTTTCAAAGTAAAGTTCTTTGAAAAAAGTCAACGTTTCAGTTCCATGTAATTTTCGTCCTGTTTGTTTGAAACACGTCATATAATGACCGTAGTATTCGACATTGAAGTACTTTGAATGTGCATTACCCCGTCCGTGTCACCTGTATTATTACTGTTGCAGAACCCTTTAGTATTTGGTTGTTTATCAATGCTTGTGATACTGTAGTATCCTTAGTTTACAACACTGCATAATAAATATGCTACTGTAAGTGTTCGTTTTACATGTAGATTTGAAATATAATGACGTGACGTAGCGACAATTTTTGTTGGGTTGGAAACGCTGTAAGTCTAGTTGTATTGCAGAATATAACAGACAGTGTCTCCCCCTCTCGATATTTGTATGGTGCGAAATTTCAGCGTTTTGTATCTATTAGTTTAAGATAAGGCCGTGGCCCAGCGTAGTGTAGTCCCTAACTCTCTCATCTTTGGTACAAGTGACTCTGGGTTCGATTATTTGTGGGGGCACTCGGTCGAAAAAGTGTAGAAGTTTTCTCATGCCATCCATCCTGAGTGAGGGTTTCCTGGATTTTCCTCATTCATACTTGACAAATGCCGGGATATTATCTATCATACAGATCCCAGGCCGTTTCCTTCCTTCCCTTTCCTCAGGTAGGGTGATCGTCAAGTGACGTCATTACTCATACGTGACGAGCTAACATAGCCATAGACGCCGAAAGCTCAAAAATCTAATTCCTAATCCTACAGAGGTTGTTCAGTCTACATTTGGCCAATTTCGACTTACCTAAAAATTTAGAAGAATCCATGGCGCCAGGTCCGTAAGTACTCGATGTGTTTCCCTTGTTTCCTAACAATAGCCCGACAGCGTAATTTCCACTGTAATAGGCTTCTCTGAAGAACTGGAAGGGGAATCTTGTCCCATTCCCTTTGCACAGCTTTCCAAAGTCCTTCCACAGTTGTCACACGCCATTTTCCCAAAGCCCGCTTCAGCAATCCGAATCCACAATAGTCCATAGGACTTGCATCTAGAGATTTAACAGGTATCTCATTGAAAGGTATCACCTATATACCACTTGCCTCCTCCATCTCCCTGTAGAATGCGAGGGACGATCGTGAGGTATGTGATGAGGCCTTGTCCATGTGAATGCGCACCAGATTGGCGTCATTCCCGTACATTGTTGGAATCTCATGCTCGTAGATTGGCCGCATGATCTGCTCCTGAAAATACTGCGAATTTATTTTGCAGTTCTTCGCCAGCCTACGAATCTTCAGTTTACCTCGGTAACAGTAGCCAGTAACGACCATGAACCCTTTTGGAAAGGATTCTTTACAGACACGGATCCACCTTCTGAAGTTCTTGGCGCCTTTCTCTCGGTACATGATGGCTCTCGGATTGCCGCAGTCGGAAAGGTAAATCCATGTTTCATCGAGCGTGACGACGTACATCCACCTTTGTTTTGCCAGATGCCGTTCGTACAGCTTCCGGGCATTACACTTTCGTTCCTTTAGGTGGGCATCCATGAGAAGATGACCGCGAGCTTTCATGACTTTTTCCAGCTTGAGTTGATGGTGTAACGTCTGGCTCACAGTCCCCAAAGACACGTCAAGACGATTAGCCATACACCTTTGTGTTGGCGGATTTTCTTGCATTGCGATTTTGCGAAGTTTCCTCTGCATGGTGGTGGCGGCCTTGGTGCATTCCCGCTTCCTAGGCAACTTCATTGGTGATCCAAATGGTAGAGCTTGGTCGCTCTTGTACTTTTTAATAACATTTTTTATTCCACTTAAACTGATGTTGCAACCATTCTTCTTGCACTGTTTTCTAATGACAGAAACACTAAAGTGGGCGGCATTTTAGTCACAGAGCGGAAAGCCACACACTTGGAAACAAATTTAACACTGCACAACACTGCCGGACGCCACGAGCCAGGTCGGGTGAGTTCATTCTGCCCGGTAGGGGGAAGGAACGAAATCGGCCAAACGTAGGCTGAACAACCTTTGTAAAAGATAGGAGCGTATTAAGATAAATGGTCTACCCTGGAATATATATGATTATTTTAGACACTCGCGTTAACAGTTCTCATTTTTGTTATTATTTGGTTCAAATTTTTTCACACCTCTTTGGAAAATACTCATACCTTGTCATGTATAGGCGATAAGTGAGACTTATCATAACCTTAACCTCGACTGTAAAATAAGTCGAAATAAATAGCGTAACCTTGAAATACGTAAAAGTGTGAATGCTCTATGAAGGTTCGTTTCATTTCATTTACCGATCGTCCAGATGCGGAGCATAATAACAAGTGGAGTATGTACAGGATAGGCTAGTTGCTTTCTCGTTCGATTTAAGAATGTGTTATAAACTGGAAATCACGTACTTAGTGTGAAGAGGTAGATAGAGAATTACGACATCCAAAATATACTTTTTAAAAAATAAAAAATAATAATGATAGTACAAGATGTGATCAAAAAGAAGTTGTTCAGTGCCATCTACATGTGGTATCAACTTCAGCTGGTAAACTCGGTAGCCTAAACCTCTGGTACAGGGTTTGAACGAGTTGTGGCATGCTAGTTGGCTTTCAGGGCCAAAAGAGAGAGGACGTGTGAAGTGTCTATCGCGCGCCAACATTAAGTTTCGTTCTAAGTTGAAAAAAAAAAAAAAAAAATCTCACGAAATGTCAAAATCAGGTATGACGATGAATCGGTACCACTGAAGACTGTTTACAGCGATTCAAAAGCGGCAAGGAGTCGGTTGAAAACGAGCAACAGCCGAGACGTCCTTCAACGTCAAAAACAGATGAAAACGTCTAAAAAAGTGACACAAATGATTTGTTCGAACAGGTGAATGACTATTCGAGAACTTTCCGAAGAACTAAACATCTCGTTTGGGCCCGTAAAGAAAAGCATTTTAACCGCTGAGTAAATGAGCAAATGACTTCCTTCTTGACTACGAAAAAGCGCCGTGCCACACCTTGCTTTTGATTCGCGAGTTTTTGGCTGAAAAAAAGTGTTCCTATCTGTCCACATCCGCCTTACTTCAGATTTAGTCCCATGCTACTTGTGGCTCTTCCCAAAAATTAAAACCGTGCTTAAAGTAAAACGTTTTGACACCATTCCTGACATTGAGAAGGCCACGACAGAGCAGCTGAATGCCTTTCCCAAAGAAGCCTTCCAGAAATGCTTCCAGTCATAGATGCAACGTTGCAATAAGTGCATTACTAGCCAAGTGCAGTACTTGAAGGAGATTAAATCGAATTCCATGTAAGCTTATTACTTTGTGTGTAATAAAATTATTCACAGTACTCTGAGATCACACCTCGTTACTTAAGTTCCTACAAATAGTGAGTTAATGTTATATTTTGAAGATATGATATGAACGAATTTATTTAGTAGATCTTATAATATAAATTTTATTACAGTAAGAAAAAAATGTATGTGTGGTCAGCTTCTGATTATACTGATTTTTTTTGTACATATTATAGGAAAGCGTCCAGTGGAGAAAGATACAGGAAAGCCGTTGGTTGTAACGTGGGAGAAAATGAGTAAGTCCAAACACAACGGAGTGGATCCAGAAACAGTGATAGATGAGCATGGAGCTGATACAACGCGTCTTCTCATACTAGCTGATGTTGCTCCTACGTCGGAAAGGAATTGGAATACAGTCAGTAGGTAGCAACGTATTTTCCGCGTTAGTGTGTAGAATTCGAAAGATGATTAGTCAGTAAAAATGATACATAATTCATAAAGTAACATCATTGAGCACATTTTTCAGTTTTAAAAGGAAACAGTTACCACTTATTTCTAATATAGATAAAGCCAGTACCGCTGAGAATGCTTTAGATTTGAACTTAATACGGGTATATATATATATATATTTGCCTAATTTGTAGACACACATTTATTGAAAACTTGCAATAGAAAATTCTCCACTTTCATCACTCAGACATTTAATTAAGGACCGGGAGAAGAGAGATGTTAGCTCAGTGGTAGAACATTCATCTTTGATGCTAGGGGGTCCCTTGTTCGATTCCAATCATATGAGTTTGTGGTAGACAACATAGTTTCCGTGGGTTTTCTCTTTCTACTCTAATATTGTAATTTTATCAATTATTTCATTATCATTAAATTTTCTTTACTCCAAAAGGCATAACGTGGGATGCAAAATTGGAAATTTCGTACCATTTTTTCAGATCTTTCATTTAATTCGTAGATTTTAATAAAAAAGAAAAGGAACCACAGCGAATCAGCACTAGAGCTATTCGTATAATTCCTAAATAACAAACACTCTGTTAAATTCATCTAACTTCCCGAAACGAAATTGTCACGATCCTAAGTGTGAACACCAAGAAGTGCGAGTGTCTCGAGAGTGACGTAGACATCAAGCAACCAAGGGAAGCAGCATCTCCACTTTTAAGAGAACCTTACAATATCCCTTGGCGTTTCGGGAATCCGTAGATGTTACGTTGCTTCATCATATCCTTAACAGCTATCTCAAGGTATTTTCATCATCACTTTGCAACTGCATTGTCACTTTTACCCAACCGTATTCATGAACAATTCAATATTGAAAATAAAATAAATAATAATAAAACACCACGAAAGTAAAATCCTCTATTCTGAAATTCTTTGCTCAGTATCATCTCAATTTCCCATTCCCTGCGGAAGCATTCATATTGCTTACCTCATACCCACCACTTCACGGGGACATGGTGGCTCAGTGGTAGAGCGTTTACCTCTGGTGTGTGGGGTTCCTGGTTCGATCCCAGCTCGCGCCAGATGGGCCTTGTGGTGGACAAACACCGTGTTCATGGGGTTCCTCGGCGTTTTCCTGTTTCCTCCCACTTCATTCATTTCTCATCATCACCGCCTCCTTTAGCCTAGCTGGTATAACCGTGGGACGTAAAACTTAGATTAAATTTTTTCCCACCTTACCTTTCGTCAGATTTTTTCATGTTCCTCAGAAGAGATGGATAAACATCATCTTATTAGCGAATTACATTGCTGGTCGTAATCGTTTGCAGCTATCCCACTCCATTCCTTCCAGTTCTCATGTACTTGTTTCTATTTTTACTATTATTTTAGATTTTTCTGATTTTGTACTTTTTATGTATTTTGTATTACTTTCATTTCTTATAACTGTTGTTATTTTATCATATCATTTATGTTGTTATACTATATAAAAAAAAATCTAGGGAACTTTATGTACACTCATGTCCAAAATGATTGCCGCATTTATAACTGTCTTCTTGTAAGAATATAATTTGATATTGGTTTGGCAGGGTAGTTTTAATACTGATACTATGAGTATAATCGGGAAATGTATATTTGTGATAAAATTCATAGGAAAAGAATTATAAGTACGAAAATTGGAATGAGTAAAACAAAATGTTGCTAAATGAACAAGAAAGTTTTATTTTCGTTTTATTGTTTTTATTTACTTCTCTTTTGACATGAAATTTGCCATATACATATCTTTGCCGATTATACACATACTAACATTATAAGAAATACCGAGCGAATTCGTTATCAAATTATATTCCTACAACAACATATTTATAGACATGCGATAATAATTTTGGACATGAGTGTACCTCAATTACTTCTCTTCTGATAGTGTATGCACATTATTTTCTATTAAAGATCAAAGTTTCTTTATCTAAGTGGTTCGTCGTGGCGTTTGAAAGAACTCCAATATTTGTTTATTTTATATCTGTCATTATGAACCAGTATGTTATTGCTTTGGGTATATTTCTTGAATTGCTATTTATTCCATATTGATTTTTTCTCCTGATGTTTCACATGAAGTCAGAATTAACAGTTTTGTAACCGTTACCACTTCTGAAATGAGACAAGTATAAAACACTATACAATCAACATAAAGCGGCTATCATCTTGTCAAAACAACATTGTTTCCATGTCCATTGACATTGAAGTAGATAAAGGTTGTGAGGTGTTCATTAATTGGACCACTACGAAACTTTTGTTGGAATACTGAAAAATATAGGATTTTCTAGTTTATTGTAGTTTATGATACACTCTCATTACTTGTATAAGCTACCTTCGTTCAGATTTAATTTTCAGTTCATAATCCTGTTGCAGTGGGATTCATAAATTTGTTTTCGAGGTGAGGAAGATTTGTACACAATGTTTTTTTTTTTTTTTTTTTTTTTTTTTTTTTTTTTTTTTTTTTTTTTTTCATTTAGGTATATCAGTAATCTTGAAACCACTTGATTTTTGTCATTGTAATATGTTCCTTGAGGTTCCTTTTTTAAACACCATCACGAACGACTCGGTTAAACAAACTTTCATATTTTACACTTTTCTGTTTTGAATTTATTTTTTCTGCTTCTCCCCTCTGTCTGGTATATATATATATATATATATATATATATATATATATATATATAAATAAATATAAATTAATATGTGCGCTATCCAAAAATGCATGTTTGAAAATCCTGCGATACTTCCGCAACAATTTTTATAGAGGTAGTTGGTAAATACTTCAAATCATATTCCCGTAGCCAAACTCCTATAAAAATTGTTGCGTGAGTACCCAAGGATTCTGAAACATGTATTTTTGGAGTTTCTAAGTGGAGTCTTGACCGAACTATCGTAGGTCTCATAGTTTTGGAGCTATAGACCTTTATAGTTCATTTTCTCCTGTTTTCGGTAATCTGTAACCCTGAAAGGAAGTGTTTGTGCTTCCAGGTTTATCTATACTTTTTTGTCTTAGTTTGGTATCAGGAATCACCTCCCAAACGTTGTCAGTGTTGTTTTGAAACACCCTGTATATATTAATTTAAAAGGTAGGGTACATCTGGGGGTATACAAAATATGTTTTTAGATTTTGGGAGTTCTCAAGGTAAGATTTTTATTTTCGTTTAATTCGTTTACAACATACAGAACTTCTTTCATATGTACATGGTACGTTAGCGTTTTAAATTAATTTATGGTAATATAATATTTTCGTGCTTTACCAGCGTTTCCGGGCATCATAAATTGGCAGAGAAGACTGTGGTTGACCATTGGACAATTTTTGAAGGCAAGATCTGATGTAAAAGCTGGTAAAGATATACCCGTCTGCCCTAACTTTGACGAAGAGGAAGAAAAGATGTTTGACAATCGTAATTACTATGTGAAAGGAGCAACTTTCAATTACCAAGAGTCACATCAATTAAGTGTTGCCATATCCAAGATGCAAGGCTTAACAAATAGCTTACGAGTAAGTATTATGTTATTTAGTAAGACTATCCATGGCTTTGGATTGATTATTTTAATAAAAGAAACACTTACCAAAGCTTAAAACACACTTAAAAAATATATATATATAATCAAGGTTACTAGAAGGAATGGTTGGGCTGTACGCACAGACGCCTTGCTCTTCGTTTTGCGTGACGTCACGAGCGAGGAGCCGCAAGTAAGTATAGAGGTGTACGAAGCAGACAATATGTCTTTTTTTCTTTCTTTATGCATAACATTTTCGCTGTCACAATATTGTCCTACACACAAACTACGAATAAATAAATAAATAAGCCAACAATAAATAGAACATCTTCTCAATGCAATTTATATTATAGAAAATTAACGGTGTACCTATGTTGCATGATCATTTATTTATTTTTTGATGAGATAGATAATTGTTGAAATATAATTACATTTTAAATTTATTTATATCTGAAATGTTACTGTGAATGTATTTATGCAAAATTGCAGATAAATATGCGTTTTACCAGGAAAATCTCTTAAATTTCCGGGTCATGGACTTAGATTGCGGAACCAATGTTAAGGTGAGTTCCACAGCCGGCATGAATAGATTACTTTGTGATTACTGATAGAAATATCTCAAATACTTAAAATCATGGGTAATAATAATAATAATAATAATAATAATAATAATAGATTGTCGATGTATTCAGTTGCGGAAGCCCTTTGATGCTTAGCATTTTATTTTGTTCAATATACGGCACTCAGGCTTAAAGTTTAAAATTGCCAATTCATATCTTCCCCACATGATTATTAAAACGAAACCCATCCGTGTTAAACGTCATGTCGACTATCCACCACAGATTATATTTAATGTACCCATTGTTGACGCTATGATTGCACTCCGTGACATTGATAGTACAGTCTGGAAAAATGTATTTGGTTTATATCTAAACACTTTGCATGCTAACTAGTGTTGACTTGACGAGAAATTAGGTTTTCCTGTCTTGTAGACTCGATTCTCAAAAAAAGCTTTTTTCATCTCGCCTCGAAGTTTCTCTAGCCTCTTGTATAAATTTGTGTACAAAATTTATGTCCTGACTTCCTAATTTCAAGTAGTAGTTATGAGAATCCTTCCGAGTCACGAGAGATCCACGAAGGGTGTGGTGTAACAACGTTTAAAACATATTTATTATTGGAGTATATTGTGTAATGACTTGTGTATCTTTAAACGTTGATAAATTAATGCTTTTCATTGTGTTCTTGTAACCACTTTATCAATTTGTAGTTTGTTTTTTAAACGATGAACCACCCAACACTAAATCAGTTTAAGCTTTAATACTTGGGTGAACTCGTGTTGTCAATGAGACTCGTGAAGTTTCTCATCTTGCCTCGAAAACGAGACGAGAACTTCCATATTTTCAGACTCGAATTTAAAAGATGCTTCTCGTCTCGAATTGCAGACGAGACGAGACATTTATCGGTCTCGTCTCGTGTACAACACTAATCTCAACAATGAATTAGAAAAAGTTAACCTGCTACTTTTCCTCAACGGTCTAACTCTTTCATTCTATGGTGCAAGGAGTGGGACAACAGCCCCATGTTCTACCCACACGACGTCCCGGAATTTTACTTTGATTTCTAACTCAAATAAACATCTAGACGACTAATAAGCAGAAAAAATATCGAAAAATAACATTTTAAATTATGAATTTCATGGATACATAGAAATTTATGAAAATGAATAAGTAAAATAAACTTACTTTATTTTACTTTGAAATCGGGAAATGGGCTCCCCCCTAGAAAATTTTCTTCGGGTGCCTATGATCCTGACTGAGGATCTTTGTCTTTTCTTCACCACTATTTTGGCATGGAGGGACTAAAACTATCACTTGAGTATGAATAGTGCAAATCAAAGGCGTACACATGCATAAAGAAATCGATTGATTGTACAATTGATAATAATTTAGAACAACTTTTAACTCTAAAAGAAACCGATAAAATATAAGTGTCACTCTTAATATTAAACAAAATTGAAAATAGTTCGAAAAATGTTTCGGTAAATATCTGTGTTCATTTGCCGATGCCGATACCGATACTCCCAAAAGTGGCTGATATTACCGATATCGATATATCGGTACATCCCTAATTCTATCATGTGGAACACTTGGAGATGAAAGACAAATACACGTAAAAATACAGATGTAACACGTACTCAAGTTCACCACACTATCTTGCAATATTGCATGTCTGTACAGCCAAGCCCACGTAAAGAAATCTTCCGAGATTTAGACCTTTTCTCTATTAAATAATATTCGTCCACGTACTCAAAAAGGTACAATAGAAAGATGCCAGTAGAAAACAAAGCAACACAGCAAAAACCCAAAATAAATAAAGAATTGTTTGTGGTCTTACTAGCAAATCTTCGTGCGCCAAGCAGACGACAAGCTCTAAGTTCTTCGCTGGTGACGTCACTGTGAAGAGAGCGTGAAAGTAGAGGTTCGGGACATAGGTTAAGAGCACCCCCTGATATATAATAACGTATTTTCATTTATTTTCGATATTGTCTGAAGAAGGATATGTTAGATATCCGAAACCGTTATTATATGTATATATATATTTTTTAAAGTGTGTTTTAAGCTTTGGTCAGTGTTTCTTTTGTTAAAATTATGTTATTTGTAATGTTAAGGCAAATTAATATTCACATTGCTGTTAACGTAAGTTGTTTATAATGGGCATTATTATCATACAAAAATGAGTACTAACTTTAACAATATTAGCATACGTACATCCTTTGCGGTTTATATTTCATATAACAGAATCAATTCAAGCCAACATAGTGGTGTTTTGTGGCCTGTAAGCTTATGCAGCAGTTGTTCCATGTGTGACTTAACAGCTGCAATCATACAGATGCAACAGTCTAATTCGTAAGGCTTTACAGTTTCGAACTGGGCCATAATACCACGGAAGCAACCTGAAACTTTTTTTGTGCGAGTTCATCACAGCGCACTAGCCAGATGGTTCAAAAAATCCGGTTGGGTTACAAGAACTTCGTGCATCAGCCATGCTCAGGTAGGGTGAAAAGCCTGGATTCCGAAGTCGTAGATTCCAGGCTATACAGATAAATTCGATTAGTCATACTCGGAGATGATCAGGCGTACTCGGTACCTCACAGTACTGTGTGAATCGTCATTCTCACGACTTCAGCTAAAACAAACGGAACTTCCGAATTGTACTTCACGAATTAATCCAGCTCAAACACTAATGCAAATGGGTATGTAAGTGTATATCTATATCTATATCTATATCTATATCTATATCTATATATATATATATATATCGGAAACACTAGCATGCATAAGTAGTGGTTAAAGAAGGGGCTAATGCCG
Source organism: Thermobia domestica (assembly GCF_964235325.1). NCBI lineage: Eukaryota > Metazoa > Arthropoda > Insecta > Zygentoma > Lepismatidae > Thermobia > Thermobia domestica. The sequence continues at coordinate 35,062,301 of NC_137454.1, forward strand.
GAATTTGTTGCTAAACATTGGCGTTTCGAACACGAGATGATACTTTGCGTTGGTAAAATTATGAGGGAATAATTGTGTATGAGTTTGGTTTGGACGGTCGAACTGTCAATGCCAACGTGTACACGAAATACTTGGAGCTGATGTATCGAATATATGCGAAAAGTATCTTGCATTGGTAACCAGAAAGTGAGCCCTTCTTCAACAAGATAACACTAAATCTCATACCTCTGCGAAAATTCTGAAATTAACTTCAAGCTCTTAAAAAAATTAAACTGATGCAATGCCCAGCATGTAGTATGGATCTCACACTCTCGGATTATTACTTGTTCCGATCCGTGACTCACTTCCTGTGCTCGCAAGTGCATGCTTTAACAACCAACAGGAGGTAGCAGCTGCAGTGCAGGAATTATGCAACTCGAAGGATAGAAACTGTATCGGTGTGAAATCGAAGAACTCCACAAAATATTACTTCAGAGAGTGAAAAACGATGGGGTCAGCTTTGAGAGCTAGGTAGCTTTTATTATAATTTGACGTATAAAATAAATAAGTCATTGAGATATTGCAAACCTTTTGATTCATCTTTGTATATAAAGGTCTTAAGATGAGCAGCTACATAATTGTACTTCATTTTTATTTAATGTTTTCATATATGAAAGAAATCAGCTTCATCTCTTCATCAGAATTAGTTTATACTATCAGTATTCGTGAAAAATTATTCATTCGTTGTCAGCCTTGTCTACAGGGCGAGACAAAAGTCTCTTACCGGCCCTTATGAAATGAAAACGAATGCAGATAGCCGGAATTTGTATTGGTAAAGACATGTTAGTCCAAGGGGCACCTTTATGGTTCGTCAGGTGAAGACCGCCATCTTTCTGTCCGCCATTTTGAACTTCACTCAAAAAGTTTAAATTGGATGGGGGTCATGCGAACAGGGCTAAAATTTTAAGAGAAACTTAATGCTGTAATCAGATTTAACATAATTATAATAACTTTGAAGTTACAATCACATGAAACTCACATTTATCTCTTATTTCCAGGTGCAAATTTTGCACACCGATGAACTAAAATTTTTATGTTACAGAGGAGGTAGACAAACAAAAAGTATGCTACTGATTTCTAGATAACCCCAAGTGGATAGATCCGTATAAAATGTTGCAGGGAAACTTACACTAGGGGACACGTATCATTAGCTCATTTATTATCTCTGGCACCTTAACTGCTGAGCGTTACTTAGAAATGTTAGAACAATTCATTATCCCTCATTGTCGGCCCCGAATGGCAGCTTTCCTTTATTTTACCGAAATGATGGGGCGCCACGTCATTACTGACTGCAGGGTCGTCAGTATCTGGATTTCCTGATGGATTGGTCGATATGGTGCAGTGGAATGGCCTGCTAAATCATCTGATTTATCACTATTGGACTTCTACCTGTGGAGTCCTTATAAGCAGTGGTATATGGCGAAAGATTAGGGATCTGGATCATTTGGAGCAACGGATACAAAATACATTATACAAATGACACCTGAGACATTGCTCCGTGTTTATACAGCTTGGGAAATACGTTTGGAAACATGCATAGCGCAACACGTACATTGAGCACATTTTGCAAGAGTTAAGCTGAGTTTCGTGTGATTATTACTTCATAGTTATTGCAGTTATGTTAAATCTGATTTTACCGTTAAGTTTCTCTTAAAATTTTACCTCTGTTTCATGTACTACAGGACTCTTCCATTTAAACTTCTTGAACGAGATTCAACATGGCATACAGCAAGACGGTAGTTTACCTGATACACACTATAAAGGTTCCCCCTCGGTCTAATGTGTGTCTACAATTACCAATTCCGGCTATCTACACTCACTAATAATAACTTTTAATTTCAGTGTTTCTAGATCGAAAGATCCAATATATTTTAATCAAAAATGTTCTTGTAGGCCATATATCTGGAGAACTATATATAGTGTAGCCAAACCCAAACTACCAGTTAACTCAGTATGATGTGCTTATTCCATAAAAAATATGAAAACTTGATTTAGGGGTCATTCAAAAATGTTGTGACTAACCCCTGATCCAAAAACTAATTATTGGTCAAGATCGCAATCTTTTGATGCGTTTTTTTTTCGATCGTTCCTGAAATTCTTCGCCAAGATCGCAATCTTTTGAACCTTCTTTTTTTTTTTTCTTCATCATTCCTAAAATTCTTGTTTAATGAGCTATCAAGCAATGATCATATTATACATAATATGCATTTTATTTATTTATTTTTTATTTTATTATTTTTTTTTATCAAAAAAAAGATTTCAGATACAGCAAAATAGTCATTTTACAATTAAACATTAACAACAAAGGAACAAACGTTTAAAGAAAGTTCGTAAAATGTTTATTATTTTCACGACCAAAAGGTGAATTTTCTACTTGGGTTGAAAAACTACCCTATTATAGTCTTAATCGATAAATAGTTTACTTCATTATTTGTGTCCATTTTCCACACATTTCAAAAGCGATTCGAAGTTAGTAATGTTTCATTAAAGTTTCAGATATTTTATAAGTTTTCCTTTCCGGTTATGACAATGACTATAAATGAAGTTTACTCTTTTTATAAAATTCTTGATAATTTTAACATTTTAAAAGAATAATTCTCAACTATTTGCAAATATTCAAATAAACTAGGATGAACCGAATAATTAAGAAACATTTTTAATTATATGGGTGCATGAGAGGATGATTCAAATTAACAAACAATTGGCTACTTAACAATGAATCCTCCCTTGGAAAGCCTAAATATTTTTCCGACGTTTCGGAACTCACAGCTGTTTCCTTCCTCAGTAGCAGGGTTAAAAAAAAAAAAAAAAAAAAAGATTAAAACGTATAAAACAAGGAATATATACCACTAAATAAATAAATGTAACGTAGAACGTAGATCCTGAGATGGACGAGCAAAGCGAAATTCAAAAGGAGTGGACTGAATCGAAGAAAGTGCGGTGTCTATCATAGGCGTAGCTATGGGGTGTGCCCAGGCGCACCCTAATGGGCTCCTTTATCAAAGGAGAATTAAAGACAGATATTCGAGTCTGTACCAACCCAAATCAACTAATATCTAATATGAAATATACGGTTTCGATGGTAATTTTATAAGCATTAATTTTTTTTTTTTTTTTTTTTTTTTTTTTGTTAAAGATAATAGTAATAAATTATGTTCTGCATTTTCTAGAATTTTCCTTTAAAGTCAGTTAAGATTTTTATTTTCTGCTTTTTTGAAGTCGGTTATTCTTCTTTTAAGTTTGTTTAATGTTTCCACTATTTCATTACCTCATTATTTAGCTAGGTGCCAGTATATATGCTATTTTCTGAGTTTTTTAAAAAATAAATTGCAGCAATGAGATATGCACGCAGCTCTTTTGAATGTACTGTGGTACTGGTCCATAAGTTCCTTAGATAAGATAAACTCAATTTTGACAATTGTGATACTGTTAGGTGGCAGGTTTTCGCAGCACCTTACAATATATTAAAAAGCAATTATTTATTTTTGTTTTTATTCTCAATTCACGTCAATAGATTTACTTTTAAATATAGCAGTTCTCATTATATAGACGTATGATTGTATCCTTAAACAATTCGAGGTGAATTTATATGACTTAAACTAATATAAACTTTAGAAATACGAGGTTTCTGGCTTGTATAAACCAACTGACCCCCTTAATAAAGACAGTCATCCAACTCTTGTCCTCCTAAAAATGTTGTTCCTACGTCTCTAATATCATATATAAAAATGGATCAACTCGTATTATCTCGGGCTTGTTTTTTTCTTATCTTCTGATTTGGATTAATCCGAAATATTTCCTCGTGATAGATATAGGGCAAGTATGTACAATTTCGCAATAAATTTTACATTTGCATATATATTTCCAAATATATAATTGGCAAATAACAGCAGACTTGATTGTTTTGGAGGTACACATTAACCTGACAAGATACGTATGCTGCTGCTTTCTTGCTGTGTTTAGAAATTTAGTAATGTTCCGTCGAAGTGCAAAATACAATTGGTCCCAATTTTGCAGTTATATATCCTAATTTCGCAGTAGTGCCAGTTTGTTACTATTTTCACTATCCTATACGCCTATTTGATTTAAGTGTTACAAACTGATAGGATCAGAATTACATATGTGCACACACCGATACTTTTTCATCATAGCTACATCTTATTGATCATTATTATTGTTATTATTATGTAAACACAACGTTCATCATTTCATAGAAATTAGCTAAGTTAAACAGAAAAAAAAAAAACTATTACTGAAATCAATTCAAAATCATTACATACGATGAAATAGAGCCTAGCTGCAATATTAAACAGTAAAACATGAAGAGAATTGAGTGCTAACAAGGCTAGAAACAAAACAGGCTTATATAGGTTAACATTATTTAACTCACATGAAAGAGCAAGTGTTAGAAAATCAAATGGTCAAAACACAAGAAATCAAATTAGCTTGACTAAACAAAAGCTACTACTAAAACTAATTCCAAAACATTAAACTTGATAAAATAGTTCTACATAAAATAAATGTAGAGAATTTGAATTTTAGTAGGTTTTATATAAATTTAGAACATAGTCTAGAAATATTAGAACTGTTATGATGTGTTTGAAGTTGTCACGGTTTACTTAACACATTAGCTAATATTATTTATACTGCAGATATTCATTGTTACCAATTAGCCATTAAATGAAAGCAAGTCAATTGGAACTTCCTATTCATTTTATTGTAGTAAATTATTGTTCTTTTGTGAGCTAATTACAAAGGATCATAACAAAGGTAGTATAAAGTATCAAAGATCCTGGGTTCTAAGATCGTGCTGTCCAAAACATAAAACATTCCAACCTAGATTGACAGCATTAATATGTAACATAATTATCACACAGTGTAATCATAAGTGTACCCAAAGAGTCATTCGCCATGAAGACGAATTTCGAGAGAAAGCAATATTAAGCTCCCTATCTACTCCAGAATACACCGGGCCAACGTCATCATAAGTCCTAGTTAACTCTATCTTGATTCACCTTAATTAATCAGTTATGCATACTTGAACTGTAATACTTGTTGTACTTACATAATTATAACCATTCCTACACTATAAAACAAAATGTATCTACGAGTAAAATTCGCGACTATAGAAAGTGATTTAAACACAAGTACACTTTGGCCGTAAATTAATTCAACTAAATGAGATAGTCTCGGAGCTAATTATTTACTTGCCCTACAGATCACGGATTGGTCTTTGCGGGTTATGAACACGATAGACTGTGCGGAGAGATCCAGCTCACACATAGGTCTGAATCGTAGTTCTTCTCGAATGAGCTGAAACAAGTCGTTATAAACCATCTCAATTCTCTTCCACATTACAAACCGTAACTTTGACCCAACTACGTCATAGCCCTTTATCCTATTCCACTTTCGCCAAAATATTATTTTTGATATTTCTAAACTCGGTCACCGCTTTCCATCCGTCTTGTAATGAGGACGCTCAGATGTATTTCCGTCGAAGAACCTATTTCTTCTGATTCTTTTGACTGTGACGTCACTCAAAGACTCAGATTTTCTCTGCAGTGGCTGTTAATAGTTTTGCGAAGAATTCTCTTCCGTGCTAAGGACAGTTATTGTTTTTGCTTTGTATGAAGTTACTTCTTTCTATTGTTCACTAAAGTTTTTAATGCCTCTCTTTTAGAATTTTTTTTGAATAAAAAAGAATTTTTTTCTGAATTTTGTCCCTTTTTTCCACTGGAACGTGGTAATAGCTGCAATATGAAACAATAGAACACGAAGAGAATTGAGTGCTCCAGTAAGGCTATAAACAAATCAGGTTTAGGTAAACATGACAAATCAAATGAAAGAGAATCAAACGTTCAAAGAATATAAAAGCTAATCATCTTTCGTCCTGCAACAAAGGCACATGAAATTAGGCGCATAGTCTTGACAAAGTTCATGGACCTTGAGAAAGCCTTTGACAACGTAGCCTCCTAGAGAGCTTGTTACAACGAAGTCTCCATGCCTTTGTTTTCTCGTGTACCAGGGCTACAAAACAGCCTTACCGAACTTAAGCCTGTACTGAGCTTTAAACGATGACTAGGGATATTTTGCATATATCATTACATGACTTGTAATTTTCTCTACACATTTACACACACATAATATACTGTGCTCTAACATCTATGCTACAAATACCTAGTGAATAAGCAGCTGTACTTCACATTCCAACAAGCACGAAAAATTCCACTGCTTTCTCTTTTTTAACTAGTTTCTGAGAGAGACTGCAGATGGAAAAGCAGGGCAACATTTCTTCTCATGAAGGAGTATCTGCCATATAGTACTCATGCGGAGAACTACTTTCATGACCTTTCCCAAGTTCGTAATTCTTCACGTTATGTAGTGGTGCGAAATTAGGCATACTTACCCTAAATACAGGTAATTACACAGAGCGGCTCTTTGCATCCGATTGAAACCTATTAGCAATAGTTTGTTGATTTTAACACCAACTAGGTCTGGGGGCATAGTGGCTCGGTGACAGAGGGCTTACCTCTGATGTGTGGGGTTTTTGGTTCGATCCCCGGCTAAGGAAGTTTGTAGTGAACATTTTGTCTATGGGTTTTCTCGGGATACTCCCGTTTCCTCTCGCATTTTCATTTCACCATCTCTTTTATCATCATTCATTCGACTTAAGGCTGATTCACACAGGATGCCGTGCGCATTCCGTTCCCCTGCCATACGCTTCTTCCGTGCCGCGGCCGTGATCATTTACACATACCATACTCTACCATGCCATGCCGTGCCGTGCTGTTGTTGCTTTCTACACCATTTCTGAAAATGGATTGCAAGGAGGAACACTTCGTGTCGCTTCGTGTTCCGAAGAAAACCAAAGGATCGCGGAAGACGAGCCACGAACGGGCTTGTTTTTCTCTTCAAGGTGGCTTGTCGGGGCACGGCATGGGAACAGCACAATATGTGTGGATTAAACTTCAATCATTCTTCCCTTCGTCCCCTTCGTGGGACGTCAAATGAAGAATTTCATTTAATTTTCACCGGGTAGGGTAGTGTTACTATAATAACAAATATCGTGCCAGGTGCAATTCTTCAATGTTTTGGCAAACAGGTAGTTTATCGTTATGTTTTTTATTTTTATTTTTTATTTACTTATTTATTTTGTCGCGGATTATTAAATTCTACTTTTGTTTGGTTTCTGTTTGATAGCATACTTTTCTATCAAAGATAGTATACTTTTCTCAGCGCATATTTTATTCTAGTCGTGCAGTTATTGTATTTTTAACAGTGCCCAAAATAATTCGGAGCAATCCAAAAGTTTTCTTTTTTTTTAAGGACACAGTCGTACGTGTATATATGATGTGAACTGCCATGTTTAAAAGTAAATCTATTGACGGGAATTGACGATAAAAACAAAATAAATAATTGCTTTTTTAATATATTATAAGGTGCTGCGAAAACCTGCCACCTAACAGTATCACAATTGTCAAAATTGAGATTATCTTATCTAAGGAACTTATGGACCAGTACCACAGTATATTCAAAAGAGCTGTGTGCATATCTCATTCCTGCAATTTATTTTTTTAAAAAACTCAGAAAATAGCATAAATACTGGCACCTAGCTAAATACTGAGATAATGAAATAGTGGAAACATTAAACAAACTTAATAACCGACTTCAAAAAAGAGGAAGATAAGAATATTAACTGATTTAAAAGAAAAACTAGAAAAAGCAGAACATAATTCATTAATATTATTTTTAACAAAAAAAAAAAAAAGTTACAAAAGTCAAAGAAATTAAACAAATTAATGCTTATAAAATTACCATCGAAACTGCATATTTCATATTAAATATTAGTTGATTTGGGTTGGTACCGACTCGAATTTTTCCAAAGATTCCAGTTCAGAAGAAACTCTCTTAACCTGTTTCTTTCAATAGCAGCCCGTAAGCTTGTGATACTGCTTAAAGCATCCAAATTCTTCAGTTCCTACTTACTAGTAATAGATTAATTAATAAGTTAAATAATCTATGATAATATGTTGCCTTTTCTAAAGCTTCCCAAAAAATGTCAGTTTTCATGGTGTCTTCCTGAGATCGGAACGTGTTAGTCTTACCGCCTGGGGCAAGATCAGATAACATCAGAGATACTGCTCGGGAAAGGGGGGGGGGCGGAGTTGACTCGAGCTTGAAAAAACACTCGCTCCACAGGTATGAAGGAAAAGAAGAACGATGTCCTCCTGAGATCGGATTGAAGTCTCAGAAAGTGTTAATAAGTTCTTCTTAGGAAGTTTTAATAATACCTAAGAGAAGACGTTTCCAGATTTAGGCTGGTACCGCATTTCAATTTAACACATGGCGTAATGTACGTATTCCAACACTGACATTACTGACTCCATGCCTGTTATGTCGTAGAACGTTGAATGGCTGTAAGGTTCAATTGAGTTCTTGTGTCGTGCTGCAATGGAGAACATTAAATATCTTCTTTGTCTCTGTGTGAGGTCGATTACTAAAACATAGGTTTCCAATTCGGTCCTGTTACAACGATCTCTATAGTGTCGATATGCCACTAGTGAGAGTACGCGTCACCAGGATCTCTGGATCTGTGATTTACCGTTTTCAATCATTCAATCCCGTTACATTGCAAATATGAATCAGCTGCCCTATGACTCCTATTTGACCAATTTCAGATGTTCGACCACACATGTAAGTATTATAACACACAGTGACCGGTGTGCAGTGCTGCTGGATTCTGTGCATTACAACTTTTTGTTACATTTTATTATGCTGGTACCAATGTATTTTATACTTCTAATATATCTGGAAATACCGTCACAGTTTTTAAGAGAAGTATTTACTAACAGTCGAGTGAAAGTGTGCAAATTACAAAATTCCTTAATTTATATGGGTATGATTTTTTTTTCTTTTCTTTACAGTTACTGGTAAGTGGTCTGTGAGTGTCTAATGAAATGTAGCGAGAAATTTTCTGTTATTTGTTTCTTTTGTACATTTTAGCGGGCACCGATTGATGTAGTTGCAAGAGGCCCTCAATTTGAAAGAGCTTTAGCTGTACAGATAATCATGTTGGCGCCGATGGCACCACACTTTGCCGAAGAACTCTGGTCAGCTTTTGTGTCAGCGCCTTGTCGCCTGAATGCAGTGCCTGGCGAAATTAATTGGGTGAGTGTTTAGTGAATTCACTGTGTACATATATAAAAGTGAGCTAAATTAAAAGAAAAAAGAGATAAAAGAAAAAAATTAACGTTCAGCGTTTTAGGTAAGAGGTATGTTGTGATCACTAGTTGTTACGGATATATTTCTATACAGGCATGTACCTTTTGTGTACTATTTTTTCAATGCTGGAGCTCAATAACAGTTAAAAGACTCAGCAGACTGAGCGGATATAAATGGTCGGAACATTACTATGTACTGGAAGTCGTTAATTTGTATCATTGGAAGGAACCTTGTATTTATATTCAGTATTCTTGCGTTACGAGAAGTATATGATAATATTATTTGCAAATTGATAATACTTTCATACACCTCAATTCTATTTCTTATGATTGCTGTTTTGTTGTAGGAGAAATCAGCATTAGAACAGTCGTGGCCAGTGGTTGATATGGATTATAATCTTGAGCTTATGTGTCATGTAAGTATACATTTTCTTCCCTTGGTCGTAAGGAAATTTTGATAAATGAATGCCATTTCTTAAGCTGTGCTTAAAGACGGTTAAGAGGTAATAAAGTCATTGCAGGGCACATAGCGAGTCACTTTTTTTTTAATTAAAAGTTACCTTTTTTACAGGCTGGTCACTAAAAGTTACTTTGGGGGGGAGGGGGTAAAGCCATTTTTCATTGAAATTGGCCATGTAAAGACATTTTACCTAGGAAGAACCACATGAGAACAATTCTTGAAACATATATCTAGCAATAGACAATGCAAATTTTCCCAGAGAGAAACTCTTGATGTTAGGTAGTGATGGAACAAATACCAATAAAAAGGTTTACAGAATGATAAATGAGGACATGAAAACATTTAGGAAAAGGGGTTTGCTTGATATAGGAACATGTAATATACACAAAGTTTATAACACGTCCCGAAAAGGACTCCAAGAATTTGGACTTGAAATAACTGATTTTGTTATCGATGTGTACTATTTTTTCAAGGGTTGGCCATCAAAGTGGGTAGATTTCACTGAACTCAGTGCTCTGCAGAGTATTTCCTCAAGCTTCTTCCCCTAAAGAAATCAAATCTCATGGCTACCGGAAAATATGTCAATTTCTAAACCTTTGGAACACCCATCAAGGAAAGCGCAGTTAAATTTTGTCATGTCAAGTGCAAAACTTTTCAAGGATATCACAGAACTGCTTCAGAAGGAGCCCCGTGTACATGTTCTGTACTCTAAATTTCAAACTGTTACCAAGGTTTTGTTACTGTGATTTGTGAACAAAGAAATTGCTTTACATCTTGGAGTAAACTGGATGAAAGTGGTATGAGGAAAATCTGTTGCCTTTGGTGCAGTGGAATGTGAAGAATAAGCAAGGTTAGCATTCAGTAAATGGAAGAAGAAGGATGTGCTTAGTTTCAAGAAAAATGTAAAGTCCCACTACGTGGCAGTATATAAACACATAGCGAAAACCATTGAAATTTCCCTAGAACTTAAAAATACTTGTCTTCATGCGGAAAATGTGAAGTCATTTGAGAGTGTCATGTATATTACAAATCTGGCAAAAGTTCTTCCCCTCAGCATTGACTTGGATTTGCTGAGTGACGAGCAACTTGAGAATTTCTCAGGAACTCTTAGCAGTGGCTAAATAGATGTTTGCTAGTCATGTGGTACACAAGAAAATTTGTAACAAACCTATTCGACAAGACAAAATTTTATTACCAGTTAATGTTAATTAGATGTTATGTATTAATTACATTACTTTATTTTGCGTTATTGGACATAATGAAAATTGGAAAAAAAAAAAAAAAATGGCCTTACCCCATCTAGACCAAAGTTGAAATTCAAAATCGTGCAAAGTATGTAATTATAATGAACCTTTAAACACAAGTAATCCATTTTTTTTTATTAGCTGACAAACTTAAGTAAAATAATTTTTAATCTTAACATGTTAAAACATTACGTATTTCAGCTACAATTCAGCCCTATTATGGTTGAAAAAGAAAAGAAAAAAGAAATGTAAAATTCAATTTATGTCCAAGTTTGGCATCAAGGTTTAAAGTTACTTTTCGATAAGATTTTGGTAAATTTTTCGTGTACTTTTGGTCACTTTTTAACTATTTAGAAGAGACTAGACCACTATGAGCCCTGTTATTGAATTTACTAAATAGATTTAAAATAATAATAAGAAGAAGTTTCTCTGTATATTTGTTAAATTGATATATATTACGTGTTGTGTAAACCTCAGGGAAATTTCTTCGAAAAAAAATTAAGAAATTTCGTTTTGTTTCTTGTTAGAATCTAAGTATCTTTATACTCTGTCAATTCCATTGAAGGCAGAGAAGTTTTGATTGTGGAAATTTATTTTATTTTAAGTTTTCTGCTTGAGCATTTGTAAAACGCACACGTAAATACGATTCTTAAACAACAATTGGAGTCTGAAATCTAACTAATTCTAGAACTTGGTTATCTTCTTAATTGTATTTTTATAACATACACCGTATGTCAAATTTATATAACCTATTATCACTGTATAAATTCATAATTTATTTTTACAACACCAGATATTGCTGCAAACACTAGTATACTAATTCTGAATAATTTATACCATCCTTATATATTTAAAGGGTACAGGGGAAAAAAAAGTCACATTTCGTAAATTTTTCAGGCGAGCTGTTTTAAAGTATGGACAAAGCGGGTTCTTCCGTTGTGGGATTTCTTTAATCGTTCAGAAAATGGAATCAAGCTGTTACTTTCGCATTGTTGTTATACTATTGACAAGATGGCTCCTTTAGCTGTCTGAAGGGACAAATATCTCAAAATCATGTAATTTGGACTTAGCGTGTTTTTCCCTTATACCTTTCATTTATTCCAGTTGTAATTTAGCGTGCTTTTCCCTTGTACCCTTCATTTATTCCAGTTGCAATTTTTGTGAGTAACAGAATTATGATACTTCATTATTCTTGTTACTTATAGTCCTGGATTCGATTTTCCATTAGGCTTTAAACATTTTGTGAATCTGTAACATTATTCTCTTTCAACATGGGAGGATCAACGAAAAGCACACTTAAACTCCAGACAGCAAAGCGTACTACAACAAAGCTTACAAACAAATACGAGAGCAAGTCAAAAATTATCTACAATGTTCATTCTACAGTTTATTTACATGAAGCTGGGGTATACTATGCACATCATTTTTCTACGTAATCTCCCTTATCAATGCACTTGGCTGAACGGTCAACGAGCGTACTTATTCCTTCCAAATAAAAGGTTTTTGGTTGGTCGTGAAGTCAGTTTTGCACCGCATTTTGCACGTGTAAATCTGAAAATGAAATGAAATTTTTGAGTTGGACGTCCCACGGTTATGCCGGTTAGGATAAAGGAGACGGTGATTATGAGAAATGAATGAAATGGTGGAATGAAGAAAGTGGGAGGAAACGGGAGGACCCCGAGAAAACCCACGCACACGGTGTTTGTCCACCACAAAGTTCACTTGGCGGGAGCAGGGTTTGAACCCGGGACCCCATGCACAAGAGGTGAACGATCTACCACTGAGCCACCGCGGCCCCCGTGTAAATCTGAGGCAAACCGAGCTTGTGGTGGATGATTTGATGGGCAGAGTCATGACTGATGTTCAAAGCAGATGCTACCTCATCGATAGTGATTCGCCTATTCGTTAGAGCTTGCTGAATGTCGTCATCTGTAGTGGAGGTTAATGACCGTCCTGCTCCCTCTTCATGCGTTACACTTGTTCGACTACTTTTAAACGTCTCGAGCCACAAAAACACAGTTTAACGTGGTAGTGCACTTCTTCCATATTGCGATCATAGTCTGCAATGAATGTCTGACCCTTTGACACCCTCCGGGGCCACGGTGGCTCAGTGGTAGAGCGTTCACCTCTGGTGCTTGGGGTCCCGGGTTCAATCCCAGCCCCCGCCAAGTGAACTTTGTGGTGGACAAACACCGTGTGCGTGGGTTTTTCTCGGGGTTCTCCCGTTTCTTCCCACTTTCTTCATTCCACCATTTCGTTCATTACTCATCATCACCGTCTCCTTTAGCCTAACCGGCATAAACGTGGGACGTAAAACTTAAAAATTTCATTTCATTTTTTTTTTTCTTTGACACCCTCCGACCAGAGGAATCGGGTCACTGCTCATTGTTCCTCTTTGGTGCAAACGTGTAATGGAACAACCATGATATATCTGCAACAGAAGGAAGGAAAATGGAGGAATTAAGATCATACTTTCATAGCATTACCACAACAGTATAATAATAAAATATCCGAGGACAGAAGACAAAGTGCGCAATGTAAGTAAAGTTATGACAAAAGTGTAGATAATTTTTGACTCGCCCTCGTATCTAATACAGAAGAAAGTATATTAAATTTTCGATTGTTGTATGTTGCAGTCATCTGAAATCAGTGCTAGAATGGGTCGGGAATGTAAGTTAGTTTTAAGTTAATCTGAACAGACGAATACCTTAAAAACTATTTGTCCAAACTTCGAAATAAACTTTAATTGTTTTATCCTGTGATTGTACCTTTTTTTGTTATACTTGTGCGTTTCCACGTAGATAACTAAGGAAATACGTAACTGACGCATGCTGTTGGATTAAAAAAATAATGGACGTATCTAAAAAATGTGTCGTTATATCCTTTAACCCGAATTTCAATTCTGAAAGAAAAAAATATTCACATATTTAGAAGTTACTGTTCTTAAACCAGGAACTGAAACGATGAATAGAACACAATAATTTTGGACGAGAGAAGCATTTAGCGAGAATTATTTACCAATCGAGGAATTGTCTGTTGAAACTATTAGGATCAGAATAGAACAAAATGAGTTTTCGAATACGTGCATTTTTCTGTACTTAACTAAAGTTTACTTTGAAATTCAGGTAACTATTTTTTAAAGTATTCGTGTTTTCAGTTAAACTTAAATAACGTACATTTCCCGACATCCATCCTAACATTCAAAATTTAACCTGTTGCGTTTGTTACGTATTAAAAGTGTATTCATTGTGTTGTGCTATTAAATATAGCATTCTAGAACTTAGAAAGTACTATACAAGTTGAAACTCTCGCGTAATCGGCCTTCATTTAATTTTTATTTTACGTATAGCTTACGAACCAAATGTTTCTGAATCATATTATTTCACAAGTTTGAATAACAGGTCAGGGTCTAGCACAATGCCAAGTTTGATCCACTTCGGTTGAGTTCGGCTGAATTCATATTATATATAGTATTCTATTGATTGACTTTTGAGGAAGGAATCTAATGGGGGACGCAAATAAAGTAGTAAGATTCTGAAAAGACGTTTACACTTGAGAAATATATCACTAGTATATTAGAAATATGGCATTGTTATATTATTTTAAATACGTATGGATCTTTATATTTTGTATTGAAATACTTGTCAGGAGATGATTTTACGAGGGTAATTCAGAAATAATGTCTTCAAGGCGACAGATATCAGTGGAAAGCTTGCAATGTCAGATACAAATGGTGGAATCATTTTTCAACATAGTCTCAATTATAGGCAATACACTTGCACCAACGCGAAACAAGTCTTTTCATGCCGTCGGGAAAGAATTGTGGTGGCTGCTGGCCACACTATTGCCGAACTGTTGTTTTCACCTCGGCGTCACAACTGTAGCGATGGTTCTTAAAGTGATCCTTAAATTAGGTGAAAAGCTAAAAGTTGCGAGGTGCAAGATCCGGACTATAGGCAGGTTGAGGCAGAATGTCAACAACACTTTGCCAGCAGACGGGACAACTTTGAACTTTTTTGATGGAAGATAGGACGTGTGGCAGTACTCCATCGACTGACGCTTCGTTTCTGGGTCGTAATGGTATATCCACGACTCGTAGCCGGCGAGAAATGTTCCTGGGCGCACAACCTTCCGCTGTCAGAAATTCAATGACAGCCCGCTGTTTCAACTGGACGTCATCACTGGATGCCAAAGATTGTCCCATTACTCTGGGACAAGAAGATGTAGGAAGGTGAAACAAGTGACGTTCTGTAGCTTAAATATCAGTGCATTAATGATAGACAGTTCAGAATATTTGCAGTACTATTGGCCAAGCAGTGGGCTTGAAGGCATTACTTTTTGAATCACCCTCGTATATGGAAAATGTATTTAAAGAACTATTTATATTTTGAAAACAACAAATTTAAATTCAAAATAGATTACTTTGGCAAGATTATGACACGAGCTATAAATAACTTATTCAAAACTAGATACCAGGTGTTTTGAAGAAAACATAATACGGCTGGTTACGGAGAGTAACTATTATACGAGGCGAACTATGCGATCATAGCTGAAATAGGGGTCTTATTCTATGTATTTTTCTTAGTCTGTGTTTGTCGAAATAAGCTTTTAGATAATTTAAATACAAGCTCTTATGAAGGAGGGTGTCCATATATTAGTGTAAAAGAACTGAAGCGTTCAATCTAAGCAGAAATAATGATGACTTATAAACTAAATTCAGTAATTGACAATCGCCATAAATCGTATAAATATATGAGACGACTGAATATGTTATTTCTTTTTAGGTAAATGGATTTGAGAAATGTACCATTAAAGTTCCTCGAAGAGTGTTGGAGCGTATGTCCCGTGATGATGCTTTGGAAATGGCACTTTCACATGAATCTGTTCACTCTTTCACTGCCAACAGGAAGATCATTCAGACGTTATATGAAATCGTTCCGAGTTACCGTGCCACCATCAACATTATTACAGAGAGTAGAGAAAGAGAAAAGCCAAGGAAGGTGGAAGAAAGGAAAGGCTAGTAGTGTGTTGTCATGTTTGTAAATAAAATTTGTTTTTTTAATAAATATGCATTTTTATTGTACAGTAAGCAGAAATTGCACGCAAATTTCCTTAGAAGATAAGAGGTATCCGAATTGTTAACAATAGGATAAAAAATGGAACCACATGCACATTGCATTAAAAATTCAAGTTAGCGAAAGTATTACATATACCTTCCAGCGCAGAATCAGATACATGTAATCTTGGTATGTAAGGCACAAACTCCCTTTCGGAGTTATAGGCTGCCGAAATCATGAAGAAATGAACTTTAAAGGTCCATGGTTTCAAAACTATGGAATCTGCCGTAGTCGGGTCAAGACTTCACTTAGAAAATAATATATATGTACTATCCAAAACGTAAACTTCAGAAACCTAACGTACTCACGCAACAATTTTTATAGAGAGAGTTTGGCTACGGGCATATAATTTGAAGTCTCAAAACTACCTCTATAAAAATTGTTACGGAAGTACGGCAGGATTCTGAATCTAGTTTTGGATAGGGCACATACTAGTTCTTAAGTGAAGTCGTGAGCCGACTAAGGTAGTTCCTATAGTTTTGGAGCTATTGAAGTTTAAAGTTCATTTTTTTCGGCAGCCTATAACTCCGAAAGGCATTTGTGCACCCAGATTGGTCTATACTTTTTGCCTTATCTTGGTGTCAGGAAGCATTGTCGTGATGCAACACACAATTCATTTTGATGTTTGGTGCACATACATGATCCTTTTTCGCATTCTTTCTAGAATCTCTCGGTAACGGTGTTGCTTAACCCCTTGGCCTGGAGCTACGAACTCTTTGTGACCTGGAAAGCTTGGGGTGTGCTATTTCATACTCTGGCGCTTGGTTTCCGAGTCGTATTGGAACACCCAGTCTCGTTACCCGTAATGACACGTCCCAGAAAATGGGGATCATTTGCAATCCAATCCAAAAATCAATGCACCTGTCTCTCCGCATGTCCTTTCGCTCCTGCGTGAGAACCGTTTGTTGTTGCAGTGTGGAATTAAATGTATTTTTCGCAGCGGTTAATAAAATGGCATTACAAACAATCTTTGGTTGCGATAGATCTAAAAGTAGGTTTTCCAAGCTTTTATAAGTATCGGAGGCAGAAGCTCTACTACCAAATGTTTGCGCTTCTAAAAATTCTTTCGCTCGGCGAATATTTTGTTTGGAAATTTTGAGCTTAGACGAGTTAAGACAAGTTACTTTTCTATCGATGATAAAAATATTAAAACTATCCTCTTGCATACTTGTTAATGCTTTTAGAACAGCTCTTTTGAAAACAGCAAAGCGATGTCTAGGAACCGAACTTGAGCGATCTAGAATAAAGCAGATGTGTTGTTTTAGGAAATTGATTCAGGAACTCCACTTGGATAATGCGTTTCTCTTTTTACTGTATAACAGTCTTCAATTCTCGGAACCAGTTTGGAGCGATTTTTCGCATCCCCAGTTCATTGGTCAGCAGCTGATGGGTGGTGCTGTGACTCAAATTCAACTTTACCTCGATCATTCTGACTGTCAACCGATGATCGCAACGCACAAACTCCCGGACACTTTCGACATTTGCAACAGTTCTTACATCTGAGCCCTTTCGCTGCGGGGTTCATCTTCACCTGACACTCTTCCTTCTGCAATTGCCTTAAACCAACGCAATACCTGGGCCCTTGACGAAACACTGTCCCCATAGACCTGGCGAAGTTATACAAAAGTTTCCATTGTACTGTGTCCTCCAAGTCTTAAGCAAAACCTTATCTCATACCGTTGCTCGATACCCGTGTCACAATGTCAGAACGCAAAGAAAACCATTCTTCATTAAAACAATGACATGGAACAACAACGTGGGGCTAGCGAGTTCTCACTTAACCTGACGATGCATCACATGTTCATCCACTTCCCCTTCAAATCCCACGTCACCAGCATTGCCGGTTCATGCGCAGTGTTACCATCCCATTACTTTATTTATACACACCTTGTATTTTACACAGTATATATGATGTATGTCCAGTATATGATGTATATATATGATAGTTGTACCATTCCTCTTAAAAGACCTTGCAACATTTTAATTTACGCATGTAAAGAACTGAAATTTCGTATGATGCAAATGTCGGAAGGAAGAAGAAATTGTTTGTCATACTCTCCTACACCACTAAGTAAATAGTATTTCCATGCTAATCCAACATAAAGGTGGATGTTTTCAAATGTCATTACGTCAGGTTATTACATCTTTCAAACTACAGTAGAGCTTCGATTATCCGAGCTAATGTGGATCTGACTAATCTCGAATAATATGGACTTTATGCAAAAAGAGGGGCAGTAGTAAAGGCATGAGGTACAGCGAAGCAACTAAACAATTTCCTATACAACCGTTTGCTTCGCGGTTAATGTAAGACCTAGAAGCTTAATGTAAGTATTGAATCACTAACAAGTAATTACTAAAAAACTACACGCATATATACATAATATATAAAACCGAAACATTAATCAGTACACGGCAATAATGAAACACTGAAAAATAGTCAAAATATTTTTATTAAAATTATCACATTCTTTGTAACAAGTACACAGTAAAACGATTTGAAGCAACTCAGATATATAAAAACGATAAAAAAGAATTCCCCGATTCACAAACAAATGGGAGAAGTCGGGCGAACAAATTCTTTGCAATCAAACTTTTCACTATATTTAAAATATTTCTTTAGAATGACTTTTTTTGATAGGACTATTTTTGTTTTCAATCAAAAGTTTCAAATTTAAACCTAGGACGCACAGTAACATAAATATATTAGGCAAGATTTATTCTTTGGTTTGAAACTAGAGAACTTGTTAATAAGGAAATAAACCTGCTGTACTTGACTAGATTATATTTTATACAACTCAAATATATTTTTTTCGGATTCCCTATTTGTAGATTATTTCAACAGGAAAAAAAGGGGGGGAGAAATGTTTCTGTAATATAATACCAGAAGAATGTGGCAGTATTTCAATGCAATGTTGTATGTACGCAGTTAACAAAGGTGAATCTGTTTTACATAGTTATGATACCAAAACTATTCTACATTTTCCAAGATTTCTTTTACTAATTTAATTTCCGAAATACTATCATAATGAAGACTAATGTAAAGTCATTTTAACACTGATTACTGTTAGATGATCAAACGTCCCTTAACAGTAAAATTATGTAAGTCATGGAATTATATTTTAACAAACATAAAATTGGCACATTTCGTTACAAGTTAACAACCACTAACCAAAATCTGGCACATTTTGTTAAGAGTAACAACTACTAGCCTTTATACCCTGCGTACCTAAAGATTAGCTGTTGTATTGATGGAATTACAGCTTTGTGTGTTATCACAATGACACTTCTGTATTACCAGCTTAAGAATCACATTTAATCAAACTATTAAATATTTAGAACACTCGTTAGTTCAGTATTAAACATTTAGAACAAAACTGTTACACATTTTCGAAACATTAAAGATTCAAGTATACAAATTAGTTAGAGAGTTCGGAAAAGGAAAAGCATATCTACTAAAAACGACATCATTATAAATGAATATGAGCATGTCAGTTTTAACCTGAAACTATGAACAAAACACATACACAGTATTTATATCATTCTGAATATTAATTGATTACAGCTTCTTGAGTTGAACAACCATTTTCAGTAAGAAGTTTCATTGAAACTTGAATTTACAGTTTATCGTGAAATCTGAACATGTGCTCGAACCTGGCTCTCCCACACCATTGGCGGAACGGAGTTCTTGTTTGCTACTGGAGTCATATGATTGTTTTTCCTGCAAGTACAGTGGGCTCTCTTCTTCGAGGAACTGCGATTTCTTTGCATGGCTTTGGATGAAATATCTGTACACATTACATATGGCATTATTTCAAAGATGAAACAAAAATATGGCTATTGGTTAAAATAATCATATCAAACAGCGAAATCAACTTTTTACTATTAGTGGGATTTCTTAAAAGAATTCATTACTTAAAGTTATTATTGTAATGCATTTCTAAGCTGTTGTACTTTTTCCTTTTGATTACTGTATAATCAAAGTTACTGGAATGTAATTGATTTGGGAGAAAATAACAGTAAAATCAAACAGTCTAGTTCTACACATGGATTTACATACAACTAAAATTTGCTACCTATCTATTTATAGTAAAAAATAAATGGGATTTTTTTCTTTTTATACTTCGATTTAACACAAAGATAATCTATTCTACTAATTCTCTTGATACAATTGAAAGCAAAAGTTATTTTCTTTGACTGATAACTTCAGAATGTAAGGACCCAACTGAATACAGTTTCTGGAAAATACACAAATTACGTACGTTATACCAATTATTTGATTTCAATGAACAAACTCAGCGACAGGATTGGTTTGGACCGGACATATAATGTAAATACCTATGAATTTATGATGTAATTTGATACATTCTGCAATCATTATGTACTAATTCATCAATAAGGGAACAAATTTCATTCTAAAGACATGAAAGAAATTACAAATCTAATTTTAAGTGAAGTAGAGAATCTGACTTAAGGTTTACTTCTCCACAGCAGTTATTATGGGGAATCTTTTCTAATATTTTAATATAAGAGTCGGGAAGTTTCGATTCCCGGGCACCTGCTAATATCACTTCTCGATACAATATGGACGGACGTCTTTCCTCTGGTAGAATTTCACTGTACGTTATAGGTGTATTATGACGATATGATCTGCATGTTATTGTAGTTTCTTCCGGCGTTTTCACAGTTACTGTTATAGGTTTGTATATGCCATTAGACACTCCTTCTTGCCTGTGGAAAGAAATAATAATTTTAAAATTTATTATTTTATAATTTAGCATCCATATAATAATTGCTACATAAATTTGACAATATACCACAGTATGACAGAAAAATAATATCTCAGCAGGACATGTGATAATTGCTTTATAAATTATTATTAAATTAGCTAAGCAGACTTCTCCCTTCGCAAAAGTTCCTCTGCTATTTTTCCGTTTCACTGATGTAATTGACCTTATTCGTACAGTATGTCGTCCAGTTGTATAAATGTTCAGTGTTGTCCTTTATGTTAGAAAAGAAACACCTCATCTAGTTCCTTTCCATGTGGTAAGGTGCCAAGAACCGTTCCCACGTTGGATAGCAATAGCTATGCGTTGAATTAGAAAAGATGTCGAACGAACATCTCCAGTAACGATAGAAATGCGTCTGCCTACTTCTCTAATAAAAATCAAGGCTTGTAGATCCTAAAGCACCACTAGTCTCGATGGCAATTGGAGCAAAAATAAATTTAAGAAGGTGTTGTATTTCCTTTGCCTTTCTACCTCTCTACGACTAGCAACAGCTCCAGCATAACAGCTAAAGGAAGACTTGAATGGGCAAATGTGTCTGAACATGTGAAGTCCCATACTAGTAATTTGCCTCTCATCCAAGGAACTAACGTCTTGCTATAGGGTCGTTTATAATCTGAACGACAACAGCCTGCGGGTTCATGTATGGAAGGAATTCCAACTGTGGTAAGGGCTCGTAAAATTATATCATTAACAGAGGAGTGTCTAGCGTGTCTGCCCATGCTCTTCATGCATGAAAGGCCATGCAGGCCACGTTGGTTAACTTGATCCCGCAAGCTGGACAGCGATGTGGTTGAACGCTAATATTAAGGCGACAGAGATTCGAAATGTTTTACTAGTTATATAAAGACCTAATGGTTGGGAGAGTATTACATTCAACCATGCCCGAGGGATGAGGCAGCAAGAATCCTGGCTTTATCCTGTGGAGCAATAACTGAATGTAAGAGAAGCTCATGGAAATGGGCTGCAATTGGTGTATACCAAGATGCCTGAGAACCTCTTTTGTTAATTTCTGGACGACCTGTAACTGTTAATTTTTTCCATTTGCTAGTGCCTTCTTGAACTGTACCATCTGGGTCCAGGAGGTAACCTTGCGGAAGGAGAGCCTCGATTAAACGAACAGATCCGCGGTAGGACGCTAAAAAAGGAAGGAATCGCCCTATCCACGGATCGTCGAATACCAAGACCTCCTAATCCAACAGGTAAGGATGCTTGCATCCAAGAGTCGTCACTCAAGGAGTAGTTCAAAATTGACTTCAGACCCATTTAAAGGATAAGATCATATTTCTCCAGTAGTGGAGTCTCATTCCAAGACGGAAAGCATTGTAAAAAGTAGTTTAAACGAGGAGAGGAAAAATAATTTTAAAATGTCATTAATGACTAAACAAGGTAAACTGGTAAAACTAATCGTATTGTGACTTTTTGTTTATGCGATAAGATAATTTCAAGTACTCTTGTTGTTCCCCTTGTTCAGGATGCACATTGTTAAACTTACTTCAGGAATTCTCAATCAACAAATATACAATAAATTACCACATATTTCTGAATCCAAGACTACCTTTATTTTTAATTATTTATTTAATTAATTATTTTTAGCAAAGCATTACAAACCAGTTGTGAATGCTCCACGAGCATTGCACGAACGCACTTAAAAAGAATTAATTTTTCTTATTAATTTTTTCAGGCTTTATACCAATTGTTCTTTGTACTTTGCTGTTATACTCATTAAACAATTCTTGTAAAATATCCATTTATATTTTCCTTGAGTACTAAATCTTTTCCACGTGTTTTGTTTAAGAGTTCTGTTAAAACGTTCTACGATACGTTGTTTTACGAAGACGCGTGCTCAAAATTGAAAAATTCGCAAATAACACACAGAGAATTCAGTAACGAACTTTCTAAGTTCGTTGAAAATACATCTACAGCACATACTAGGTATATTTTCAGAATTTACTATAAATCTACACTAAAAATCAACCAGGGTTTCCACTTATTTGGCGAGAACGAATTCGCTGGCTTTTTCAGGTTACGATTTACAATTTTCCAGGTCTTTATATAACGTAAAAACCAGGTCTTTATTAAAGCTCAATACTCAATTGACAGTAACCCTGGACGAGCGATAGCGACTGCAGGAGAGTTAGTAGCCAGGTTCTTTTCTTTATTTATTTCAACTCAATGGAGATGCGGGTCAGTGTTGTAGAACCCTCCCCTAGTACATCTTTTGTAATAAACAAGAACAATTTTCGAATTATAACAGGGTTCACATTGATATCTTATTTTGAGACACGTACCTTGCTAGAGCTTTGTTCGCTACAATAATAGGATCACAAACTTCTAAAACTGTCTCTAGGTCGTAGTGCGTGCAAAGATTCAGTAACTATGCCTTTGAAAAATACGAAAGTAAGATTATTTTATGGATACTGTCAGGGAAAGACCTGCTCTGTTCTATGCATAGACATGAAAATATTAAACCACTGGCTCCAGTCGCAAGAGTCCCCATTTTTTCACTACTCATTATACAAGAAATGGCTGCTATAGCAAAACTGGTTTAGAACAATCAGTTTTGAGGAGAAAAAGTTTATATGTAGAACTCCCTGACTATTAAAGGCTTTTCCAGTTTTTCATGAAAGTTCAAGACTTCTTGCGAGTAAGCTGAATTTCCTGTCTTTACCAGATCGGTGAAACTCTAAAATCAGATACGAACCTACCTTAGTCTTCTTCACTGCAAGAGTCTACTGACTCCGTGAATGTTCAGGGCTAAAGTGGTAGGTAAGAAAGTGGGTAAAATCAGAGCTTAATAAAAACTCTGATTCTGTTCAATTAGGAAAAACTACATCATATGTCGCAAGAGCGAGATACATTGTTCAGTAAGCATTCACGGAGTATACACAAGTCAATATTGTTCACAGTTCCCCACGACTAGTTGCGCCTTTGAGCATAGGCATTCTTGAATATACAAGGAATGTTATTATAATTGTGAAGGAAATAAGTGAAACCCTTAGTTGATTGCATCTATAAGAGTTTTCCCGTACAATTCCAACAACTTATTTTGTTGTCTTGTAATATCGCATCACTTCATATACATTTTTGCACTTCTGGTTCTAAACCTGAAATGAGATTTCTCGATAAATTTGTTGTTTATGATTGATTTGATTTTTCAGTTTGGCGTCCCTTTCAGCAGCGAGGCTATAAAAGACGTGGACCTACAGCTTAACGTGGAATCCGAACCACATGAGCTCCCGCCGGGAATCAAACCCGGATATCCCACGCCAAAGGCGTGTACCTTGGGTACAGTGGTAGACCCAGTGCCCTCAACCATTGACGTGAACTGTTCTAATGTGAATGAATATATTCGTGTGGACAGAAGAAGAACATTACGTTCAATTATCAACTGAGTTGGAACTTCCATATGGTGTTCTGTAAAACTTTGGGATTAATGTCTTAAGTACAGGAAAGTGTGCACAAAATGGATGCCACGGGCATTATCCGAGAACCATAATCAAACCAGAATAGTGATGTCGCTATGTCGCGTTACGCAGTGGACGGGAACAATTTTCTTTACTGGGTAGTGACTGGTGATGAAACAATATTGCATCAGTTCACTCCACCAAGGAAGCAGACATCCATGGAATGGAAATACGCATCTTCTCCACGGAAGAAGAAACTCTAAATGGTTGCTTCGTTCAGAAAAACTTTGTGCACTGTACTCTGGGACATATCAAGTGTGCTACTGATCGATTATCTAGAACAGAGAGAAATCATGAATACTGAAAGGTATTGCAACACACTTCTGAAGTTCCTAGATGCCATCAGACGAAAACGTTCTGTTCTCCTCTGCCGTGGTGTGATTCTGTTGGGTGATAATGCAAGACACCATTCAGCACAAAAAGCTGTTGAAGTGTATTCGGCGTTTACTCTGGGTACGACTAGAGCATCGCTTACAGTCTTAACCTAGCCCACAGTGATTTTCACTTTGTTCGTACATTAAAGCAGAATGGCTGGCCACCATTATCTGGTATGTGATGATGTGAAAACCGCTGGTTCTTGGTGGCTACGAGAACTTGACGCAGATTTCTGAGCAGACTGGTATTGAAAATCTCATCTATCGTTGTATCAAGTGCTAGAACAAAACAAGTGATTACATGGAAGACTAGTGTTGAATGCCCTCTATCATGTGTTAATCTTCCAATTATGCCTGTCACGAAAGCCATAATAGCCTTTGTAACTTTTTTTCGATTATTCTTCATATATATTCATATGGATAAAGAACATAATTAACACTCGCCCAACGGAGATCGGGTCATTTTTGCCCCATAAATGTTTTAATTTAACTTTTTTCTTATTTCTTGTTCCTTTTTCCAGTCATCGACCTAGTATGCTTCTTTTAACCTACCTACCATGCAGTGACACTTCTATTACCCTAGCATTCTCTATTTGTCAACCAGAAATAAACATTTTTTTGTGTGGTCTTGCATGGTACGTAGGGTAATAGAAGCATACATAGGCCGATGACCGGAAAAAGGAACAAGAAATAAGAAAAAAGTTAAAATAAAACATTTATGGGGCAAAAATGACCCGATGTCCATTGGGCGAGTGTTAATTATGTTCTTTATTAAATTTGACCAATTTTGACTGATGAAGTAGATAAAATATCCTTCGGTCTTAGCTGTTTACGTGAAGGATATTTTATTTGTCTTGTCTACTTCACAGCGTCCGATTTGTTGCCATTTTTCATACTCTGCATGACCATTTCTACTTTGTTTATTTCCTTAGCATGTTCCAACATGTCAGCAGTGTTGTCAGGGCAAGAAATTCCCACAAAACGGGAATTCATATCAGTGGCAGGTATGCGGGATATTTTCCTTTCAAATATGTACGATATGAGATATTTTTTTTTTTTTCAAAATATATATCAATGGAAACGCATGGTAATATATATGCATATCTCGGTGTGTTTGCATGCGTTATATATTTGCGGCAAATAGTGAATCATATTGGAAAATTTCATGTCTACGGACGGGAAATTTCCCTTCACGAACTGGTAATACTGCCGTTTAGAGTAAATATCAAACATTTTAGTCCAATTTCAGTCGTGCAGACGAGAAATGTAAATAAAGTGTGCGTGTCTGTTCTCTGTGCGAAAACTTCAGGTGAGATATTTCGTGTACTGATTACACAGCAAGAAGAAAGTGCTGAAGCTATTATATTCTGGGTTCTGGCTGTCCTCCCCTCCAATTTTTACCTTCTAAATCCGCCACTGAAGACCAATATGCTCACCACTAATATCAAACTTTAAATTTATTGGAAATCTAGTAATAATACTATGTTCTTAAAAAACAATTAAATTACTGATGGGTCAAAAATGACCCTATGTTCGTTGGATACGTTATTTCTAGTATCTTCGCTGGACGAGTGTTAAAGTACTACAAGACAATGCTCAAGGTAGCAGGATATTATAGTATTATACGGAAGTTGAAATTGGTATTGTAAGCATACAGTACCTGTCTAAACTTTCTAAATGTTTGTTATCAAGTTCCCAAACAACACCCCACACTTCTTTGTTTTCATCTGGCTCTATAGTCGCAACTGCTCCACCCCATCTTTGTGAGTGACCAGTGAAATCAAGGCGATAATTCTGTGAGCAAATAGAACAAAATAATAAAAATTTCTCAGATAATAATCCAAATACATTGTATAATGATACTTCTACAGAGGCTGATCCGCTTCCATTCGAGCAAATTGAAGTTGTTCCTTACCTAAAATATTCCACTTCTTTACCACTGATCTTGCTTGATGTCG
The DNA here is from genome assembly GCF_964235325.1 of Thermobia domestica. Taxonomy (NCBI): domain Eukaryota; kingdom Metazoa; phylum Arthropoda; class Insecta; order Zygentoma; family Lepismatidae; genus Thermobia; species Thermobia domestica. Next base: position 35,088,965 of record NC_137454.1, read on the forward strand.
TGACCACAGCTACGGATTATGGCACGACATCGAAGTTTTCACTTGCATCAGATGCTGTTATAGCTGTACCTGAGGTATATGTCCAAATACTGCTTGTAGGTATTTAGAGACACGGGTAAACACGATGTAATGAAAGATGATTTTTGAGAAATCCAGAATCTTAATAATCCATGAGACTGGAATCTGGACTTTTACAACGAGATTTCCCTCGAACGGAATAACTTGGATATCAATTGCAGCTCCACGCGTGAGGTCAAGGCTAGGTTGACTGTAATTTAAACCTTTGTCCTTTTGTAGTCCCAAACAGTCTCGCCATATAATGTCTCTCTAAATTAAAGATAGGATAAGTTCGGATTTCCATTTACCTGACGAGCAGGAATTTCCTGACTTTTCCAGGTCTATATATAATGTAAACAAGCAATATTTCTCCCGGCCAGCGGGGTGGGTGTCTGTGGGGGGAGGCAAAATTTATTATATAACATATTCCCTACAAATAGTGGGATAAGGCAGACAATTCGTACCTATAAAATTCCATGACTTTTTCAGGTTTTAATCACCTTTTCATGAGTCTCCCTGATTTTAACAAGACTTTTTACGGGTAAGCTGAATTCTCTGACTTTTCCAGGATTTTCAGGTCGGTCGGGATCCTGATATTCTTCGTAATAAGCAGCACTGATTTTGAAATTACTTTGACATTACGAACCTTGAGCTTCCCTCTGTAGTAAAAATAAGTAAGAACCACAAACTTTTCAAAAAAACTGTCGTTTCTTGTCACACAAAGTTACGCCCGTATTTTTCACAGACATCTCTGTGGGTGATGATCCGAAATTTTCCAGTCATTTACGAGTAGATAGATCCATGCCTTGTCCATTATTACAACAAAATTCCCAGCAATTATTAGCTAAGTGGCGTCCGTACAGTCTCCTGCTATAGCTCTTTCGCTCCGCTAGAGTAATTTCCAACAGTTGTTCAGAGCTTCATCTTCAACACAGGTATCGTGGGCTTCATCTTTAACACAGGTATTAAGAGCTTCATCTTCAGCACAGGTATCGTGGGCTTCATCTTCAACAGAGGTATCGAGAGTTTAATCTTCAATAGGTATCGAGAGTTTCATCTCCAACACAGATATTCGAGAGCTTCATCTTCAACACAGGTATCGTGGGTTTCATCTTCAACACAGATATCGAGAGTTTAATCTTCAACACAGGTATCGAGAGGTTCACTTTAACACAGATATCGAGAGTTTCACTTATGTCCTGTTTCGATGCGAATTCACTGGGGGTGTGGATTGTGAAGAAGGGTGGTGTGCATAACGTTTAATTGTAACATTAACAGTGACTCGTTCTACTACAAAGTTATTGTTTGATTTGATTTGATTTTGAATTTAGCGTTCCTTTCAGCAGCAAGGCTATATGAGACGTAGTCCTATAGCTTAACATGGGATCCGAACCACATGAGCTCTCGCCTAGAATCAAGCCCGGATCTACCACGCTAAAGACGCGCATGCTAACCTCTTAACCACAAGGGAGCTCAAAGTTATTGTTCCGACACTGTTCTACTATGTGGGAAATGTTGAAGATTGACGTATCCTTCTGAAGGTTTTTTTTTTTTTTTTTTTGTTTGTTTGTTTGTTTTATTTTGTTTTTGGCAGCATTTTATTACAACACTTTTATTCTGCTGCACAATAGCTGAGAGACTAACACACGTGTACGTACAGTTTTGTTGCTGTGTGATACTCGGCTTCATAGGTATCGCTGTCTCCAAATTGCTAGGATGGAAACAGGTTCAGCCTCTGTGAATATTTGTTTACTTACAATATAAAGAATACAAATGTAAGATGTCTGTCCTTTATACTGTGATTATTAGTAAATACATACATAAATGTCTAAATATTTGTTTACCAGTAATTACAGTATAAAGGATAGATATGTTTTACACAAATCAATTTCACAAAAGGGATTGAAAAATCTTGCTTGCAAGTACTAGCCAACAACAAAATCGACTAACCAGGCCATTTTGCAGTGACAGTATTTATACTCCCCAAACGTAAAAAGGTACTCGCCACTGGCGAGCAGACGAGTGGATTTTTCAAGCCCTGATAATAAGTATTTGAATCTTTCTATAGGTACATTCAAATAAAAGTCCAGAACGTGGATAAAGGAAATTAAATAAGAAATGGAATGTCAATATAAACAGCTTTCTTAAGAAAAATTAAGAAGTTTAAAATGTTCAATTTTAATAACACCTATTAATTGTACCATTATACACTGGTGTGCAAAACTTACGGACGAAAGTAAATTTCGCATTCCGTCTTGTTCCCAAGTAACATTGATCGGCGAAATTTGAACCATACATAGAAAGTAGTGCTACAGTATGATACAGGTAAATAACAAGAAGAAACACGTGATTAGAAGAACAAAATGGCACTTTATTAAATTAAATGAAATCTTTAAGTTTAACGTCCCACTATTATGTCTTGTAGGCTAAGGGAGACGGATGATTAAGACAAGTGAGTGATGATGGAAGAATTGGTGGAATGAGAACGAGAAAGGAAACGGGAATACTCCGAGAAAACCCACCAGAAAATAAAAATGATCAAAAAAGTGTCTTAGCAAAGATCAAAATTATACCCAAACTTGAGTATATTATATTTGAAATGAAATGAAATCTTTGAGTTTTACGTCCCACCTTATGCCGGCTAGGTGAAAGGAAACGATGATGATGAGAAATGAATGAAATGGTGGAATGAAGAAAGTGGGAGGAAACGGGAGAACCTCAAGAACACCCACGCACACGGTGTTTGTCCACCACAAAGTTCACTTTGCAAGGGCTGGGATCGAACCCGGGACCCCAAGCACCAGAGGTGAACGCTCTACCACTGAGCCACCGTGGCCCCTTAATATATATTGAATATAGGTATCCTGTAAAGATACCTTATCAGTTAATGTGAGACCGCGGTGGCTCAGTGAGAATGCGTTCACCTCTAGTGGGTGAAGTCCCTGGTTCGACCTAGCTCGAGCCAAGTGGGCTTTGTTATGTACAAACAGTCGCGTGGAGTTGCCGAATGTTACGTTGATGTATCAGAAAATTTAAAATGCTACGAAGTTTAAATACTACATATAAACATAATATGAAGCTACAAAGTAAGTAATTAAAAGAAAAATGATAAATCTGATTATATCAATTAAAAATAAGCTACAAATTAAGTAATCTATGAGTATGAATTAAGTATGAGATGAAATGATACAACATATGTGATTTAAAGTTTAAGTCTCGTTCCATTTGATTGTAGCTCGATTGCCATGTCGCTGTTCATGTAATTAACAAGAAAACTACATATTTATGCTATTAGTGCTGAAGTATAACTTTCGGTTTACGTAACAGACATGTAAAAGCAATAAAACTTATCTTCAAATTTTATTTGTGTAAATTTTACTTGAATTCTGAAAAGCTGTCAATGAAATCTGCTTACGAAATACTGGTTGACTAGTTACCAGAATGTGATAATTTTGTAGATATAATTACTATGTATAACCAATCCTAACTAAATGCAATAATTTCGAAAAACAGTTAGATATCGAGACAGTCTGTAAAGAAATCATTTCATATTTTACGTAATACTAATTATTATCTATAGCAATGGTTGAAGTTATTAGGCTAAGTAAATGTGAGATTTCAAAGCTGGTGCTTAGGTTGTGATGATGGGTACTCGATTAACTTATTCGAAATATCGATACTGAAATAACATTGTCTACACAGGGATACTAAGAAGGTTGCATTCTATGTAAATAATTATCAATGGAGTTATCTAATGGAAACCACACAACCCTTCTCTTATATGTGATAACAAAACCGACCATAATATTACTTCTTTATTAACATAATCAATATCGGGGGGCGCGGTGGCTCAGTGGTAGAGCGTTCACCTCCGGTGCTTGGGGTCCCTGGTTCGATCCCAGTTCGCGCTGTGGTGTGGACTTTGTGGTGGAGAAACACCGTGCTCGTGGGTTTTCTCGGGGTGCTTCCGTTTCCTCTTACATTCTTCATTCCACTGTTTCACTCATTACTCACCATCACCGTCTCCCCTAACCGGCATAACCGTGAGACGTACAACTTAAAGATTTCATTTCATTTTTCATAATCAATATCAGATGAAGATTCCTGAGACATATCGACACACGTACATATAAAATAAATCTTCATAAACAACTTAAAGAAAATTCACTATCAAACGAAGTAACACATCCGATTTGATACGTGTATAAAGCTCCTAGAAACTGAACCATACTGAATCCTGCTATTAGTTAATAACAATTGTAACAAACTTACTTACTTTTAATCTAGCAATTGTCTTTCTTACAGCTGATGGATTTTCCAAATGAATTCTTTTTGTTAGGAGATTACTTCCATATGCAAAATATAAAAACGTTGACATCTGTTTTTCTTTGACTTCCGTGTTTGTACTTCCAAATACTTCACATTCAAACAACAGCCAACAAAAATATATTGTAAGTGGCGTCACTTTCAGCCTGAAAAACACGAATGAACAACAATATAGCAATATGTGATACTAAGTTACATTTAAGCAAAGATATGTACAATAGCAATATGTGACAATAAGTTACATTTAAGCAAAGATATGTACAATCACCTACTGTTACTCGATACAAGTAACCTGTATGTGAAAAGTATACACGCTTAAGCATGAATTTCTCTACATCAACCAGTTTCAATGAATTCTTGAGAACAAAGGGGAGCACGGTGGTTCAGAGGTAGAGTGCTTATCCTACATTTTCTCAAGGAAAGAAAAAACAATAATCTATTTATAATAAAAAAATCTCAGTCCGTGAGTAACGCTAATCCCTAATAATTAACAATCACCGCTCCCCTATGTTCACTACGTGCCTTTATTTGAAACTAGATAATGATAATGCTAAACAGGAATGTGGTTTGTTGTTTATTATTAAGACAAGGGCCGTATTAAGTGTAAATAAGGCTATATAAACTTCGTTGGAACGAAACCAGAAAGACGCTGTTAGAAAAAATTCTGTCATTGGATTTGTACCACACATTTTGAAATAAACAGCAACTCAAGTCAAGAAACAACAGAAATGAGAACATTTTAGAAGTATGTTACCTCATTCTAACTTATACGACTTCAAATCATAATAGAGAAGTCGTTTCAAACGTAAAACTAGGATTCGTCTCATAAGGGGTGTACCCAGCAAGTTTTTTTTTACGGGGAGTCCATGACTTTTGGAAGAAAATCGGACTTTTACAGAATAAAAGCGAACTGAAAGTCTTGTTTCATGATGTGAAAATATTAATTAGTTACCATGCATAGACTGTGCACATATTATTTGATTTGATCTGAGTTTAGCGTCTTTTCAGCAGCGACGCTATGTGAGACCTACAGTTTAACGTAAAGATCAAACCACATGAACTCCCGCCAGGAATCGAATCCGTATCTCGCATGCTAACTGCTTAATTACGAGGGAGCTTTATATTCGTAGTTTAAACATAGGTTTGACACTGTGAAAAATTAAAATCACAGGTTATAGGAAATCTGGTTATAGCAAATGTGCCAATAAACTATTCGTAACATAAGAAACAATGTTTTAGGAAGTCCATTTCCTTGACTTCGCCTTTAGATATAAAGAATACGGTAAAAATGGGGGAAAAATCAAAAAAGAAAATAAGATCACTCACAGACACTGTTACGCAATAGTATGGTAATACACTCGCAACTGTCTGCATGCAGTTATACATGAGAGTAACAAAGCTGATGGTTAATCAGTGTCAGAACGTGGGCAGGGGGCTGACTTGGTTCAAACCCCCTCCTCACCCCGCCTTTAGTACAGTGATTTCGAAATGGATTCTGGACTTATGTAGTATGTTCAATTTGTAACCCCGATGTTACGAAATTTATCACGAAAAACAAGCATTACACAGACATGTTAAAAATTTACTTCCCGTAAGCTCTACCTTTAACCCTATATAAGATTTCAGCAGATTAGTTATAAACTGTATTCTTAATCTTTTTCGTTACCATATGCAATAAAATCTATTACCTGTGGGTGCGAGAACATTAAAAAAGACTGTGTGTGGTTATTTTTATTATTATTATTTGACTTCTGATTAGCCTAATTGTTAGCGTGCAGTGCGTCGATGTACATGAGCTCTAGTCTTGTTCTCGGTGAAAGCATTAACATTTTCCGACCCAGCATCATGAGGCAATAGGGGAGCTATCTGAAGTAAAAGGCAGCGAATCCAATCCAGACAGTCAGAAATAATGGTTCCTGGAAACCGATGCGCTGGCTATGCATCACCCAGTTCAATGTAAGTCATCTGGCTGACTTAAGCTTTCCGTGAACTATAGCGTCCCGAAGTTTGATTTAGTACTTAGCAAATTTTATCACTATTTCATTTCATTTGTAATCAAAGAAAACTGAAATGAATGTAATTTCTTTCTTATCTCTCTCTCCTGTAATTCACCTCACCTGTGTACTGAAACAAAACATTAAATTTCTTATCCCAAGAGTTCATGAAGTACTCTGATCGACCGTGTAGCTCGTATTTCAGCTGTGACACCACATAACGCTAGGTTTAGAAAAAAAATAATCTTTAATCAGTCTCCATCCTCATAACCAACCAAGGCTCTTCTCTTTATTTTTTTAGAGTATAAGTTTACTCTCGACCTGTAAATACTTATTATGAGTCGAATTTCCTGTATTTGGAGTGTAATAAAACACTAATATCAAAGGATAATTTTAAACTAAGGATACGTATCTAATATCTCGACATTCAGAATAACACATAAACAAATATCATAATTTGACCCTTTTTTTTTTTTGATTATTATTAACACAAATAGACCTAAATTATTTATTTATTTCTTTTGTAGTACCGTCAGGTGAGGTGAAGATGAAGAAAATTTTGAGTTTTTTTGGAAATAACTTTCCATTTTGCAAAGTTGGGATGCATAATTTTTGTCAGCTCTAAACTGGGTCCCAGTGATGTTACGCAATCAGTTAACAAAAAATTAAATGCACTAGAAAAAGATTTAAAAAATAAAACCACGTGTTCGTCTTTACCTCTGTTGTGGAGGTCAACATGAATCTTCATTGTAAGGCATGATCTGTGAGACGTACGTTCATATTGTCATCAGATTTGAAAACTGAACAATACACAAACATGTATATAAAAAAATGTTTAGGATCCAAATTTTGAAATGTAAGTACTCTTAGATTCACATACCCTAGATTTTACATGATTTTTTCCACATCTCCTTTGTACAATCTGAAAAATTAAATCATAAAAAATATATAAATTAATAAAAAAAATAACGATTCTATATTTAGAGGGTATGTTTAAAATATTTCTAAAGCAAAAATCAAGAAATTTATGAGCAAACGTTTGAAAGAAGGTGTTTCTCGAAAATCAGACCAATACGAATAATGTACAATAAATGACAAATTAAGACAGCACGTACATACCTGGATAAGAGTCCAAATTTTTCAGAAGAGTTTCAGAAACAATCGTTGTTACAGTTGACACAAAAGATGGTTAATATATATATAATAGAAGCTCATTACGGTACATGTAGTGTGAAGCATGGTAGTTTGCGTAAGACGACACAATAACTCACTTATAAGCTACTGGCACTATTTACACTATTTACATGAGAGGCTCCACATGTAACCCATTACAAAACTATCAAATCTGACAGGGAATATGAGACATTCTCATCTGTCAACTATAGGTTGGGGAATTTTTCTCTTGACATCTCGGTATAATACTAAAGAAACATCTTCCTGAAGGCCAGGAAAATTAGCTTGCTTCCTCTCTTGTCGGAAATTTCACAAGACATTCTCTTCGTACTTCCAGGTTGTTTTTTTACTTGCCTAACAAAATGTTTCGTTCTGAGATGCATTTTAGACTTACGTACTCTGTTTCAGTTGTAATAGCAACCAATAAAAAGTCTGACACTCTAATAGAATCATTATGATCAGTAATATCTTCCAGTGCAGGTAAAGGGGTTGCTTTCAGATTGTTAATAAACTCATCATCATGAAGTCTACATACAAAGTTACGGGTTCTTCATAAGTGTTAGTGTTATCCAGTGCTAGTGTTTTAATGTTTAGTGAATTTTTCCAGAGCTGATTGATCCTCTTTAGTGAAATTTAAAAAGACAAAACGGCTTATTTTCTTAAAAACTGGCCTGGAGGTGTTATACCCTGTACGTGCCTCGTATCGTATTTGCAAATAAAGCCATGTGCTTCGTTGTTGTGGTTGTTACTACTACTACTACTACTACTACTACTACTACTACTACTACTACTACTACTACTACTACTACTACTACTACTACTACTACTACTACTACTACTACTACTACTACTACTACTACTACTACTACTACTACTACTACTACTACTACTACTACTACTACTACTACTACTACTACTACTACTACTACTACTACTACTACTACTACTACTACTACTACTACTACTACTACTACTACTACTACTACTACTACTACTACTACTACTACTACTACTACTACTACTACTACTACTACTACTACTACTACTACTACTACTACTACTACTACTACTACTACTACTACTACTACTACTACTACTACTCCTCCTCCTCCTCCTCCTCCTCCTCCTCCTCCTCAGCAGATGAATATCAGCATCACCAATGGGAAACGTGACCGAAGAGGAACACAAGTGCCGTCACCATCTACGAAGAGGATATAAAAATCGCCGCAGGACATTCAAACATCATTCTCAACAGACTGATCACTCTATTCCCTTCTCCTGTTTACGATTAGCCTTGAGATTACCTATCTTTCCCTTGGTTCTCACTGGAACCTGGAAGTCAACTATCCTTTTCTCTTGGCTACGACTGGGCCCTGAGAGACACCATACACTCAACTCTTGGGTGTGACTGGCCGTGGGTCATCTTATTCATCAAAAACCAACTAGAGACCCTGTTAGTCTTTGAACCACCATTCAAACTGTACAATTGTATCCCAGTGAAATTTTGTAATAAAATAAGTCGTGGGAGAAAGTCCATTGTGTTAATTTGCTGTACCTACTGCCCTAGCGGTATTTGTACAATATTGATTCTACGCCCGAAGTGGCCAAAATTGTTAACCGATTCCAATCCTATCCTAAATTGATCGATGTGCATATTAGATAGGGTCATTGAGGGTAATTATGAGACAGATTTCACAACTTTTCCACATTACTCAGCTTACATTAGTTTTGAAACCAGTTAACCTAGGCAGCGGTTTATGATGCCAATAGAGTAACAATTTGCTGCCAACAAATTTCCTGTGATCTCATAGATTGATGAGTAAATGTCAAATTTGTGCTGTCTCATAATTTCCCTCCAAAAGGGACTATTATGAGACACCGGGTGGTGGGTAATTATGAAACACTTGTTGTCCCCAGCTTTCTGAATGTGATATTGAGGTATGGAGGAGTCTACTTGTGAGAAGTCTTCGTTATTTTGTGGTTATTACATAAAGATATACAAATATTTGGCTGAGTTACAAGAAAGTAACTAAGAAAGAAAATGAAAATAGCTACTGATGTTATTTTAACAATTTTGTGAGTTGACCACAATAGGCCTATAGGCCTATAGCCTATATTAGATAGTTTCAGGTTACAAAACAGGCTTATGAAACAAATTTAGACCAAGTTCTAAGCTGTTCACTAAAAAAAAAAAAAAAAAAAAAAAAAAAAAAGGCTACTTTCAACAAAAAAATGTAAGTCTACAATTTTGAAAGTTACTAAGAAACAAGATTATAGGACTGCCTAAACTACAGAACAGAGCTTTTTGAAATTTAACATACTAGGATACAGAGAAAGATTCGAGTTATTTCTCATATATATTAATCTAGCATGCGTCTCATAAAATTACCCTCCATATAAGCAAAATGAGATACAACACCAACAAAAATTTATAACTCTGAAACAAAAGCCCACGGGACAAATTCAACTTAACCTATAACTGCTGACCTACCAAGCTTCCACCAGCACCCATTGGTTTCATAGTGATATTACTGCACTATAGCAGATATAAAAGTTAATGATAGGATTTCAAATTCGAAAACTTTTTTTTTTGAATGAGCTTGTTAAAAAATTGGTACATCCAAAATTTTGTAAATTAAACTTAAAAATATAGACTTGTGAGGGATGTTACTAAATGCCTGTGCTCTTAATTTGTATTTACCTACAATGGATGAAGATCAGTGAGGGGTGTCTCATAATTACCCTCACCCTCCATAGGCAATGTCTCATAATTACCTCTACTGATTCTATACAGAATAAGTAAAAATGTTCTGGCTTAGGAAAGTGGATTGTGATTCTAAACCTGCAATTATTTCCTGAAGTCGACAAAAATTGGTGTTAATCGATTTGTTTTGTTAACCTATTCTATTTACGAATATATTGTCTATATAGGACTACTGCTAGATATATCCAAGCCCTGCAGAGCAAATGATTTCTTAAATACTGTACCATAAATAACCGCTTGACAAGTCTTATGTACTGGTCTCTGACCAATAATGTACGACATGGATGAATGAATGAATTGCACGCGAAACGCCATGATTACAAAGTGCTGTACAATGTACTCTATCAAAACGTTACGTACTTTTCTGGGCACCTTCCAAACATTATTTTGAATGTGACATACTGACAGACCTGCTAAGTATTACGAAATTCGAACACGAGACAAAAATAAATAAGTTCAAATATGAGTTGCGACTGTAGTTACAAACAAAATCTTTGTTTAAGCGTAAAGCCTCCGTTGCTTCGCATCTTCTTAATACAGACGCACCTCAATGCATGTATCCACCAGCCTCCCCCCGCTTTGCACCGAATAGATACAACTTTTGTTTATAGTGACAATTTACCACTTTGGTGCGTATTCTTCGCACGAATAACAGTTTTTTTTTTGGCATAACAATTAGTTTGCTAACATATTATCAATCTATTCAGGGTAATTCTTTATAGGGTTTACAACTTCAATCAGTTATATTTATTGATACCACATACAAATTTGGTTTATATGTCACTATACTGCAAAACACTTTAAGTTTGACTCACATAGTGAGTAGCTGCGGAGTTGACCACACGCAGCGCCACCGGTCAGTCGTTAAAAATATAGACTTTTACTGGTGCGGAAAGAGCTAAGTGCGTGTTTTGGTTTGAAGAAATGAAGTCAGCAACGAGTCTACAGCGTAAGTTTCTCACACAATACGGCAAGGAACTACCCAGCAGACCAACGGTGTACAAATGACACCAGACATTTGTTGAAACAGGTTGTTCTGTGCGACACGCACAGGCTCCAGAGTGCTCACCTGTGACTGACGATGTGATGCAAGCACCTAGAGAGAGTTTTGTCCGCAGTCCTTGAATATCTACATGACATGCATCACAAGAAACTGGTATCCCTCAGACCACTGTTTGGCGTGTATTGCGTAGACATTTGTCCATGAAGCCATACAGACTGTCCTTGGTTCAAGCACTGAGTGATGCGGATAAACATACCCGACATGAATTCTGTGTTACCACGTTGGATCACATTAGTGGTGATAAGTCATTCTTGAACAATATGATATTCAGTGACGAATCAATTTTTCACCTTTCCGGCCGAATCAACACACGCAATTGTCGTGGGCTATTTGGGGCACGGAAAATTCACATGCGCACGTGGAGCTGGTTTGTGACTGCCCCAAAGCGAACGTGTTTTGCACTGTTTCCAGATCAAAGGTGTATAGACCATTCTTCTTTGCTGAGAGCACTCATTGCCTATCTTGATATGCTCCAGAACTTCCTTGTTCCACAGTTAGATGAAAATGACCAAAATGGCCGCTTATGATGGCGCCCCGCTGCACTACCTGATAGACGTAACGGAATTTCTTAATCAGCGTTTCCCAGATAAGTGGATAGGTCGTGGTGGACCAATTGCCTGGGCGCCACAGTCTCCAGATTGCACGACACTGGACTTTTTTCTGTGGGGGATTGTGAAAGATGAGGTGTACACACCTCCCCTACCTGATAATGTTAGTGATTTGAAACAACGCATTACAAGAGCAATAGCTGACGTTATTCCTGAAACGCTGGCTACTGTTCGGCAGGAAATCGACTTTCGTTGGGATGTGTCCCGAATGACCGTAGGTGCACACCTTGAGCTATAATGGATTTGTCACGAGAGAGAGACTTGAAGTGTTTTGCAGTATAATGACTATAATGACATATAAACCAAGTATTGTAACTGATTGAAGTTTTAAACCCTATAAAGAATCACCCTGCATTTGGGGTGCGCCCAGAAACTAACACAGTAGAATGCAATAAGGCGGTGGTTCCCAACTTTTTTGACTGTTCACACACTTTACTGAATGACCACGGTCTTGTGACACACTTCTTTGATTTTGATGAATAATAATGTAAACCATAATACTGTAAGCCTTTTTCTATAAAGTAGTGAATATGTTATACTGAGTATTATTGCTGGATCGCCAATTCTTTGAGTGTAGTGAGTTTCTATATGTATTAACGAAATATGTGTGAGAATTTAGATATGTTGAACCACTGCAATAACATAATGTCATAAAATGTCGATGAAGTGTCTTTGAGATACCGCGATGGAGGCAAATGTTTGATAACGAAATTTTTTTTTTTTTTTTTAAATCTGTTATGATGTATTTTGTTTAACGATCGGCACGAATAAACAGTCATGAAAATTTGACTCTATGATTTCAAATATAACTCATAAATTTAATCATATATAGTTTTTTTTTTTTTGTTTTTTTGTAATATACTATTTAAGCTGAACAATGTCGACTTTTTCATTTTTGGTTGGCCGCAAAACAAGAATTTGGCAATCTTCTGATAATCTGGTTTATATAAACATATACTATATTTCATAAACATAATGACTTGAAACGATTTGTTATATACTGATGAAGGCGTTACTGGTAGTCTACAGTCTCAGTCTGTATCAAAATTGATTTTTAACTAATGAAACGTTTCACAATTTTTAACTTCTAAATTTTCGGCGACACATCGTATGGTAGTGCGTGACATGAGAGTTGTGAACCACTGTGCTAGAACATAATCTTTACTTCACTTTGGGACAGCTCGTAAAATTGCAAGTTTTTCAAAAATGAATACAGAGCCTACTTATACTTAAACAGTCATATTTGATATGTTCACCTGAAATTTACCTATAGCTAGATGCAATTATGCACCGATTTTATATATACTATATGTAATTGTGGTAATTAAAACTTCACCCATACGAACCAAAATGAATTCCATTATCACCGAATGGAAATCTTTTGCGAAAGGGTATCGAGATTGTTATTTCACACTTCGGTAATAGTATACATGAGAACCCCCTGTCTTCCGTGCGCGAGGATACTTCATATTATATATTTATACGTTACCAAATTAAATCACTGCGTTGTCTTCATTATATGTGCTTAACATTCTATTTTTACTTTCTAGAATAAATTTTGTTGATTTCGATTCGAAAAATGTTATATATTTTTAAATTTATATAATGATGCAGACCAAAATCCTTGTTGCATATAATGTAATGCGCTATAGCATTTAAAGTACAAGGGCAAATAGGTACGTTCTTTCTTATTTTCGTATCAGTGGATAAGTAAATGAAAATGGGTTTGTTACCCCCTTTCTAAGTTCGTAGATACTCAATGAATAATCCCTAAAAGTATGAGCGTCCAGCTTCTTCTGGAACTCAGACGGTCTTACGTATACTATATCCCACACTTCCTTTGTAATGGAGGGTTAACTGTCACAGAATAGGCCCAGTAATGTTGGACCTAACCGGAAAGTAAAGTAACCCGATCTAACCTAAACCTGAACTAAACTACTATAACCTAGTTTACTCCATAATAGCCTTAAAATGATGATTTACTCTGCGGCACAAAGGCCGTAATAGATTCTGCTTCTTCTAGAAGGCAAATTTTGAATTTTATTATCACAGCACTGCAGAAATCTGTGCTGGTAAATATATCTTTCTATACCAAAACCTCAACTTTTGAATGCATATTTGGATATAGTATACGTAAAGCCGCGTCAATTCCCGAAGGAGCTGGACGCTCATACTTTCAGGGATTATTCATTGAGTATCTACGAACTTACCAAGGGGGTAACAACGCGACTTTGATTTACTTATCGACTGATACGAAAATAAAACAGAACGTACCTGTACTTCATATCTGCATGTGTAGTGCCCTTGTACTTTATCTATGACTATGTGTGTGTAAGGGGAGGGGGAATTTAACGCATATCGCATGTCTTGTGCACCTGGATACTTCTTAGTATTGTACTACGTAGAAAATTTATGGTATTTCATGTAGAAGTGGTAATAGAACACAGAAGAAACGCAGATGACGACGTTCTCATGTATACTATTACCGCATATTTTTCAGATTCGTGTGTCGTTACTCTAGACATTTATCATGAAACTATTTATTAAACTAAAAAATCATGAGTACGAGCAACTGTAAAACATATTACCTCATAACAATTTAGATATAAATTATGGTTTATCTAATTTCATGTGCAGTAAGTGCTAATCAGAGCAGGAATGATTGCAGAACAAATGTTATTTTAGAAGTACGCTCCTCATCAGAGTTTTTATCCTAGTTTTCAATATAAATCAGCTGTTTATTTTAGTCGCATACCGTTTATCATTTGTTTTCATGTTTTATGGTTTCTTACAGCATTGCCAGGTCACATACCATTTTTACTTGTACCGTACAATCGAAGCAGGAAATAATCGTTTAGGCAATTCCAGCGCAACGAAACAAAAGTACAGTAGAAGGGAGACAATAGTTTTTGAAGTTCTTTAAGAAACTTCATACAAAAAGCATATATTTTTGACTCTGTGTTTATGGATGCGCATTAAAGGTAAGATTTTACTTTATATGCAGGAGGATAGGCAAAAGGAGTTTCTCGTTTCAGGGTGATACACAAAGTTAATTTAGTTTGTACTCCAACGTTCCACTCCGTCTCATTTTAAATATCGAATAATATTTGCTCGTTTCAAATGTGATTTTAGTTACCCATAAGATAAAATTTATTTGTAGTTTAATGTCGTACTATTATGTCCAGTAAAGAGATGAGATAATAAATAAAATTTTAATGTATTTTTGCAGAAGTTTACTCTTGTTTGGATTCTGTAGTATTTCTTATCTTGTTTCAATTTTCAAATACTAGATAATGTTGCTCAGGAGATAAGACGATACCAAAAATAAACTTTTTTTATTTTCCTAATGTAAATATTGTACGTCTCGTGTTATTTTAATTTTAGGAGGATACTTTTTCGTATCTTGCTCCTCTATCTCGTATTATTACGCATAAGTTACTCATGAAATGAAACAAGACTTTTACAAAAGTTATGAAATGAGGCGAGAAAGCCATAATGTTTATCTGATCTTGTATTACTTTACACAAAAATCTAAGTGAGACGGAAAATTCTTCACAAAGCAAAACGAGACGAAATTTCCATGAAAGTCATTAAAGAAGACGAGAAATTAAAATTAGTCCCAAGGATGTTATAAAATAAAGGATCCTTATTCCTTTTCTTTCCTTTCCTTTCCTTTCCTTTCCTTCCACCTCACACGAGGTTTATTTCTTTTCATTAAAGGCACAGATAAAATAGTGGATCTGACTATGTGTATCTTTATCGTATTAAATTAATGAAGCCAAATAACAACCGAGCATCGGCAAGTCTAATTTGCTATTCTCGTTTCGCCATCGTCTGATTCGCTACTTTCGTTTCCGCCATGATTGTTGGCTCAAAACATTGCAATCTTATTGGGCGGAGTGGGCAGAGTAGGGGTGGAAAAACTGTGACGTATGGCTTCAAGATTTTGTTGTAAGGGCAGATCCTCTATTTTATAAGATCCTTGGTTAATCCTTTGAAATGAAATGAAATCTTTGAGTTTTACGTCCCACGGTTATGCCGGTTAGGCTAAAGAAGGCGGTGATGATGAGAGATGAATAAAATGGTGTTATGAAGAAAGTGGGAGGAAACGGGAGAACCCCGAGAAAACCCACGCACACGATGTTTGTCCACCACAAAGTTCACTTGGCGGGGGCTGGGATCGAACCCGGGACCCCAAACACCAGAGGTGGGTTAATCCTTTAAATTCGCGAATTATTTATAAGTTGGGACGAAAAGAATTTCTCAAGAATGGAAACAAGGCGTGACTTCTACACGATTTTTGAAGAATCAATTGTGACAAAAATCAACCGGTACATAATCTAAACAATAAAATAAATAATATAAAGATTTCTTTGTAAATCGAAACGAGACGACACTTGTAAAATGTTATAAAACTTTAATATTTATTTCTTGATTTGTTGTTTCTATATTTAAATTACAAATCCGTGAAACGAGAAAGAATTAACAAGATCACAAAGAGAAATCCAAATTTTTCATCTTGCTTCGTCTCATGTGGAAGCATTATTAGTGATACTAAATATTATGTATTTCGTCTCATTTTAAATCCCGGAGAATACTTTTTCGTTTCAAATGTGTTTTTCCTTTCGTCTTAATAAGCGTACATTCACATGAGGTGAAATGGCACGAAATTTCTACAATAGTTATGAAACAAGACAAGAAGGACTTAATGCCTGCCTTATCTTGTTTCACTTTGCACAAGAATCTAAGTGAGACAATAATTTATCAATCAAAGCGAGACGAGACTACTATAAAAAGGTTAAGCGAGACGAAACTTCTATAAAAAAAATGTTAAGAGAGACGAAACTTCTATAAAAATTGTTAAGTGAGACGATAAATCTTAGTCAGGAACTAGCGAATAAAGTCGAGACGAAACATAATTTCTCAAGAATAGAGAGGAGACAGGACTTTACACACGTTTGAGAATCTACAGAAATCAAACAAAAATAGAAAGAATTCTTTGTGCTTTAAAACGAGTCGAAACTTGTACAAAAATTATCAAACGAGACGAAAACCCTTAATGTTTCTCGTGTTGTGTTGTTTCTGAGTTTAAGCGAGAAATCGGTGAAATGAGAAAGAATTACCTAACAAGATCAAAACGAGACCCCCTTATTTTTCATATTGTCTCTTCTTATGCGAGAACACTATTATTGGTAATGCAAGAACTTTTGCTATAGGTTATGTTATGCATGAAATCTGCTATCGGTTCTCAAGGGAAAGCATTCTAAAACTTAAAGAGAAAATCTTTTATCGCACAAAGAATTCACATTTACAAGTTGAAACCCATTTACCGTACGTAAAGCATGAACTCAGAAGTACTGTACAAGAACCAGTTTGTTTTTCTTAAAGAGGTGAAAACCAGTGACCTGTAAGTAGTAATGGCCCCACTTGGCCTCACTTTGGACTTTGACCCCGACCTTTGTGACGTCATAGGTCAAAGGTCAATGACCTTAGCCCGGGGTCAATGACCTAGGGGTACTTAGGACCACCCCCTTTAAATTTTGGCAGGGGTACCTTGGCCCACCCCCTAAATTTTGGCAGGGGTACATAGGACCACCCCCCTTAAATTTTGGAAATTGCCAAATTTAAAAATTTGGTATGGTAGCCTAGGACCATAGTATGTACCTCTATCAGTATTGGGTGTCTATGTCGTTCCCTTTTACGGGTAAAAAATTGCCAAAAATTTAAATTTCGGGGGTTTTTGACCTAATTTATCCCCTTGGATGAGGTGTTATTACCCTATATAGTTATATGGGCGTATACAGGGGTCCATTCCCTTTCATAAGACATGGGTATATTAATGCACCCCTTGAAAAATTTGGGAGGGGTACCATGGCCCACCCCTTAAATTTTGGAAATTGCCCAATTTCAACATTGGGTATTATAGTACCGGACCCTAATATGTATCATGATAAATTTGGGTGGTCCACCTCGTTCCCTTCTAGGGGTACAAAATTGCCAAAACTATAAACGTAAGCAATACGTTGTACCACGTGTTTGGTTTTCGACCTAATTTATCTCCTTGGATGAGGTCCTATTACCTTATATGATTATATGGTCATGTATAGGGGTCCATTACCTATCATAAGACATAGGTACATTTGTGCACCCCCGGTAGGGGCACCTTGGCCCACCCCTTTAATTTTGGAAATTGCCCAATTTAAACATTTGGTATTATAGTATAGAACACTAATATAGATCACTATAAATTTGGGTGGTCCACCTCGTTCCCTTTTAGGGGTACAAAATTGCCAAAATTTTAGTACAACCACGTGTTTGGTATTTGGTACATTTTATCCCCCTTTGATGAGGTTCTATTACCTTATATGATTATATGGTCATGTATAGGGGTTCATTATCTATCATAAGACATAGGTACACTGGTGCACCCCGGGAGGGGTACCTTGGCCCACCCCTTAAATTTTGGAAATTGCCCAATTTAAACATTTAGTATTATAGTACAGGTCCTCAATATGTATCATGATAAATTTGGATGGTCTACATCGTTCCCTTTTAGGGGTACAAAAATTGCCAAAATATAAACGTTGTACCACGTGTTTGTTTTTTTTTGGTCCATTTTATCCCCTTTGATGAGATCCTATAATTACAAGGGGTCCATATCCTATCATAAGACATGGGTATATTGTTGCACCCTTCTTAAATTTTGGCAATGGGGGTCCACTGAAATTGTCCAATTGAAGCATAGTACAGGACCTCAATATGTTTCGGTGGTCCTATTTTCAAATTTTTAAGTACAACCACGTGTTCGGTTACTGACTCAATGTATCCTATTTGATAAGGTATGGACGGTATCTCCTTTCAATTTGGTAGTACCCTTCGGGTGTAGTACGGTCACGTGATCAATGATTTGGTTTTGATGCGCGACGAGGTCCCTGGTCAATGTTCTCTAGGAATTAGGTGGAAACTTTGTCCAGGGTTCTCGTCTTATATCGCACAGTTCTTTAGGAGAATCTGATAACGTTGTATATGGAATGGACAATAAAAACACATAAATAAGTATAAATTGTATTTTATTCATTTTTCTGGTTTCTTCTTTTTCTTTCTTATTGACAATGTTTGTATATTGAGCTGGGTTTCTTCATTAGACCGCCTCCTCTTCTTGATTGCGATGATTTGTTTCCATGTTTTGCAGCATAGCACCCGTTTGCAAAGCTTCGTATTGTGAATTCTGTAAAAAAGAACGAGGAAAAAGATGATTAGTATAGAAATAGATGATGATTAAACAAATACACTTACAATGATAAATATGATAAAATTACCTGGAAGGTATATTGCAGCAGTCTACGATCATTAACCGTGGGTACTGTTGTGAACAAATATTGAATTTCACGCAGAGATTTTCCTTGGGCTTTACAGCACAAATAAAAATAAGCATAATAGCCACATACGGATGAACCAAGACTTTGCATTTGGCTATTATTATATTTATAGTACATACAATGAAGTTTTAAGAATGCAACATGTTGTGGTACATAAGGAGGAAGGCCATAGCTGTCAAAATATTCTCCAACACCGCGATGATCAATATAAATTGCAATCCAACGACTTCCTAGTTTTGTGGATGGATCTGTATTTACAATGATTGCCAGAGGAAGAGAAATCCGTGAGGGTAACTCATCGCTTGCAAATACCCCGGTAAAATGATTTCTGAATAATGGACTACCGTGTAAAGCACTAGCTAATTGTAATGTATTCAACATCGTGAATGGAAATGATACATAACGTATACGTACCTTGTAATTTAAAAGTCCAGGATAATGTTGCGCTGGTGGTCGATCTCTAGGAGTGAGGAAAACTCTCCATACACAATACAGTTTGCAGGTGCTGCTAATTTCTCTTGGAAATGAACTTCCAATCGGATGGCGCCATGTCGTTGTAAATTCCAATAGTGACAATCTCCAGCAGAAGAATCGGGAGTTAGGTCAAATACAAACAGTGTATATCCATTCTTGTAGTCGGCTCTTGAAATTGTATTTCCAGTATTGGTAAAATGTATGCCAGAGCCTGAGAACAATGTGTGGTACGATGAAATGTAGAGATTTTCTTCAAAGTTGGGTTGCAATGGTTTTGAAGGTACAGCTTTTCCATCCACGTACAATGTAAAGAAATTAATGTTTAGATGTTGAAATTCAAATGGATTGGTGGTAATAGTTCCACTGGATGCTTCATTCGATGTAAATCCTACAATAATACGATTTGGCAATGTTCCCATAAACAGTTTTGGATTGTATATCCTTCGGGATGGTAAATGATTTCATTTGAACCCTTGTCAGAGGATACTTTGCCGGTGTAGATTGTAAAATTTTATTGTGTGCCAATTTGACACTAGGGCTGATGCTGACTTTTTTCACCTGCAACGATGCATCTAGAATATTGATTTTTGCATTGACACCACTTTCACCGGCCATGAGACAAAAGTTTGGTTTTGCAGGAATAAGTTTCACACGTAATTCCACTCCATGAATTAAAAATTTATCTTGATTAAAAATGTCACAATGAAGATGTCCAATCATATCGAATTTCATACTTTGTTTTGTCAGTTCATAGCGTTGTTGAAATCCTTTGTTCTCACTTGTGGTTGCGTTCATATGACCAGCCGTATCTTGATACCACATTGCTGTTTGTAAATGTGTATTTTTAGCTCCATCACTATAATTGAGCAGTTTTTCCAGGTACGAACGATATGGATGATTATGTGACGGAAATGAAATCAGTTTATTGTTCAAGTAGATTTGTACTTCACTAAACATAGCATTTAGAAAATCATTGACAGGTGCAATTGCTTTATCCGTATTGATGAAGGAGGAACCATCTGGTTTCACAATTTGTGCTTGGATGTACAATAAGGTTTGTGGCAAATCAATGTATTCATCATTGCTACCACTCACTACAAATTCTATTGGTGAATTTTCAGCTATTGAACTAATTGGTTTGTAGCCAATAATACGATTGTCCAGAACACTGGTTTGCGTGGGCAACGTTGAAAAAATGTCCAATTCACTTTTTACACATTCACAGGATTGATGATGTAAGAAAGCCATCGTTGAATTAATCAAAAATATCTGGTGACGATGCCAATGATCTCTTCTTCTTCTTATGTGATAATTTACGTCTCTTTGTAGGATTGATGGTGTTGTTGATCGTTGGAAGGTCAACCTCAAACTGAGAGCAGTCATCCCATTTTCGTTTATGATATCCACTTCCCAGCATAGTTTTCAACTTATTTTTAGCTTTTTCTTGTAAATTTGTTTTTGCCTCTTGCATCCGTTGATGAAACGATTCTTCCAGCGGTTGATTCGAGATCACAACGTCATTAATCATATTGGCACCTGATTTTAATAATTCTTTTCCCACAGTTTTAGCTCCTTGCTTCACAAGTGGTAACACTGAACGAAATAAGCCACCAAGGAAACTTCCAATGCCATGTCCTGCTTGATAGGGACTTCCCACATAGACGTTGCCGATACCGGATAACGCTTGTTTTTGGTAGTATTGCAAATACGGATCAGTCATGACGACGACGACGGAAATGTAGTTTTGTACACACCGTTCCAAAGGTGAATGGCATAGGATGACCTGTGCTATCCCTTATATCGATTTGTATTTGCTCAAAATTCATTTTTTCCACCGGAACATAATGTGCAGGATTAAAGATTTGCACTGCATGACTTCCAAAAGTATGATTCACAGGATCCATGTTGACAATTCGTAGCAAGGGTACCATTGTATCTCCAACAATGACAGATTCAATAATGTCACAATAGACGTACATTTGTGATGGTAAGCCTAATCGTACATCCGGTGTATATTGCCCCTTTTCCATATCTTTTAAATCACTTTTTGGTTCAAATCCAAGCATTAAACTAACACTTGGTGAAATTTGTACAGAAGTATGGATTTCCTTTTTGGGATGTCTTATGAGGCATATATTATTAGTTGCGTCATGAGATATAAATAAATTGGTTTCTTTATGATGTATATTAATTGCATGAATAAGATCCCGTATATTGTTATAATAGCGTACAGGGATCGTTACAACCTTCCACGGTTCTTGATCATTACTACTTGATGATTTGTAATATATTTTATTGTTTTCACTGTTAATGTTCAGCAAAGAATGTGGATAATGAATCTCTACAATTGCCACATCCCATTTCTGGCGAAACTCTACACGTCGTTGTAATTTCGTAATATATGAAGTCAATGTATTTTCTGGAAAATAATCCATGGAACTATTACTGGGAAGTGTAACGTAAAAATCTTGATCAGGTTCCATTCTTCTTCTTCTTCAATGAAATTGCAGGGATCCACGAATTGAATGAGGAAGGATATCCTTTCCACTGGACGAGATACTCCTTTCTGCGACCTTTTGTTCTTGTACGTAATATTTTATCGATGAGGAACGTCGAAGGGAGCGGCACTGGTTGTAATTCTTCTCTGTAGAAAACACCATCGATAAGTTGATGATTTAAATCCTCTAGTCGATACACTGGTGGGTTTCTTGGTACAATGGCTTTTACTCTGAATATTTCCCAAGTCCAGTTCTCGAGGTAACCCTTGTCAAAGATACGTTTTGTTTTACTTATACGAACAGTATCACCAACAGATAAATCCGTATCTTGTTTTGAACGTTGTAGCTTTTTGTCGTATAAGTTATGCCACACCTCCAGTAAATTGTCCTGAGAAACGTTTGCAGGTGCCATTTTAATACTGGAATGCCGACTTTCATTGTATGCTTTTACAAGTAAAGGCAATACTTTGATGTAATTGTATGTTTGATATTTGGTAAAGTATTTCCACATACGATGTTTCAATGTCTGATTAAATCTTTCTGCGATGCTGGCTTTAATATCTGGATCCTTTGTTGTAACATGTTGCACGTTGTGTTTCCTGAAAAACTTTTGTACTGTCTTGTTGGTAAATTCAGTTCCTTGATCACTACGTAGTACAATTGGTTTCCTGTCCTGGAAAATTATTTCAAATGCATTCACTATATCCTCGGCACTTTTTGATTTTAGTGGTACAGCCCACCCGTACCGACTAAACACATCAATCACTGTAAGAATATAGCGGTAATTGTCATTATAGTTTTGAAGTGATTGTAAATCATTTAAATCACATTCCCATTGATCATCAATATTGTTGACAAGATAAAAATCTCTACGGAAACGACGATGTACAGGACGATGTAACGTGTAGGTAGGTTGTTTGTTTAACCAAAGTTTTATTTTGGCTAGAGGTATAGATTTTCCTGTGGCTTGCCATAATTTCTTTGCAGTAGAAAATGATGCAGGATGTGCTGGATTGTAATAAATGGATTTCAACTTTTTGTTCATGGTTTGTACGTTGACCATTGTGGAATGATACGTTTTCTTTTTGGTCGGACTTCTAAAACATCATCATCATCTTCTTCTTCTTCTTCTTCTTCTCCGGAAGAAAATAATTCAGGTGCCGGTTTTGGTGGTGCAGATCCTTCAGATGCTGTTGTACTATTATGCTTGACAATATAGTTTAATCTTCGTGGATTACCAATCAATTCTTGAGGTGTGTTTGACGATGCAAGGTAGTTGCAAAACAATTCCCAGCCTTGAGGATTAGAATGTTTCCTCGGTCGAGTCACATCGCACATTAAATCTACAATATTGGATCCATGTAGTTTATTATCGTTGATGTACACTGTTCCTTTATGATCCCACGTAATTGCGTCATCTTGTTTTAAACGACGGAATAGTAGTTCGGCTTTCTTACGATACATTTGTGGTATTGCGGCTAAAATTTCTTGTTTCGTGCTATCGTCAACATTCGGGACGTCACCATCAGGTTTCATTGATGTAATTGTAAGTGGTATTGGTTCTTCTTGTTTACGTATCACATAAAGATATTTCTGTAATATTCTATTGTACTGATTCCATTTTTCTTCATCACTTGGATACGATGTATTCAATATAGATTGCATTTCACGATCGAGATTAGATTCTCGATTTTCACTCACACGGGATGATGATGCATGCATTCGTTGAAGCATTTCTGGTGGCACTAAAACCATCTTCTTGCTATGTTCCATGAAGTTTATTGTTTAAACAAAATACTGGATAACACACTTCCTACAATAGGTGCAAGTAATGCAGGTAAGAATCCTCCTTGTTGTACGGCTAAATGTTTCTTCTTTTTATCCAATGATTTTGTATTGTCCACCAGATAGCGGAGCGTGTTCTTGTAACGCTTTAATCTTGACTTCTGCGCACTTGTCAGTGGAACATTGCCTTTTAAGACATTATAACAACATTCACAAATACTATGAATTAATGAAGCGTCTGCATTGGCAATAATAGCTTTACGCAATCTTGGTTTAGCTTTGTGCAGAGCACGTAGCAGATCAGCGTGTTTCACTGTAGGAGACATCGTGACAGACTAAGTCATTCTTTTCACATGCACAATAATTTAAACATGTTTTGTTGGTACGTAAACATAATGATGCAGATCGCCGGGAAAAATATTTGTACGAAATCGCATTTCATCGGGTGTATCTTGTTTAAGATCCATCAGTAAATAACCATGTGGATTTCTTGTTGCGTCTGCATAACTTTCTTGTAGAAACAGTGGATGCTCAGGCATGATTTGATAACTCATATGCTTGATTTGTGACTTGTCACGTGGATTTTTAAACAACACCAAATACGAACAATTTAAACTCATATTTCTATTTGCTTTACTTTGATGAAATACATTTTGTGTTATAAAAATCACACTAATATTTCGATGATGTGATCCTTTTGTGAACATATCAACAATATCACTATTCACTTCTCGCATATGGTCATCAATAATAATCAAATGTGGTCCATCGTGAGGCTGAAAATCTTTCATTCGTGGAAGTCCTTCGTGAAATTCTACTGGAACTGGCATTGTTGCATACACGTCTTGCCATTCTGCATAATACCAGTATATCTTACGAAATTTTGCATTGATCATGGTTGGGAGATGTGACAGTAATCGCTTCACAAAATACGTTTTTCCACACCCACTAGGCCCTGCGAGAATACAGGTAAATGGATGTTTCCACTGTGTATCCATGATGAACACTAACACCTTGTTTCAAAAATGATGCGTATTTAAAGCGAGTACAAATTTTCTTTTTGTTTTAGATTGTAAACTCTTGCACTCACTGGTGTGAAAAGGTTAAAACCGTTCATCTGTTTATCGAGTAGTTGAAAACCGTTTATTTGTTAATCGAATAGTTGAAAACCGTTTATTTGTTAATCGAATAGTTAAAAACCGGATAAAGTTTAACGGTTAACCGTGAAAGCTGATCACTGTTTGATTTAAATTCTATTTGAAAATTTTTCGTTTGAAATTTGTTTTGTAATTTTTGTTTCAAAAATTTTGTTTAAATTTTTTTTTGTTTCAAAATTTTTGTTTCAAATTTTGTTTAAAAATTTTTTCGTTTGAAATTTTTTTTTGTTGAAAATTTTTGTTTTGAAATTTTTGTTTTCAAAATTTTGTTTGAAATTTTTTAATTTTTTTGTTGCAAAATTTTTTGTTTAAATTTTTTTTTGTTCGAAATTTTTGTTTTGAAATTTTTCGTTTCCAATTTCTTTTTGTTTAAATTTTTTTTTGTTTCAAACTAAAAAACTTTTTGTTTGAAATTTAAGTTTAAAAAATGTTCGAATTTTTTGTTTAAAATTTTTTGTTTGAACATTTTTGTTTCGAAATTTTTTCGTTTCAATTTTTGTTTTCATTTTTTTTAGTTTGAAAAGTTGAAAAAAAAAGTTTTAAATGCCAAGAATCTTTCCTATAGAACATTGACCAGGGACCTCGTCGCGCATCAAAACCAAATCATTGATCACGTGACCGTACTACACCCGAAGGGTACTACCAAATTGAAAGGAGATACCGTCCATACCTTATCAAATAGGATACATTGAGTCAGTAACCGAACACGTGGTTGTACTTAAAAATTTGAAAATAGGACCACCGAAACATATTGAGGTCCTGTACTATGCTTCAATTGGACAATTTCAGTGGACCCCCATTGCCAAAATTTAAGAAGGGTGCAACAATATACCCATGTCTTATGATAGGATATGGACCCCTTGTAATTATAGGATCTCATCAAAGGGGATAAAATGGACCAAAAAAAAACAAACACGTGGTACAACGTTTATATTTTGGCAATTTTTGTACCCCTAAAAGGGAACGATGTAGACCATCCAAATTTATCATGATACATATTGAGGACCTGTACTATAATACCAAATGTTTAAATTGGGCAATTTCCAAAATTTAAGGGGTGGGCCAAGGTACCCCTCCCGGGGTGCACCAATGTACCTATGTCTTATGATAGATAATGAACCCCTATACATGACCATATAATCATATAAGGTAATAGAACCTCATCAAAGGGGGATAAAATGTACCAAATACCAAACACGTGGTTGTACTAAAATTTTGGCAATTTTGTACCCCTAAAAGGGAACGAGGTGGACCACCCAAATTTATAGTGATCTATATTAGTGTTCTATACTATAATACCAAATGTTTAAATTGGGCAATTTCCAAAATTAAAGGGGTGGGCCAAGGTGCCCCTACCGGGGGTGCACAAATGTACCTATGTCTTATGATAGGTAATGGACCCCTATACATGACCATATAATCATATAAGGTAATAGGACCTCATCCAAGGAGATAAATTAGGTCGAAAACCAAACACGTGGTACAACGTATTGCTTACGTTTATAGTTTTGGCAATTTTGTACCCCTAGAAGGGAACGAGGTGGACCACCCAAATTTATCATGATACATATTAGGGTCCGGTACTATAATACCCAATGTTGAAATTGGGCAATTTCCAAAATTTAAGGGGTGGGCCATGGTACCCCTCCCAAATTTTTCAAGGGGTGCATTAATATACCCATGTCTTATGAAAGGGAATGGACCCCTGTATACGCCCATATAACTATATAGGGTAATAACACCTCATCCAAGGGGATAAATTAGGTCAAAAACCCCCGAAATTTAAATTTTTGGCAATTTTTTACCCGTAAAAGGGAACGACATAGACACCCAATACTGATAGAGGTACATACTATGGTCCTAGGCTACCATACCAAATTTTTAAATTTGGCAATTTCCAAAATTTAAGGGGGGTGGTCCTATGTACCCCTGCCAAAATTTAGGGGGTGGGCCAAGGTACCCCTGCCAAAATTTAGAGGGGGTGGTCCTAGGTACCCCTAGGTCATTGACCCCGGGCTAAGGTCATTGACCTTTGACCTATGACGTCACAAAGGTCGGGGTCAAAGTCCAAAGTGAGGCCAAGTGGGGCCATTACTACTCTGTAACACCAAATGTGAGCGCTCTGCCACTGAACTGCCATACTCTTCAAAATTTCAAATCCATTTATCATACGTAGAGCATCAACTCAAGTACATTGAGAAAAATCCGTTATTCGGACAGCGTTACATTGTACAAATATACGGAATCCATACACTACAGAAAATTGTACGAAATTCAGATGCTACATACGTACTGCATTTTCTCCCGCTTATTGTTAGATGCTACATCACGCAGGCGCAGGATGTCTTGCATTTAACAGACAGTAGTATATTATATACGCATTCATATGTTACATACATATAAGCTACATATTATATACGTCCATCTGTATACGATATCCTTACCACCTATATACAGTTATACGGAAATTACGTATACAGATAGATGAAACATTTATACGGACAATATTATAAAACGTACGATTTCAGTTATACGTTTGCTATGGGATGTTACTTTAACTCCAGAAACTACGGGATTTACGCATGTAACCTATGTTTTTACGTACGCCACATACGTATTTTTCTCTGCATAGGAATGTCAGTTGGCTTTTATGAAGTTAAAGAGATGAGAGCCAAATATCTCTACCACTCAAGGTAAGAACTCTACCAATGAGCTACTTTGCCCTCTAGAATAATGAAGCTAGTTTATTGTCCTTTCATAGTTTTTCGTTTCCTTCTACATTTTTCATTCTACCGTTTTATTCACTCTTTGTCATCATAATTACTGTCTCCCTTACCCTAGTTGTGTAATCTGACACATTAAACTAAAAATAAAATCTATGTTGTGATCATACAATTCAAAACTAATAAAGAGGCATGATGCCTCCCTAATAGAGTAATCATGTCTAACATGCATGATGACTAGAGACGAAACTTTTTCGCAACAATTTTGATATTTTGAAGCATTAATTATCACAGTTTTCGTATTTATTTT
Organism: Thermobia domestica; assembly: GCF_964235325.1. NCBI lineage: Eukaryota > Metazoa > Arthropoda > Insecta > Zygentoma > Lepismatidae > Thermobia > Thermobia domestica. Next base: position 35,117,276 of record NC_137454.1, read on the forward strand.
TTAAACATGGCAAAGTTTTTTTTTTTAAATATGGTACTTGTAAGCAGCATATTATTGGTAGTAAGATGTATCTAATACAAAAATAAGGATATACTGTACCTTAATTAGGTGTACATTCTAGCCAATGTATTCACTGAAATATGAAATACTTGCTCTAACCTCATCCTCAGTTAAAAGATAGCATGCAACAAGAAATTATACCAGAAAAGAATCTCTCGTCTTCAACACTCGAGACTGGCAACCATATTGAACGTAACGAGCTGATAGTAAATGACCTGTGGTTAACTTTTAAACTGTTTAACAATGATACAATGTCAACTTCCTTATTCTCACTGTTGAGAATTTCAATAACCTTACTTTTAAATTCACCGTAAGCAATCAACAGATCATGAACATTTTCACCACAAAACGCAGTCAACGCTTTAAACAAAGTTCAGTTTTGATATTTACATCTTTACAGTAGCGTAGCTAGAATTTTTTTAGGGGGGGGGGGGCAATGCAGGGCCCAAGAAAATTTTGAGGGGACCATCTCCAATGAATGAAAAAGTTTTATTCACATACACACAGCATATATATATATATATATATATATATATATATATATATATATATATATATATATATATATATATATATATATTTATATATATATGTGTGTGTGTGTGTGTGTGAGTGAATGTTTTCATTTTTATTGTTCATGATTTTACTCTTTTACCGTGAAAATGTAAGAATTTACTACCTCAAACAAATAGGATACATTAATACAATTGATTTCTAATATAAGTAAGTAGTTACTTAATTACTGCGTTTAAAATATGTGTGGCTGGTTGATTTAAGTGGAATCAGAGAAATACATTTACGGGTGAAGAAAATAACTTATAGGTTCTACTTAAAAGAGAATGATTTATTCGAATGCTTACATTTATTCGAATGTTTTTCTTTGAGAGCCTTATTCTCCAGATCTCATCTTCGACAGCTTTTGAACTAGTGAATCTACAAGAATCAAACCTTCCGACATCTGCATCTACTGCATCTACTGCATCTACTTGAAATAAGGTGAAGCTCAAAGTTATAGCATGGCAGCACTTTAGCTATAACTCTCAAATTTTACCAGCCCGAAAACATTCCTTCTCGTACAGATCACACTATTTGCCGGATGGAATGATGGAAGTAAATAAATATAACAAGTTCCAGATTTGGTTTAATACCGCATAATAATATAAATAGTTGTTTGGTAGGTAAACTGTATTAATACTGTAATAATAATAATAATAATAATAATAATAATAATAATAATAATAATAATAATAATAATAATAATAATAAAGCAAAATGTAATGGATAAGAACAAATGTTCTTATGAGACGAACGTCGCACAGAAACAGAAGCTGAACTCTAACAAGACACTGATTTGATGTCCCAGTCCACTTTAAATTTTAAGCCTTGCTCTTGAAGCTTAAGTTTCACTTTAAAGTAAATTGTCAATAATTATCATGTATTGTTAATATTTCAGAAAAAAAGTCACGATTTCAGGCTTTAAATCAGTAACGAAACTAGATATTTGGTGCCCAGGGCATATTTTGCGATTAGCACTTCTTCATCAGCAACTACACCAATAAACAGACAGATTAGTTTGCTGGCAGCCGGGATAACTGCCTCGGTTACAACATCTTGTTTCAATCTGGCTGTAGTTAAATTATTTTTGGTTTATTTTACCCTTGAGCTCTAAAACTGAGTAATGAATTTGCCTTTACTTCATTTAGCCAAATCAGTGACGAAATTAGACATTTGGGGCCATATTCAGAGTCATTTTCGCGTGTTATTAGCGTCATACTAAGGACCTGCCTACTGCATGAAACATATGTTAGTCGAACTCTTTAGTATGGCGCTAGTCACGCGTCAGATCGACTCTGAATACGATCATTGGTGCCCAGGGCCAATTTTGCTATTAACACCCCTTCATCTGCATCTACATCAAGAAACAGACAGATTAGTTTGCTGGCACCCGGGGCAACTGCCTCGGTTAGAACATCTTGTTTCAATCTGGCTGTAGTTAAATTATTTTTGGTTTATTTTACCCTGGAGCTATAAAACTGAGTAATGAATTTGCCTTTACTTCATTTAGCCTAATCAGTGGCGAAATTAGACATTTGGTGCCCAGGGCAAATTTTGCGATTAGTGCTCCTTCATCTGCATCTACACCAATAAACAGACAGGTTAGTTTGCTGGCACCCGGGGCAACTGCCTCGGTTACAACATTTTGTTTCAATCTGGCTGTAGTTAAATTATTTTTGGTTTATTTTACCCTTGAGCTCTAAAACTGAGCAATGAATTTGCCTTTACTTCATTTAGCCTAATCAGTGACGAAATTAGACATTTGGTGCCCAGGGTAAATTTTGCGATTAGCGCTCCTTCATCTGCATCTACACCAATAAACAGACAGGTTAGTTTGCTGGCACCCGGGGCAACTGAATCGGTTACAACATCTTGTTTCAATCTGGCTGTAGTTAAATTATTTTTGGTTTATTTTACTGAGTAATGAATTTGCTTTACTTCATTCAAATGATGAAGTGAACACTCTTTGAAGCAAAAAGAGGAAATGTGTTTTTGTTTCCCTAATATCAAACAGTGTCAGAGCAGACATTTCAATCGGGACTCCTTACAGCAAAAGAAGTATACGAGGCCTTTTTCTTTCTTTCGTTTGCTTACCTTCACTAGTTTTTGGAATTTGACGTGAATTCAAATACACAAACACTTCACACCCACCCTCAGGGGTAGAACATTAGCATAAGATTCGGTGTGATCGATCCCTCGTGGATAAATATTTCGATTGAGGAGTTTACGAAGATTCCTTGGTGTCACTAGACAAAAAATTTATTGCCCTATTGACTCATTTCCCTCATTTCTATCCTCTGAGTTTCGTATGTTTCAAAGCCTTAAAATAAATTCAAATGTAGTTGAAATAACTTAACGCTACTATCCTGTAGTCGATGCTGAATTAATATTGTTAGTTTGCAGATTAGATTTGGAGGGGCATTAATTAGTATACCATGTTGAAAATTCATGTCACCAGTGATTTAGTGTTCTGCATAATTCCTACAATGTAATTTTCTCAGAAATGCTTACTGCTTAATGTTCTCAGAAATGCATATTTTGAAGAAGAACAAATACAAATCTGTGACAAAAATGGGTATGCACTGACTGAACTTATTGAATAGAATGTGTGTGGATCAGTTCCACAAAGTCCTGATATATATCTCTGATTACTAAACATCGGATAACGAGATGATACAACCACGGGAATAACTACCACTTTTACACAAAATAGCATTACTGCCGTAATTAAGTTGTATCATCTCGGTATCATACCTGATGGTTAGTAATCAGGAGATTGCAACACTGGCTCTGTGATAAACTTCGGAATTTCTGTAGTAGTAGCAGTTTTGGGATTAAGCTACAGTTAAAATCGTTTAAGGAAAATACTTCTGAACGATTTCTTTATAAAGAATCATTAGTTTTTGTTAGCCTAATTTCCCCAGGCTTTAGTTAGTAGTATAGGTCCACCAGGTGCTGACTCCGTTTTCCTTGGATATCGCTAGTATCGCTTGTTAACATCGCAAAAGAAGGTTTCTACAGAATTTCCAATGACCAAGAGCGTTAGGAAACTAGACATACTAGAGACAAGACCAGAAGGTAGTCGAGAAGGAGAATCAGTGTCAGTAGCAAATAGTAGGTGTTGGTAGTATTTAGTATCTTAATTTTCTCGAACAATTGGGATACGAACAGCAGAGAGAATGACAGAAATAATAAAAACTTCTGTTCTCTTCCTCTACTGTATATTAAACACGACGGCTCGATATTATTTGATAATAATAATAATAATACCAAAATATTTAATGGGTGCTATGGACTTATTCTATGGCGCCATAATCAATAGAAATTAAGTACTTAGTGTACGAAGACTTCTTTCGTCCAACACAAGTGTAATGTTTTACTGCAGTGCATGCTATTTTATCTATTATCTATTATCTATCATCTATTATCTATTTGATCTATTTTATCTATCTAACTAAGCATCTCTTATTTTAGTATGACTTTCAACATTGCAACTAATGAGAATGCCGATTGATTTAGCTTTTCTTCTGGTTCTTTGTCGAAAACAAAGAAGATAACCAGATAAGGGACGGAGGTTAAAAGAAACATACAGATGGTGAGGTCAATGCATGGGCCTTATAGATTTCGATGAATTAGATCTTGCTGTACTTACTACAAAAACGAGCCTGGAGCTTTTTACTTGGAATGCAGACTATTGCAACATACGGTATTCTGCAGTTGGTAACTCTGTTTTCGAGAGATGTTTCGGTAGTAGTTTCAGTTGTAGCCACTATCAACTCACCGTTTGTCGACATATGAATATCATTCTGTGTAAGGGGGGCCACTAGGGGAGCCAAGAATTTGAGCAAGGGGGTCTGGCCCCCAGGTCCTCCCTTGGCTCCGCCACTGCATCTTTATGAAGTGAGACAGTTTCTGGATCAAATACAGTAACTCGCAGAGCTTTTCGTACTTTCCGCACAGAATTCTCATCACTTGCTTGCGTGTAATTTTGCAGCTTCATCAATACTTTTGACACGAAAGTTTCAAGTTTACTTCAATTTCAGCCTGTTGAGAAGTACCATCCTCTTTCATTAACTCTGCAGTAGTAGACCCAAATTTTCCTGCTTGAGCTAACTCAAATTTATTTTGCAAGGGGGGCACGGTGGCTCAGTGGTAGAGTGTTCATCTCCGGTTCTTGGGGTCCCTGGTTCGATCCGAGCTCGCGCCGTGTGGACTTTGTGAGGCATTGGAAACCCCAGAAAGTGACATTACGCCATGCAGGCTTATAGATTTAATGCAGAACTTAATTTAGCGTGGTGCACGTTTTTGGAAAAAGCAACAATTTTTAAGTTAAATAGTATTGCAAATGCGCTTTTTAGTTATTATTAGCAATAATTAGCAAGAATTTCACTTTTTCGCTTTTATTCGCAGTAATTCCGAATTTCGCAAAAATTCGCGATAATATAAACGTGATTTCTGGCTCTGAAACGAAAAGTTTGAGGTTTTCTGAAACATATACGCGTTTATTTAACATTTCGCAAATATCGCATTTGCGAAAAAGTTTCGTGTCTAATGATGATGACAACGTACATCACCAAAAGTTAAAAAAAAAAAAAAAACAGTGACACACACTTCTAAGATTAACATACATTCATTCCTAACTGAGACGCAGACATTGCTTCTGCCAACGAGAAAATCCACGAACAAAATGTGTATCATAAACTTAATGGTCTACAACCAAATTATCGATGACTACCATCAACGGTGAGCGCTCTTTCACTGAGCTATCATAACACATGACTTACCCTAGAGAAACTAGCTAAGACTAAATATAAATATAAAAACAATCCACATTATGCAGATTCGTTTTGACGTATGATTAGTGTCATACTAAATTCTTGACTATTGCAGGAAACATATGTTAGTGAAACTCTTTAGTATGGCACTAATCATGCGTCAAAACGACTCTGCGTAAGGCCCCTTATTTCTAACTTTACCCCATCTTTACAATACTAGCCACCTCCCCTCTGCCCTAATGCTAGCGCATGTGCGTTTAGTATATGTGGCCCTAGATTCGATTCCTTGTAAAAGAGCAGAAGAAATTAATTTCACAATCATTCCATTTCATTTATCATCTCTCTCTTTTAGCATAAAAATTAGAAAAGTGGGACGATAAACTAAAAATTTTAATCAAGCGCACGTGGTCCTAGGTTTGTTTCCCGATGGAAGCACAAAAATATAGTTTCACGACCATTCACTTTATTAACCATTCGTCTCCTTTACCGCTAATGGCATAAACAGGAAACGTTAACCTAAAAAAATCAAAGATGGCAAGGTGGCTCAGTAATACAGCGCTTACCTCTGGTACATGCGAACCCTAGCTCGATTCCCGGACAAGTAAGTTTGTGGACATTGTGTTCGTGGTGTTCTCGGGATACTCCCATTCCTTCCACATTTTCATTCCACCAATTTTTCCACCTCATTCACTTATCTTATGTCCTCTGTGCTAAGAAACTGATAACCCTGAACTCCAAAAATTTTTTTACACATGCCTTCAATGGTATCCAAGCATTAAGACGACATAAGACCTGCATCTACAAATGTCACAAATCGAACCTAGACCTCTACTGTTATTTTATCGTCATTAAGACAATGTAAGACGTGCATCAGCAGCCGAACGTAGGATCCCAACCATATGACCTCTCATCGTCAACTATCAAGTGTGGCAATGCCCTTCTATCATCCCTGGTCCTGCCAAGTGAACTTTGTGGTGGACAAACACCGTGTGCGTGGGTTTTCTCGGGGTTCTCCCGTTTCCTCCCACTTTCTTCATTCCACCATTTCATTTATCTCTCATCATCACCGTCTCCTTTATCCTAACCGGCATAACCGTGAGACGTACAACTTAAAAAATTCATATTTCCCTTCTATCATATTATATCTATCTATCTATCTATCTATCTATCTATCTATCTATCTATCTATCTATCTATCTATCTATCTATCTATCTATCTATCTATATCTATATCTATCTATCTATCTATCTATCTATCTATCTATCTATCTATATATATATATATATATATATATATATATATATATATCGGGTGTTCTAAAAATGGCGCTCGCGGACCACAGAGCACTATTATATTTATTCTACAGGCCAAAATAAAGCAAAAACGTTATATGATAATATGCCCTCCGGGGCCTCCTTCAGCCGCTATGGGGAATCAAAATTTCACAATGTGGCAACGTCGCAGATTAACTTCGAGCCATTAGTATTAGTATTACTCTAGGAATACAACAAGCAGTTGAATCGATTGCTACACTAATAACCGCCTTATGCAGAGTCATTTTGACGTAAGATTAGCGTCAAACTTAAGACCTGACTATTGCAGGGAACTTATGTTAGTCGATCTCTTTAGTATGGCACTAATCAAGCGTCAAAATGACTCTGCATAAGGCCCTAAGTGACTAGTGTCAATCAATATCGACTTTAGCTGCCATCTGCAAAGAATCGATATAACTATTTGACATATTGATAGGTCTAATCTATGATTCTTTGTTTGCGACGTTCCCACGTCGTGCAGTTTGTGTCTCCGAATGAAAACTCGAAAGATATACAAATATATAGGGTGTTTAATAAGTAATGGTCATAAATTAAACCGTAGATAGTACACGCCAAAACTAACAAAAAAGTCTCAGTAAACATGTGTCCGCAAACGCTTCGTAACGGAGATAGGGGCTGTTGAAAGTGTGGGAAAATGAAATTTAGAGACGAATATCTCAAAAAGTATGATTCGGACAGAGGGCGGTCCAATGAATGACTATCGAAGTCAGCCCAGCGGTATGCAGAAATGCATGGTTGATAACTCTGCAATGCGCGCGCAAGGGATTCCCCAAAGAAACGGAGGGATTCCCGGAACGCGTGCTATAGGCAGTGGACGAAAACCCAGGAACGAGCACAAGACGTGTGGGACTTGCCGAAGGCGTATCCAATGCTTTCGTACGGCACATTCTCCATGAACAGCAGTTGTAACCATACCATCTGCAACGTGTCCAACCTCTGACCCCCACAGACTTTCCGGTGAGAATGCAGTTTTGTCAGTAGCTCCGAAGACAAATTACTGGCAATCATCATTTCACTGATGACGTACTATTTACTGATGAAGCACAATTCACTCAGGATGGCATTGTAAATTTTCACAAATTTCATATCTGGGCCACTGAGAATCCACTTGCAATAGTGAATTTAGGACATCAACGTAGGTTTTCCTTAAACGTGTGGGTAGCACTTAGGTGATCAGCTCGTATTGCCATTCTTTCTTCCTAATGCATTAACAGGGATCAAATATTTGAGATTTCTCCAACACGATTTGCCGCTTCTACTCGAAGATATACCTCTCGATAGGCGTCAGCGACTGTGGTTTATGCATGACGGAGCGCCAGCATATTTCTTTAACCGTGTCAGAGAACATTTACATGCCCGATTCGGACGAAAGTGGATAGGACGTGGGGGTCCTATTGCTTGGCCACCGCGCTCCCCGGACTTAAATCCTTTAGATTTCATTCTCTGGGGCCATGTGAAATCGCAAGTTTATTCTACCCATGTTGCAACATTAGAAGACGTTCGAGAAAGGGTTGAACAATATTGCGGACATATTCAACAGGATGCCAACATGTTATCACGAGTACGTGGATCTTTGCGAAGACAGGTACGAGCATGCATTCGCATGAATGGACGACATTCCAACATTTACTTTAATGATTAAATAAGTTAATTTCTTATGCAACTCTTCTGTAGTTACACATCTGGGTGTTTACTGTTTACCTTATGATTAATACTGTACACATTACCAACATGACGATTTCTGTTTGTTGATATGGACAAACACGACATGTCCATCATTTTTCGCTTGTTGTAATACACGTACGCGTTCAACATGTGGAATGTTTCATATTCGCCTCCCACATACTCGAATGTTGTAATGCTTTTCCCATTGCAACCCAGTTTGCGGATATTCGTTAACTGCTTAGCACATAATGCTTCATCAGTGCCTTGCATACCGTTTGATTTACCTAAGTGCTGCTACACTTGTACGTATGCATTAGTTGTCGGAATTCTTCCTGGAACCATTTACAACGTACATCACCACACTTCAATTGCCTCCCTCATTTCCTGCTGGTTATGCAACCACACACGGCACGTAAACATTGTTCGCCATTTTGTATCTTTTCGAACTTTCGACCTGGTACCACGATTTATGAATTACTGGTGGCTAGACTCGCTCTCGACGTTCATCTCGAGCCCCATTTCCTTGGACAATTTTCCGGGAATCCCTTGCGCGCGCATTGCAGAGTTATCAACCATGCATTTCTGCATAGCGGAGGTCTAACCTCGATAGTCATTCATTGGACCGCCCTCTGTTCGAATCATACTTTTTGAGATATTCGTTTCTAAATTTCATTTTCCCACACTTTCGACGCCCCTATCTCCGTTACGAAGCGTTTGCGGACACATGTTTACTAAGACTTTTTTGTTAGTTTTGGCGTGTACTATCTACGGTTTAATTTATGACCATTACTTATTAAACACCCTGTATACATATTTGCTTTATTTTGACTTGCAGATTAATGCTCTGTTGTCCGCCGGCGCTATATATATAGCCTATATCACGCTTGGCTTGACACTGAGTGCATGAACTCATGAACTCTCTCTTGACGACATTCTGAGTATAATCAGGTGACCAACTAAAATGTGCATCACATTGTAAAGAACCGTTATAAGAATTGCATACACTATCTGAAACAGTTATTTAATGACATTATTTATAAACGTTTTAAGATTTACAGATAATAAACACTATACTGAAAACTCAATTGTCTTTCTGACAGTCTGGCAAATTTATTGACAATGGAATATCCACTTTACCACAGTAACCATTGTGAGGAATTCTTTTCAACTGACTGATATAAGAATGAGGTAGTTCCGATTGGCGAGCGCCCTCGAGGATCACGTGACGATATGCAACTGAGGGTCGTCTTTCCATTGGTAGAACATCACCTTCTGACAACTTAGGAGGTGAGTTGCTCAAGCGGTATGTCCTACAAATCATTGAGTCACCATTAGACTTGCTTACTACAACATTTACGGGAAAATATAAGCCTTTTGGAACACCTTCCTGTCTGCAAATAGAAAGACACAAAAATATTTATTTTGTTGTATGTTATAGTAGCCTACTACTTGATAGGATCTGTGTACTTCGAAGAATTTAGGCAATTAATTCGGACATTATCATTTTTTGTGCCAACAATAATTTTAATCTTTCTAACTCTTAATACACAGACACATATTGTCGATGTTTTCACGAATTTTAATATATTCTTCAGTAATTATGAAGTAAAGCAAAATTTGCGACTTTCAACGTCCTTTCTTTTTCGACATCAAAATTTTGCACATTCTCCGGTCCTTGATGTGTGGAAAATAGCATAATCGCCAGTTCTTGAAAATGTCAACGGTATAGAATTTTATTTTCACGGCGATCATAAAATATTCTCTCTGTAAATTTACGGGAAAATATAAGCCTTTTGGAACACCTTCCTGTCTGCAAATAGAAAGACACAAAAATATTTATTTTGTTGTATGTTATAGTAGCCTACTACTTGATAGGATCTGTGTACTTCGAAGAATTTAGGCCATTAATTCGGACATTATCATTTTTTGTGCCAACAATAATTTTAATCTTTCTAACTCTTAATACACAGACACATATTGTCGATGTTTTCACGAATTTTAATATATTCTTCAGTAATTATGAAGTAAAGCAAAATTTGCGACTTTCAACGTCCTTTCTTTTTCGACATCAAAATTTTGCACATTCTCCGGTCCTTGATGTGTGGAAAATAGCATAATCGCCAGTTCTTGAAAATGTCAACGGTATAGAATTTTATTTTCACGGCGATCATAAAATATTCTCTCTGTAAGTAGCATACCCAGAAATTTTTGCCCATGGAATGTTCGTCCGAATTCAGGTACGAAAGTCGGCAGTCAGCTACTGTTACTACTTCTAAGGCTATCATTTTCTTAAATCTAACTGAGCAGAAGTTGTGTATTGTGGATTCCTGTCACCACGACATGGCGCGTTCTCAGGTTGCGGATCGAGAAAAAGGCCTCTACATATAGAAGTTAGCTGCGAATATACTGAATAAGCGGTCACGGACAGACGACAAGGATTGGTCCTCTTGGGGGTTTGGGAGGCTAACCTCATCCTGTAAAAAGAAGGCACTTGTTCAGAAACATTCACAGAAGTCTCGGACCAGGACTGATAAACTGGGACAACCTCAGCAAAAGAAAATGGGCATGAGATTTAGAACATGGAATATTAGAAATCTTTATAGAACAGGCGCGTTAAAATTCGTAACGAGTGAGTTATGGAAATACTGGGAGGACGTAGTAAGAGTTCAGGAAGTTAGGTGGGAAGGAAATGTAAGAAACACAAATCTTCGGGTGTAGACGAACTTACACCCGTGTCAATTTTATCTGGAGCCGAAAATTTGTGAAACAAATAAACAAACTTTTTCTCCTTATCTGGAACAAGGAAGAATCGCCACAAGAGTGGAAAGAATCAATCGTTGTCCCAATACACAAGAAAGGCGAAAAAACTGATTGTAATAATTATCGAGGCATTTCCCTTCTGTCAACATCCTATCAAATCCTCTCAAACGTTCTATTAGCAAGATTGATCCCATACGAATATTAAATTATTGGAGATTATCAGTGCGGATTTAGACGAAATCGATCACCTATCGACCAAATATTTACCATTCGACAAATAGTCGAAAAGAAGTGGGAATACAATACCACGGTACATCAACTATTTATTGATTTTAGAAAGGCTTACAACTTAGTTAAGAAACATCGTACAAAATTCTTACAGAATTTGGAATACCGAAAAAGCTAACTAGATTAATTAAGGCATGTTTAAATGAATCCCGAAGTCAAGTCCGGGTAGGAAAATTTTTGTTCACGAACTTTGAAGTCGAGAATGGCCAGAAACAAGTAGATGCATTGTCGTAATTATTATTCAACTTTGTTCTGGAGTACTCTATAAGGAAAATCAAAGATATCAACAATTGCCTATTTGAATGGTATTCACCAGGCTATGGCTTATGCTGATGATGTAAACTTAATAGGGGATGATGGGAAAACAATACGAGAATGCAGAGAAAACTAAATACATGGAAGTTCGTCGGGATCGTAATACGGCAAATTACGGATGCGTTAAAATATCAAATAATATTTTTGGTAAAGTAGATACTTTCAAATATCTAGGATCAATATTAACAGACAAAAACCATATTCACGAAGAAATTAAATGTCGAATAAAAGCAGGGAATTTGTGTTATTATTCAGTTCAAAATCTCTTGTCGTCGCTAATTCTGTCGGGGAATTCGAAGCTTAAAATATATAAAACTATAATCATCCATGTTGTCCTGTATGGTTGCGAAACATGGTCGCTTACTCTGAGAAAATAACTGAAAGTATTTGAGAACAAGATCCTGAAACGAATATTCGGACCCAAGAGGAACTGGAATGGGGAATTGCGGAAACTTCATAACGAGGAACTACATAATTTATATGGTTTACCAAACATTATTAGGGTCATCAAGTCTAGGAGGCTCAGGTGGGCAGGTCATGTAACTAGGATAGGAGAACGTAGGAACGCTTTCAAAGTCTTAACCGGAAGGCCATTTGGAAAATGACCATTACAAAGACCTAGGCTCAAATGAGAGGACGATATTAAGATGGATCTCGCAGAAATAGGAATACAAAATAGAAACTGCATCTAGTTGGATAATGGTAGAAGTCAATGGAGAGCTTTTGTGAACGCGGCATTGAACCTTCAGGTTCCATAGGCCATGGAGTTAGTTAGCTGAGCAGAAGTTCATCTGGACATACACCAATCTGAAAGGAAAATTCGACGTTTAGCGTCCTGTTAACCAGTAAGACTATATGAGACGTGGCCGTACAACTGAAAGTTGGGCTCAAACGACATGAGCTCCCATCAGGAATCGAGCCCTGCTCTCAAGAGGCAAAAGTGCGTAAGGTAACCGTATAGCCACGATGGAGTTCCCGAAGAGAGAAGAGCAGCGCATGGACTCCATCTCTGCTTCAGGTATCTTGGCATTCAAACGGGAAGCTTGTGATCGATGCGAATATGAATAAGCCAACTGTCAACAGTCGTGTTGTCAGATTTGTTTCTAGAGAGCAAAATGCAGGTTTATATAATACATAAATATGTTGACAAATGCACACAGACAAACATACTCTAAGACACACAAACACAAAGCAAGTTAAAAGAAAAACTGCTCTAATGGGAATGAAATTTGACCACACACAAATGAGTAAAGTCTGATATCATTTAAACAATGAAAATTGTAATAAAACGAACTTTCGATATCAATTGGTTGGTAAAGAAATTCAGGCATAGGCCAAGCTTTAAGGAACATTGATGCTGTAATTAGAGCATGGAAAAGAGTCGAGCCCCTGTGTACAGAAAAAGAAATAATGTAGAAGAATACCCTCCCAAAAAGATGATTCTATGTGATTCTATCATAATTAAAAATATTGTAAGTTACTTCCCACAGGTAAAAATCGTGTAACTTTGTACATTATGTCTCGATCTCGATACCAAAATCTGTTTCAACTCCCCTTCCCTGTTGAGGTAACCCTCAACTATAAACAAAAATCCAACCACCGAGTCCAAATTCAATGTTGAACCCTTAAATGTATAACTGTACCCTACGGAACAAATTTACACAGCTTTTAATGCCACGAATAAATATAATATGCGCACAGACATATGAGTAGCAGTTGGCAACGCAAAGCGAACATGTCCGACCTCAGCTTTAGGAACAATTTTATGAGTCACTTGCGGTCTACTGTCATAGTGCCGCTTCCTGTTCGGAAAAAGGCTAATCGCACGTTATCCGGCGTCAGTCCGAATACGAAATCGAGCCGCACCAGTGACAGGAGCCCAAATATCGACCATAGATGGAAAACCAAAAGCGTGTGACGGCACTTGCTAATGGCGATGTAAGTCTAAGAGATTATTCATACTTATACAGGGACAGCATAGTTTCGAAGTCTTAAAAATTAAAGTGTGGCTGGAAGATAAATTTATTGTGTTGGTCTAAACAGAATAGCATTTTTGGTAAGTGGACAAAGTGTAGCTTCTTGACTTATAGAAGTGCACTTAAAGTAACTTACGTTGAATGTTCGTGTTCGTCAAGTAAATCTTATTGCTAATTGAGTAAACTCTTCATGTAAATTAGATAAAATACAACATTGAAATAAAAAGAAATGAAGTGTCATTTTCTGTACCTTAGTTCTCATTATTGACATATTGTTCTAACTTCTGCTATTATTTTACTACAGCCACTCCATATATATTATCTAATTGACATGAGTGAGTCCGAAGTCCATCCAACATCTTTATCAATCAACAATCGTAAATATGTGTATTCACGTTTCATTGTTTATCTAAATGTATCATTTTTCTCCATGTTCATTTCTGTGTTCACTTTCTTATAGTTTCCTTTATTATCTCTATTAATGTATATCTTTTTGCATATTTCTAGCCAGTTTCGTTCATACTATTAGGCTTATACCTAATGAAAAACTCAATCCGCAAATGATGAATGATTATGGTTGAGAATATCGTAATGTCCTGGTTACGAGAATAAATAAATAAAATACAAAAATAACGCTTGGCTCGCTCATTCATTAATTCTCTATTACACTACTCCTTAAATCTTCTGACCTAAAAGAGAGTGTAGCCCTCTTAAAGGATGCTAGTCTCTGGCCAGCTTTATAAAATAAGTAAAACAAAGAGTGCTTGTAGACTACTACACGGCAATCATAGTCTCAAGGTACCAACACGCTGGTCGCCTACACAGTGTAGGCTGTAGGATGCTGTCGTCGGACTAATGAAGAGTTACTTCTTGTATTAAATCCGTTCTGTGGAGACCACAGTGTATATCTGTAGTACTAGGATGATGACAACAAACATCCATCGCGTACAAGGAGCCTACGACACACCGGATAATCGTTCATGAACCATGAAACGTCAGTGGTCCATTCGTGAAATATAGCATGCAAAACAAAGGGTTCCTCAGCAAATACGTCGTCGAACCAGAAATGAATTGCGACCAACATTGCAATGAGAACTCTCGTGTCCCCTGTATGAGAGAACATACACTGAACAATCAATGGTTAGAAATAGACCTACGTTTCTGAGGTGCTTTCGCACACCAATGCCACTTATTCATCAACAATAACATCTTCGATGGTGTCCTGAAAGACTGTAGCGGCAAGCCGAATGGAGGGCAGTTGAGTTCATCAATGAGAATCATTTATATCTAGGTTACAATGACAGTCGAACGCGTGTCCATAGACCTGCTGCTAAACGGAAGGATCTAACTGTCTTCACTCTTGCCACGGAGGACACACATATGGGATTCTTATGTGAGGAGAGAGTTTATTAGTCGCCTATTGTATTGGCTAAGGAGAGTATGACTAGTAGTTGTAAAATCGTGACGTTGTTACTCTGGTCATCTAAACTTGGTATACACTTTGTGTAACCCTTTCTTTCAGCACGACAACACGCATCCCCAGATAACGAAGGCAACCCAGCGTGCTCTACTCTACATATGTCTTCTATCTTGGTCTGATAGGTCTCCAAACACAAGTCGTACCGAGTATGTCTGATGCATGGTGGGACTGCACCTGATCACTAGTTGGGCTCTACCAAGGACCATCCATTTTGCATTTCAAAATGTACCGGTACTACAGTGAGCGTGGAGTACTGTACCTGAGACAGAAATTCAGGATTTTTTATGACTGCTACCTGACGAAACAGTTGTATGACTTTGGGGTAGTTATACACGCTAGTAAGATGAGCACTGTGTATTTCAACAACATATATGAGACGTTCTGGATATCCATGGCCGTCAGGTTAAAATCATTACACCTACCATCACATCTTCTGTATCTTAATTTGGGCAGATGCTTTAGCTCTTGCTGAGCTTCCTTAAATAAGTTTCTATTTGTATTCATAATTAAAGTAGTATCGGGAAAAATGCAACGCATCCATTTCAGTGGAGTTATATTTATTTCTCTTTGATGTCTAGTATTAGTGCTTGCTTCCCTTATACCTTGGTTCACACTTCCTTTCTGTTTGATGATCTACGTTTTAACAATATCTCGCATCAATTTTCCGATACTCAGAACAGAAATCTCAAAATTCGAGGTTCGGAAAATATGCTTTCAGAGGTATTTAGATTATAAAAATATTAGAAGTATTTAGATTAAAGTATACGCAAAATGATCCAACGTATCATGAGACTAATCAAGAACTTTCATGATTCTAAGTTCAAATCTGTTGAAGATATGGTGCCTGAAAGTAATTAAAGTATCGAACTGTCATAAGCGCAATATCGAGCAGCCATACAGTTCTTACATCTGAAAGGGAAGAAAGCCAAGGAGATCCATGGAGAGATAAAATCTTTTCATGGTAACCTGTGCCCATCCTTAAGCAGTATTAAACCATGGAAGAGACAGCTGAAATGTGGACAATTGAGTTTGGATAACGAACTGAAAATAGTAGACCTTGTTCAACGATTTTTTGGATTGCAAGAGCGTTATTTTTATTGATTATTTAAACTATGTGAATAGTGTGACTGGTACATATAACAGGGTTTATTTAAAAAAAAATCATGATCCCCTTATGGTAAAGCGCCGTGGTATGCTCATCAAAGATTTTCGCGGAAGTGGGCAATGCTTCCGTCCACAAAGTCCGAGAAGCAAGGAATCTTGAACAAGGTTTCGTCTAACAATTACTGCCCCATCTGTCATATTATCTTGATCTCGAGCCATCAGACTTTTACTTGCTATCCGAAATGAACGAGTCGCTGAAAGGAAGGAGTTTTTCTTCAGATACAGAGGTCGTCTTCGAAGTGGAGCACTATTTTCTAGTCAGTCTGACTCATTCTATAAAGAAGGGCTGTGGAAGCTGAAAGATCGGTTGCAGAAGTACGTTATTTGTACGATTACTATGTGTAGTAATATGTAAGTAGGGCAAAACTTCAGAAATGATGGTGTAGTTACTGCTCTGCTTCTTCATCACATAGTTCGCCATCTGAAGTAAATTTTCCACGACTTCGAAGGAGGCGCGGATCAATTGCGTATCGATTATAGGAAGATAATAAATTGGAAATAGTTTTTTTCAAGCAAGACAAGATACAACTCGCGCAAACAATTGAAAAGCGAGGAATATTTTATTCAAGTGATCAATAAAATTAACGGTAAGTAAGAGACTATGTTGTTCATGTAAACATTATTTTGCTTGAATAATTATAAAGCAATAAAACAAGCGGAAACACCAACCTATCAAGATTTTCAAGATCAGACGACTTAATCTCCCAAACAGCACCCCATACACATTGGTTTTCGTCTGGCTCTATAGTTGCTGCTGCTCCTCCCCAAGCTTCAGACCATCCATTGAAATCGAGACGATAGTTCTGAAAAAAATGTATAGCAATTTGAACTGAACTCCGTCCTGAAAATAAACAATGATACAGCTTGGACAAATTTAATAGATGAACTGGAAATAAAATTTATAGGTGAATTTTTTTTATGTCCCCAACTTTACTCTGTAAAGTGAACCAAGCAAGGCTGAGTGCAATAGATTGTTTGATATTTTTTTCTGAATTTCTAAATATTAATTACAAAAGTGACAAAAATTCGTTATAATTGGAGGTTAATTAGGCTTGAAATTTATAAATTATATTGGATTTTAAATCTTAATAGGAATTTCAATTGCTATTAGTAAATTAAGCCCAGATTATCCATAATTTTCCTTAGTTTGACAAGATTTGTTATCTTTGAACTGTCTTTACTATTTTGTATTCTGTAGACGTTCAATATACGGTCGACTATTAGCTACATGTTCACCTTTACATATTTGGCTTTGTAGTTAAATCTTGTAAATACTTAAGTTTATTAGAATCGAGATTTGAAACTGAAACTGAATTAATGAGATTCGAGACTTGAATTTTGCATGTATGTTTAGTTTCTTTATGGTAATTTCTGTTTAACCGATTTCAAGTATTTGAATTATTTTATCTGACTTGACTTGTTTAACGGTGTTTAACGGTATGGTCAACTGACAATTGGCTGCATATTCACCTT
The DNA here is from genome assembly GCF_964235325.1 of Thermobia domestica. Classification (NCBI taxonomy): domain Eukaryota; kingdom Metazoa; phylum Arthropoda; class Insecta; order Zygentoma; family Lepismatidae; genus Thermobia; species Thermobia domestica. The sequence goes on from NC_137454.1 coordinate 35,135,122, forward strand.
CGCAGATTTGGCTGTAATAAAATTGTTATATGAAAATCTGATTTTTGTGTTTTTTGTTGTTGAATATTGATTTGTGTGCCAGAATAATGGATTATATACATGGTCGTATCCAGAAGTAGTAGAACTGATTTTTTTTTTAATATTGAACATTTTGGTACATCGATATAGTACTCTTCAAAATAGGCCCCTTGGACATTCAAACACTTCTGGTAGCGAGCCTTCCAGATCGCGAAGGCCTTCTGAAAGTCGTCCTCCGGGATGCCGTTCAGCGCCCTCGTCGCCGCCGCTTGGACCGCTTCCACCGAGTCGATACGGGGGAACAGGAAGAATTGCGGCGGTGCCATATCAGGGCTGTAGGGGGATGAGGCAACGTAGATACGCCAAATTTGGTCAGGAGATCCCTCACAATTCACGCGCCGTGGTCATGGTGGAGCTTCCATTTCTCCACCAGGTCTGGTCGCACACGTGTGATCCGATTTCGCACCCGTGTGAGCACTTCTACGTAAAATCTTGCATTTACACTCTGTCCGGGAGGTACAAACTCCTTATGGACAATGCCACGATGGTCAAAAAATGCAATTAACATCGATTTCACTTTCGATTTCCACATTCTGGCCTTCTTTTTACGGGGTGATTGTGCGGCTCATGGTATCCTCCTTGTAGGGCTGCATAAGCATGTCCTTGGTTTCGGTCGCTGATTTTCCCAGTTTGACGCAAAACGTGATGGCGTACCGCTGCTCCAAATTTCGCTCCATCGCAACTGACGCCGAGGTGTCACAACATGAGGTCACTAACACAGTGGTCCACATTCAACTAACGCACGCAGGCGAATGCCGCTGGTCGACACCTGTTCCCAAAGCTCCCCTCCATAACATCCGGCCTTGCAGCCCCCTTACATTGCTCCGCACGCGCGGGAAAGAATCAGTCCTACTACTTCTGGATACGACCCTGTAGATATCTGTTGCAAGAGGACTCGGCTGAGATCTGCGCTTCCTTCGTAGCTCCGTCTACCGAAGTTCTCATCGAGTGAGTCCGGAGCAATCAGGTAATCTTATTATTTTTTTATTTTGTCAGATTGCTTTGGGTTTGTTTGCGGAGACAGGTGGATAGGGGCATTACAAGAAGCCATTTACTAAATGTTCAAAGTTCCAACGACGACGAGAACATTGTACTTATGTTTAACTTTTTGAATTATAAGAACATATGCCTTTGTTAGTACTTTGAACATTCAGAACAAAGTCAGCCTTTAAGTAAGGTAATTCTGTATCAGCCCATCTACTTAAGCATAACCTGACCTTGTTTGTTTCTAAGTTATTCCCTCACATACTCCGTGATGTTTCCAATAACCTTTCTCCCATAGTGTAAAATTCAGCCAACTGAATTTTATCAAAGTGTATTCAAGGCATGGAAAGAAGGTTGGACGGGAGGCGTGGATCACAGCATATTAGAATCTACATTTAGTGACATTGTCTTGTGTCCAAAGGATCAACGTATACTAACCTAAAATTTCATCATCGCATTGCAACTAACAATACTATAACCATCTGTGCAAAAGTTATTGAATGCTCCTTGTATTTTGAGGTGAGTTGATTTTGAGTTTAACGTCCCTTTCAAAAGTGAAGCTATATAAGACGGGACCTATTGATTATCCTGGAATCCGAACCACTTAAGCTCCCGCCGGGAATCGAACCCGGGTCTCCCACGCCAAAGGCGCATACGCTAACCACTTAGGCACGAAGCAGCTCACTCCTTGTATTTTGTAGTATGCCTATACTTTAAAGATAATGAGAGGTTCGGTTTTTCACTAATACATAGTAAATAAATTAAAATTTAGTGACTTTAGGTGTGTGCACTTCTCAGTCGTAACGTGTAAACGTATAGACTGTAAAGGAAATTCGTGAAGCAGAAACCTCTAATGAAATTCTGGCTACATGCTTCACTCGCAACATAGAACTTCTGCCATTGCCAACCTAAATTTGATATTTCATCGCTTGACCATGCCAAGCGATTGCTACAGTCTCATACACTGTTCGCTCAATAGAAATGATGATTTCAGGAAGTAGCTCACGTGGAATTTTTCCTTGGAATCATGAAATTTCTCTCCGGGATAAAAATATCCTATCGTGCTCATCAATGTAGCTTCCCATTTTCGTAAAATTAATTTTCACTTAGAGTGAATTTAAATTATCCTCTGGAATAAAGCCTTCTGAAATCAACACTGAGGTTGTGTTGTGAGGTTGTGTGAGGTTAATTTCACTGTCTGATTTATATGTAAACTCCCCTCTCATCACCAAATTAAAAAATGCATCGAGTTATGAGGGGATAACGAGATCCATCGAATCAGTACGAATATAGTACTTTTTGGTCTCAAAGAGTCAATATTAGTGCGATTCAGTGTTGCAACACATGGTACTATTGTACCAAATTCAGCCCTTTTTGTCAGTCATCGGCCCGATGGTACCAAGCTGATATTTTAGGCTTTTTTCTGAAAAAGTAGTACAATTCTACCCAATTGAGCACAATTTTACAAATACTTCTCACATTCTCAAAACTATCAGTAAGACTTTTCCGTCATCTCACGTTACTCATACTGTGAGTTGGACTCTTAAAAATGTTGTTGAAAATTCATTGTGTGAAGAGGGGCTGCGGTGGCTTAGTGGTAGAGCGTTCACCTCTGGTGCTTGGGGTCCCGGGTTCAATCCCAGCCCCCGCCAAGTGGACTTTGTGGTGGACAAACACCGTGTGCGTGGGTTTTCTCGAGGTTCTTCCGTTTCCTCCCACTTTCTTCATTCCACCATTTCATTCATTACTCATCATCACCGTCTCCTTTAGCCTAACCGGCATAATCGTGGGACGTAAAACTCAAAGATTTCATTTTTTCATTCTGTGAAGTGGCACAGCATGTTACGAACTTTGTATGCAAAATTCGCGATTCGAACTATACAAGGAAAGAAATGATGCTAGATGGGCGCATCCGCGCCGCGCATGTAGGATACGAGAAAGAAGCAGTGTGATGAAAATTGTAGCTTAAAATCTTAAAAATAGAAAGAAGCACATACCCGTTGAATCAAGTGTTGAATATTCTAAAGACCAGCGTGTGCTCAAGTAAGCATTGTTTCTTCCAGACATATTTCTGGGGTCACTGCCTTCCCGGAGCTCTGAGAGCAGGCCCGTATCCAGGGGGGTCTAGAGGGGCCGCATCCCCCTAAGTTTTGGCTGCCCTCTCCATAAATTTCACGGCAGATTGGCAAATGAACTATAATATGGTTGCATCGGCCCCCCTAACTTCAGCCGGGTCCCCCTACATTTTTGGGCTGGCTACAGGCCTGTCTGACAGTGCCCCCCAGAGGATAATACGTCTATATTTTGATAATAAATAGGATAGTACCGTATGAAAATACGTGCCTCTCCGAATACTAAGTATGGCCCTCTGGATCATTTTTTTCTGAAAGAAACTCTGCATGTAAATACTACTATCTGTCAGAAAAGTTTCATCTACTTCCGCGGTTGTTCAAGGTCCTCCTATTTGGATGTTTTTAAAAAAAGAACTTTCTTGATTTGGTCCCTTGGAAGAGGGGAGGGGTTCTAGAACTTCACCTCTTGTAGTTATGTTTTGTAGAGCCATGCATTACAGTGCTATGAAATAATGAATTCATTTGTTTTTTGTTTCAATTTGGTACTATGTTTTTGCCCACTCCAGAGCTAGGACTGTGGCAACACTGGTGCAATTTTAGATCATTGCTAACGGAATGAGTGAAACGTAGAAGACACCTGGAACAATTATAACAAATTTTCTCACACAAATGGTCCACAAATCTGAAAATTCTGCAATATCTTGAGTGTAGATTTGTTACTACATTCATTTGTTTCTTCGTGCATGACAACAATTTCTACAATGGAAAGTTACGAAGCATGTTACAACATCTGTCTTCTTACAAACGTACCCATGCGCGGGGTAGTTGTAACAGTGCTTCGAGGCAATTGAAATATGATGATTTTATAGGGAAAACACAATATTTATGACAGTGGCGGCGGTTGGACGTAAAAGTGTGTGTGTAGGGGGGAGGGGGACATGATCTCAATATTTGTATATGAGTTTTCCTGGTTGCTTCTAACAATTTGTTTGACGAAAGGTTATATAACTATTAGGATACTGTCTTTTCCAGTTAAACTACCGCATATCGTGTTTCATATTTTATTAAGTAAATTGACAAGAACAACGCAAGTAGATACTAGCCCTTTGTACTCTTAAACAACGACGGTGTAAGAAGAGATTTGGTTCCTTGCTTATTGAACCTCTTAAAATTCTATCTGGAAAATTGTGTGATCAGATTAGGGGCCTATTTAATAAATTTGCAAGAGAAATAAACAGAAACTATAATATTAATCGAATAGTAATGGAAAAATGAGGCTTGTTTCGCAAAAGTTATGTTGGAACTGGGAATTAATGAACAGCTTATATTCTTAATTCCACGCATGCTATTAAATGTTATTACTCTTAGAAAGACAGTAAATACTACAAGTATATGCTGCGACATTTAAAGAAATACTTTTACAGCTTCCCGAAACATGTTCGTTGCCATTAGGTACATTTTTCACTTTCTTGGAATACATCAAACTCAACAATACTTAGAATCACTCCACACTCCGGTTATACAAAATAATCCTAAAACCTAGAATTGTCTTCAATTCACTAAATTTAATTGTATATACAAAATTGTATATATACACCCCTAAATTCGTATATTACACTGCAAAACAATGCCGCGCCTTTGACGTGGGAGACCCGGGTTCGATTCCTAGCGGGAACTCATGTGGTTCGTATTCCATGTTAATCAGTTGGTTTACGTTTTATATAGCCTCACTGCTGAACGGGATGTTAAACTTTAAAAAATCAAAATATTCCTTACTATTAGAAAGAAGAAAAAGACATTTTAGGAATTGCCGATTTTTGTTTAATTAAAGAATAACTTTTGAACAGTGTTTCTCCTACACATGTTTTACGGGGGCACTGCCCCCTGAAGCTCTGAGAGTGCCCCCGATGGAGAAAATAATACGTCTATAATCATAATTAGAATAGTCCCTGCAGTGGCCTCCTGCAATACTAAGTGTGATCCCCGGAACATTGTTTCTGAAACACTGCTTGTGAAGGACTTTTTTTTTTTTTGCGAAATGTTTTCTCAATTAGTTCCAAAGTGGCTGACTAACATGTCGAGCCCTTGTAAGGAGAAATGAAAGTACACTCGAATTGTGGCGCTTCAATAGGTTAATTTCTGGGCCATTTTTCGTGCCAATTAAAACGCAATTTCTGTAGCTTTCTTAACTTCGGAGGAAGACAACCAATACGTTCTCACGGAACGGCAAATATTTTATGGCACAATTTTTATTCTATGAACCATTAATGCATACAAAAACTTTATATTTCCAACTGTTCCCTTTGCCCCCCTATTCGCCACCCATGATTTATGACATGGCGAAACAATACATGGTTTAATAACAATTAAGGTATTATTATATACTGTATAGTATATAAATGAATAGTATTAGGCTACAATATACATATTCCAATTTAGATGTAAAGAGAGAGACATTTGAAAGTATAAGTATAAATGCAATAGGCCCTACTTATACTTTCAACACTTTCTAAGTGTCAGTATTGCTATATTTGTCTTCTCTTGAGCACTAAAAATACGCGTAGCTCCTACAGCTGAAAATGAAATATTGTTCAATTTTATACGTAAAAGGAAGAAAATTTGTGAACAGTTCATTCTGACAGGCAGTCATGGCATATGTAAAAGGAAGATTACTGAGTGCATTCTAAATGTATTTACACACGTATCGTTCAATATATTGGTTCCTATACTAATTGGGTAAACTGTTTTAGTAATAGTCCGAAAACACTAAACAAAGGGTGTCTCCTAATCTGTTAAACGTTTCCTGACATTCTACTTAGTTTTCTTTCTTGGCTCTACGTTCTTTTCCTTCTTAAAATACAAAATAAGAATGTCAGGAAACGTTTAACATTCTGTAGACTGAATTGTGAATTGGGGCGAACAGAATAGTTAATGCTTCTCCCCGTTTTTGTTCCTACTCCTTTCCTTGGGTTTCTGTGATATCTTTTTCCCTATCTCCTGGCTCTAATGCCTGCAGGATTTATTGTCTTGCTGAGGTGCTTACGGCCTCTTAGGTAGAGGACGGAAAGCAACTGATGAAAATTCCTTTTAAGTGCCAGGAGTATCTCATACACTGAGGACATAGAAGAATTATCACGTGGCAAGACGTCAGCAGTAAAGCTGCATAAGTGGGGTCAGCTTTACAACTCTTATCAGTAACTAATGGTAGAACAAGTTCAGTTTTATCGAACAAACTTCTGTTAAACGGCCAATTTCCATTCACAGGAAATCCTAACATTATGTTCTTAGGAGTGGCAGTAAGAGGTAATGCCACAGAAATATTTCGGAGATATCACACACTGATATTCGTTTATCTGGATTATTTTTCATCCACTGATCAATGGCAGAACCCACTTGTTCCTTGAATAGACGAAACTCCACGATCAAGCGGTTCTAGTTTATAAAAACAGTGAGTCAGAAATGATAGAAACACTATTCCGTTTTCCATTCAAAAGTCAATGACTGGAATTTATGTGTGGCTCAGGATTGTATAATAAAACTAGCACTTTTTTCTCCAAACTAGACCTGACATATTTTGCAAAATGCTTAATGGATGAAAGAAATTTTGCGGCTTACGTCCATCTGGATTTATATCTACTGCACCTATACAATCTGGAAGATCACCTCTAACGAAATAATCACGATAATATACCCTCGAAAACACGAACATTGGAAGGACACTGTTCAACGGGCATTCACTGCGAAACATATTGTAAGTAAGCTACTATTATCAACACTTACAATGACTTGTATTTGCTTTTTTTCCCTTTGTAACCGACAATTTTATTGGACGTTTGGAGGGTAGTAATATAGTTTAACCAATGTTTTGAGTGTTCTGAGGTTCAAACTTCTCGCTTCTAATACACGTATATATTTATTAAAGAATATATCGACATTTGGTTTGTTAAAATTCATGACCTTATTTACCCTACGTGCACCAAGAAGTTGCGCGTAACATCGTGCACCAAGGGAGGGTTATATAAAAGTCCACCACATAAATAGTTATTATCTGTTCGAAAATGTAATTTTCTAGCATATTTCCATAATTACAAGAATAAGGATATGGTACTGCAAATATAAATTATTTTCATTGTTGAAAGCTACAGAGCTACAATTTTAAAGATATTTTAGAATTTTCAAATGTGTGAAAACTAGAATAAGTTCCATTTTATTTACTTATATTCTATAGTGTATTATACTTAAGATGAAAATATTCGTTAATAGATTTAAACATTTTCCCGGAATTTTCACAATTCAAAGGAATGGCTGTACCAAAAAACTGGAGGTATCATTCTGATTTTTTTCTGTATTATATATGAACTATTTCAAGGCCAATCATAAATCAGGGTAATACCTTGTAATTTAATAACTACTATTTTAGGTAATTTATTTATCTACAATTTTATTTATCTATTGAATTTTAAATGAATAACGGCACCTCAAAAAATTTAGGTATACATCTGAAATTTCTCTGTTATATCAACACCATTTGGCCAAAAATGGTCGTTAAGTGTAACATTATTCTGAAAAGAGCGTTTTTTTTCGATACACTGTACTATACAATGGTCAAGGCGGACTCTTTAGTGGGTTCTAGTTAATGTAATGCGTGGGAGTTCCATGCAATAAGGGCGTCTGAAACATGCAGTTGGAAAAAAAAACGATGTTGAAAATTTAAGTAGTGTTTTTTCTTACATAAAACAATGTAATATACAGCATTTTATTCCGATATTAAATTGAAATGTTACCAGGAGGTTAAACAAGCATGGCAAAAGCCACAAATGCGTTTGATGCAAAGGGCGTAAACTTGCTTACGCTCTTATTACATTTAACTCCTCAATTGACATACACTCATCATCAGCAGCCTTGGTACTCAGTGTTTCTTACAGACGATGCAAGTCATTTCAACCACATGCGATAGGTACTACCATGAGCAAAATAAATGACGCGTCTCTTTATTTTGAAGTTTTTTGAAAATATCTCCGTTTTCTTTATATGTTCGAAATTTCGGAAGGTTTCCCCAGCAGGACAGGTTAATAACAAACCCGTTTTTAATATTTGTGTTAGATATTAGCTTAAAATAAAGAAATTAGAAGCAAAAAACATTAAATCGACAGAAATCTCGAGAATTACCAACTCTGCTAAAGTGGGAAATTTTCAAGAACACGAGGGAATTCTGCATTTCAACACGAAGCAGCGACATCTATGTCATTGAGAGAAATGTGGATTAAATCTACAAACTAAACTTTTAACGAATATTTCTAGTATGTCTTATTATATGCATTATCTGCAAACTCCAAATATATGAATATATGCTAAGTATTAACATAAAGATAGAGCAAATAGTGGAAATTATCTATGGAAAAGGACGAATTGGTAGGACGATCGTAATGAAATATCGTCTTTACCGGAACAGGCTCAGTTCACGTAAAAAGCAAATAGCTCAGTTAGTTAAAGCAACGAGTCTGTATGCTGAAGGTAGCGGGTTCGATCCCCTGGAAATGCCGTTGTCATTTTTATCACTACACTACGGTTATTTTATTTATTTTTTTATGTGGGAAAGAATCAAATTGTAACGTATGTGTAAAACTCATGACGATACCAAAAAAAGAAAAAATGCCGTTGTCGCACTTGCACTAGCGTCCCTAATTTTGTTTGCAAACAGTTTCGTAATTATTTCCCCTGTGCTCACTGCTCACCATATGCTCGCTGGCGCATAACGAATGTTTCCCAGTAAATGTTAATTCTAATTTGGAGAATTTTATAAAGTTTCACAATATTTCTCACTAGATAGTCTTCTATCTACGTGTTTGGATATTTTGATAACAGATGTCCCTATTAAATGTTTAATTTTCCCTAGATGTTTAATTACGGAAAAGTTTTACAATGTATTTGTATTGAATTGAAATTGTTTTGAATTTACTACATAAGGTAAGTAGACCCAAGGAGGAGAACTCAAGTAATTGATATTCTACGTAAAAGCAACCTATTGTAGAATGATGATGCTTCTTACCTTCAGCACATAATCTTTACGTTAGAGAGTCAGACAGAGAAAAATCCTGTTTTTCCTCCTCTATGACCACCCATCTTAAACCTCTACATATCGTTGTTTGTCTCACAAAATTTCGGTGCTCCAAAAACATTCAAATAATAATAATAATAATAATAATAATAATAATAATAATAATAATAATAATAATAATAATAATAATAATCCTGAATATGCCATCCTTACATAATGTAAGGATATCTTAGTTTCCTAGTTTAAATCTTAAATATCTTAGTTTAAAATGCTTTCTTTAGTACTTATTTGAGCAACCATGTAGGAGGGGGTACGACTTTTTATTTTGCCCCTCTCATTTCAGTACCCTTCCAACAGAAAGTAATTTTTGATAAGCAGGACAGACAAAATGAATAAGAAATATATTTACAGCATCCTCTCCCCTTTCATGATTGGAATATCACGTAATATTTTTTATTCTACGAAAGATGGCCCTGTGCGGTTAGGGGTATGTAACTAAAAGAATACCTAATATATAGCGCCCCTTGATTGTAATATTACCGCTTCTTTATTTGTACGAAGGAGCCCCTACACAATCAAGGGTGACAAAAAGAATAGGAAGAGTGTCTATTGATTCCAGTGGTGGATCCAGCACGAACTCCTGGGGGAGGGGAGGGGAAGTGAAACATTCTTTTGATGATGTGAAGCTGTCACAAATTACCACTTAACTAAACTAAACAATAGTGGGGGGAACCGGGACCCAGTCAGTTTAAATTGATGTAAAAGTTTAATTTTTGGCTTCATATTAAAGTTTTGGTTTCAAATGAGAGTTTCAGTCCAAGTGGTCAATGATCAAATCTCGTGGGACTCTTCAGTGTAGGCTAATACGGCCCCCTTATGAGAAAAGGCAAAATTGTTAACATGTTTATAACTTTCGAATTTTTCGTCTATTTTAAAGAAATATTTTGCTTCGTATTAAAGTGTTGGTTCCAAATAACAAATTCAGTCCGAGTGGACAATGATCAAATCTCCGGGGGGGGGGCTCTTCAGTATAGGGGGCTACGGCTCCCTTATGGGAAAAGGCAAAAATATGAAAATGCTTATAACTTCCGAATTTTCCGTCTATTTTAAAGAAATTATTGGCTTCATATTAAAGTCTTGGCTTCAAATGACAATTTCAGTCCGTGTGGACAATGATCAAATCTCGGAGGGCTCTTCGGTGTAGGGGTTTCGGCTTCTTTATGGGACAAGATTCACGTAGTTGATATTGCAAAATTGTTTTATATATATAAGTGGAAACTTGCACCATTTGGTTAATTTTACCTCTTATGTTTTGCAGATTCATATTCCAAGCAATAGTTACTCCGCAGAGCTAAAAGAAGGCACTTACTAGTTTCATTAAAATGAAATGTCTTTTATGAGAGGAGCAGACGAACGAACAGGCACCCAAACGTTGGTTGAGTCGTACGGTTGAAACTCGTTAAGCTCGCTTCAATTATTATTATTATTATTATTATTATTATTATTATTATTATTATTATTATTATTATTATTATTATTATTAAAGCTTTTTGCTCCTAATTTAGTTATTTTACTTTATTATTTAACGAATATATTGAAAATTGTCAGAGACACGTATGCAGTAATTTATTTCGGGAGGGGTCCGACTTCAATATTAGGATAAATTGTAATAAAATTTTAAAAGATAATCCCCAAAATTAGGCTAAATTTACAGAAAAGTTGGGGTTTCAGAGGGGGTCCGGACCCCCTGGACCCACCCCTGAATGCGTCCTTGTTTGTCAGTAAAATTTCCTCATTTTGAAACCCTCAAAAACTTCGGATAGACTATATAAAGGAAAACGAGTTATTTTCGATAAAATATCACTTCAAGGAGACGCGACAGTTTTATTGCACATGGTGGTATCCAACGTTCACAAGGGCAAGAATTCCTTCCCTTTTATTCTTTTGCTATTGTGCTGTATCGAAAGGTCAGGTTTGTAACATATTACTTCTACGAACAAGCATGACTGGCAGATAGGAATACTGAACACAACTCCAGAGAAATGCATGCTGAACTTACGTCTTTACGCTTTGGTGATTTGCCCTCAAGGTCAATCGAGTGGTAATTCAGTTCCGTCTCTGTTCTTAAGCCATGTTCGTATTACTTCGAACAGTTTTGATAATGAAAAGCATGCCTCTTAATATAACAGACTTCTTTCGCGTAAGAAATCGAAACTCAGTTGGTCAGAGCAACTAGTCTGTAAGAATTAGGTTGTTAGTTAGTTAGGAGCCCAGTACGAGTAAGGGTTTTTATTACTATTGTTTTTATCTCTTTTATGTGAGGAAAAATCAAATTGTGACATCCCGATATCAAATGTATTTGATTAGGTAGCTTTGTCTTAGCTAAACTTTAAACATCAGTAACTGTCGAAATTATTTCACTAACCGATCACTTACTGAACATTTCAAACACGTCAAACCAGTGGCATAACATGAAGGTTAACCTCTCCTCCGCAGTCCTTAGTTATGCGTCCGTACTTTCAAGGGCGGACTAAGGGCCGGGCGACTGCCCGGGGCGCCAGAGAAAGAGGGGCACCAAAACGAGCCTCAAAAAGTAAATTTTATAATGTGCTTTCTACTGACGTTTTTGGTTTATATTCTTGTAAAGTAGTGGCAATTATATGATCTTTTTCCATTTCACTATGGAAGAAGAGAGTTTCATAGTACTAAGGGGGCTGTATCGAAAAATTGAGAGATGGCATGTAGAATAAAGAGTGCCGGGAATTAAGTATTGTTTGTTTGTTTGCTTGAGTTTAGCGTTCCACGGTTATGCCTTAATGGGCAAGGGAGATGTGGATACTAATTATAGTGGAATCCGAACCACTTTTATCGTTCAACAGTAATTCACCGGGAATTGGACCCGGTACCACAGAAGGCAGGCGTGCTAGCCACTAGACCAGGGGGGGTGGAGTTGGTATTGTTTATAGCGGGCCATATTCTTTGTGAAGTTTTCCTAGGTAAGGATTTCTTTTTGAAAATGGGTTTAAAACAGGGGCGTCATTTAGGGAGGGCAGGGAGGGGCATTTGCCCCCCCCCTGAGTTTGAGATGTATATAGAGTTTATCATTAGAATAGTAGTAAATCAGTGAAAAACGCGAAATTTTACTTATATCAAGAGGTCTTGCCCCCCCCCAAAGCAAAATCTGAAATGACGCTCCTGGTTTAAACAATTAAAAACACTATGATAAAATGTAAAATATAGGCTACTACTAGGGGAAGGGCGCCAAAAAGTCACAGGAATAATAATAATAATAATAATAATAATAATAATAATAATAATAATAATAATAATAATAAATATGAATGTCTTTGGAGAGCCGAAAGTATGTGACACGAATCATTATAGGTAGAGCTTTAAGATGAGTGGTCATAGGGGAGGAAAAACAGGATTTTTCTCTCTCTGACACTCTAACGTTAAGATTATGTGCTGAAGGTAAGAAGCATCATCATTCTACAATAGGTTGCTTTCACGTAGAATATCTGTTACTTGAGCTCTCCTCCTTCGGGCAACTTTGCTTATGTAGTAAATTCAAAACAATTTCAATTTAAGACAAATATTTATAGAGAAAATTAAACATTTAATAGGGAAATCTGTTATCAAAATATCCAAACACGTAGATAGAAGACTATGTAGTGAGGAATTGTGAAACTATAAAATTCTCCAAATTAGAATTAACATTTACTGGAAAACATTCGTTATGCATCAGTGAGCACAGGGGAAATAATTACGAATCTGTTTGCAAACAAAAATTAGAGACACTAATGCAAATGCGACGATATTTTCTCTCTCTCTCTCTTTTTTTTTTTTTTTGTATCGTCCTGAGTTTTAACATATGTTACAATTTGATTCTTTCCCAAATAAAAAATAAATAAAATAACCTTAGTGATAAAAATGACAACAGTCCTTCACGGGATTCGAACCGTATGCCTTCGGTATACAAACTCGTTGCTTTATCTAACTGAGCTATTTGCTTTCTTACGGAAGCTGAATCTGTTCTACAGTAAAGACGATTTTTCATTACGATTGGGCTAACAATTCGTCTTTTCCCATAGGTAATTTCCACTATTTGCACTATCTATACGTTAATACTTAGCATAGATTCATATATTTGGAGTTCGCTGATTATGCATATAATAAGACATACTAGAAATATTTCGTTAAAATTTTCGTTTGTAGATCTAATCCACGCTTCTCTCACTGACATAGATGTCGCTGCTTCGTGTTGAACTGCAGAATTCCCTCGCGTTCTTGAAAATTTCCCACTTTAGCAGAGTTGGTAATTCTCGAGATTTCTGTCGATTTAATGTTTTTTGCTTCTAATTTCTTTATTTTAAGCTAATATCTAACACAAATATTAAAAACGGGTTTGTTATTAATCTGTCCTGCTGGGGAAACCTTCCGAGATTTCGAACATATAAAGAAAACGGAGATATTTTCAAAAAACTTCAAAATAAAGAGACGCGTCATTTATTTTGCTCATGGTAGTACATTGTTAGCATAAAATATGAGCTTGTCTGTCTGCAGCTCCATCATCATCACCAGTGAAGTCAACAGAAGCAATTAGAACCTTAGGCGCATATTGTTAGTGAAACGACGTAGTTGCTGATTTCTAAAAAACTTAATTTGATCATTAATTTATAGGCATATGAATATCGCTTTATAGCATGTAACAGGACTTACAAAATATTAAGTTTAAATTGAAAATAGATATACATTTTACATTCAAGATTGTAATCTAATCTAAAATACCGTAATATTATCAAAAAGGCACTCACTGGTAATTTTGCTGGTCCTCTTCTTACCGCCGAGGGATTATTAATATGCATTCTTTCGGCCAAGAGATTGCTGCCGTATGCAAAATATAAAAAAGTAGCACTGGATATCGTTGCTTTTCCTCCAATTGATTTAGTTGGTTTTCCCAAAAGACTTATTCCTTGTTGGAAACACGGAAGTAATAACATTTGACTATAATAAGAAAAGTACGATCACATTGAGATGGTTTGGCTGTTAACTCTTGAATTTATAACTTTCATAATTTTTATAAATAACTACTTTTTCCCACATCATACTAGAATATATAGTAGGTAGATGAGAATGAAATATCCAACCTGAATGCATCATTTTCAAAGATCAAACATATGAAAACTAGAATGCCCAATTAATGAAAATAGGCGTTATTTACAACAATACTTACATGTCGCTCAGCCAAAAATTGGATTCCGTAGCGAAAGAAGTCTGGAGTCGGAATTCCTTAACCCATGTTGTAACCTCACAATCTTCTCATAGCTCAGTTCTAATTTAGTTAAGAAAAACAAGAATTTTAGGACTTGTAAAAAAATTAAAAGATTCCTATCTTAGCCAGTAATAATTAGATTTTGGATCAGGGGGGACAGTTTTTGAACGACTCCTAAATCGAGTTTTCGTATTTTCTACGGAATAAGAACATCATACTGAGTTAAGTGATGGTTTTTGGTTTAGCTACACTAATATTAGTTCTCCAGATATAAGGCCTACAAGAAAATTTTTGATTGAAAGATATTGTTAGTTTCTTTAGCAGGGGCCACAAGATTTTTGATCGGCCCCTAAATTGAGTTTTCGTATTTTCTACGGAATAAGAACACCATACTGAGTTAAGTGATGGTTTTTGGTTTAGCTACACTAATATTAGTTCTCCAGATATAAGGCCTACAAGAAAATTTTTGATTAAAAGATATTGTTAGTTTCTTTAGCAGGGGCCACAAGATTTTTGATCGGCCCCTAAATTGAGTTTTCGTATTTTCTACGGAATAAGAACACCATACTGAGTTAAGTGATGGTGTTTGGTTTAGCTACACTAATATTAGTTCTCCAGATATAAGGCCTACAAGAAAATTTTTGATTGAAAGATATTGTTAGTTTCTTTAGCAGGGGCCACAAGATTTTTGATCGGCCCCTAAATTGAGTTTTTGTATTTTCTACGGAATAAGAACACCATACTGAGTTAAGTGATGGTTTTTGGTTTAGCTACACTAATATTAGTTCTCCAGATATAAGGCCTACAAGAAAATTTTTGATTGAAAGATATTGTTAGTTTCTTTAGCAGGGGCCACAAGATTTTTGATCGGCCCCTAAATTGAGTTTTCGTATTTTCTACGGAATAAGAACACCATACTGAGTTAAGTGATGGTTTTTGGTTTAGCTACACTAATATTAGTTCTCCAGATATAAGGCCTACAAGAAAATTTTTGATTGAAAGATATTGTTAGTTTCTTTAGCAGAGGCCACAAGATTTTTGATCGGCCCCTAAATTGAGTTTTCGTATTTTCTACGGAATAAGAACACCATACTGAGTTAAGTGATGGTTTTTGGTTTAGCTACACTAATATTAGTTCTCCAGATATAAGGCCTACAAGAAAATTTTTGATTGAAAGATATTGTTAGTTTCTTTAGCAGAGGCCACAAGATTTTTGATCGGCCCCTAAATTGAGTTTTCGTATTTTCTACGGAATAAGAACATCATATTGAGTTAAGTGATAGTTTAGGTTTGGATACACTATACTTAGTTCTCAAGATATAAGGCATACGAGAAAAGTTTGATTGGAATATATTGGATCTTTTGAACCTATAATAGGCAAATGAGCAGATAGGATGATACTTGTATGACAGACCGATTTTTCGATGTATTTACATATGTGACTCAGACTGAGTTCTAAAGTTTCATATTATGTAAATGCAACCTTTCATTCAAGTAAGTTAGATTCTTTCTTTTTATTGTTAAGTTTTTGTGACCGCAAATGCGTTGTGAATTTCCTAAAATTAAATGTACTTCTATTTTTTGTACTTTCAAGACTGATATTTATAATTTATATTTTACCATTTTAAAATATTTGTAACAAGAGGCCCTACAAAAACTTCTTCGTGCTATCCCATTTTATGGGAGCATACTTATATTCTTGAAATATGAACTTCTCTTAGCAGAAAATGCACTCTTTTCTAATAGGTGGCGACTAAAATGCACGAAACTAATCTAACCTTTGAAAGTAGATGCGCAGCAAAGGGACCCTAGCGACGGTTGAGTCTGTAGGGAGCAGGCGCATCACCGGTGGTGAATATGTGCGTACTGTATATGCAACAACAAAACTAGCTTGCATTTCACAGAAAGTTTTACCAATTCTTTATTCTTCCCTCTGCACCTTTTCATTACAAATTTCTTTCTTTTATTTCACGTCTAGCGTCAACGCAGTACCACGTTAAGCCATCAACGGATTCATTTCCCTTTGTTAATTTTGATATGCTCCTCGAATTGCTCAGGTATTACATCTCACTTGAGCAAAATTGAAAAAAAAAAACATTACATTCTTTTCGTACATCCTAGGAATATGAGGAATTGAACGTTAGGAATTCATTGAGATCCAAATGTTTTATCCTTTCCCATATCAGATAATTCAAGCTACTGTATTAATTTTCTTAGATATTTGACCACGACACCAGCCAGGTCCTTTATAACTTAACACTGTTCTAGGACACTATCATCACTGCCAATGCCATACTTCAGACAGCTCACTGGAATGAGTCGGACACTCTCTGGATATCTTTCAAATACTTTGACCTTTAAGGATTACGACTTAAAGGAGAGGGGGATAAGCGTATGTAGCGTCTAAGAGGGCGCGACTGTGTTTCTGGGCAATTGGTAACACTGATCGAGATATCAAATACATTATGTGTTTGAATGAGTCCCTCCAGTTGTATGGAAGTGTACTAAAACTGGTCTACAGAAGACAAAAAAAGGCAAAGAATTGTTTTGCATACATTTGATATAAGTTTATGATTTTGGAACTTACTCTAAACTTTCTGTGTAGAATAGTAATTACACCAGGGTTGTTATATCACAAATGACTGTAATGTTTCTGTCAGTGCCAACATTTTGTTATGTAGGACGATTTCAGGAAGCAAGTGGGGTGCAGGTAAGAATCCGCATGCACGAGACGGGTAAGAGTGCGCATGTGTACTCTTGGTCACCACTCAATATGTTTCAAGTAGATTGTTTCAATGTAAAAATTTGACTGTAATATTAAAAGTGACCAATTTCTGTTTTATTTTTCCAACTTACGTGGAGTGACCTAAATATTACCACTACTAAATTAGGGAGAAGTGGGTTATGGCATTTAAAAATCTGCAGCTAGTTTGTTGTTCGTTATCCTCTTTAAGCTTTAAGACTGTTAACAAGTTATGTAATGTTGTGACAGGTGTTAAAGGATGGGAAAGTATAAAAAACAAGTAGAACGGAAGCTTGTATTTACACAAGAACTATTGGAAGAGGCGTGTCAAAGAATAGAACTAGGAAAGTCGAAGAGAGATATCGGCACTAACGAAAGCACTTTAGGAAAGAGACTGAAAATGAAAATACTTGATAACGTCTTCTCTGAAAAGTAACTTACATACAAGGGTAAATCTAAAGTTATCCACACTCTCGTTTCTTTAACGTAGTACAAAATAGGACTCTCTTCATCGGTCCATAAATTTGCGTATCTCATTGGTCACACATCCGTGGATGCATCACTTCCTGCACCCCTGTAGCGTAATTACAAGGGTACTACATTGCAGCATGAGAGCGCAGAAGGCAGTGTGGCCAACACAAAGAAAATTATGGCGAAAGTGCGGACATTTTTAGTTTTACGCTTGTAAATGTCAATGTTCACATTCCTTATCTGCCCATTGTAAGTATCTTATGAAATACGAACTCGCGACCTTATTTTAAACATTCTATAATCAGTCAAACGTATTTCAACTAACCATTGATAAGACATACGGGATGTAAGAAACCTCGGTGAAAAACATTTGGGACGCCAGTTCTCACATGGAAACGGAAAGAAAGTTTCTCTGACATCTTTTTGAAATGTGCATAATCACATCCTAAAGGTACATTGAAACGTATTTTCTGACGTTCAAACCGTGCTGTGATGGATCAAGTACTTATGATGTTTTGAAGACTAGTTTGATTCTGTCTTAAGGTAAGTTGTTGTGATCCAAGCATTACAGCAAATTGTGACCAAATTGTTGGCTACAACGGTTTCGCTGGAGACGGAATTAAATGTCTCCGAAGCGCCATAATAATTCGTCCCTTGACAATAGTAGTTAAATGCGCACGAATGTATTTTAAGTTTACTAAACCAGTGATGTGTTGCAGAGAAGAATTGTAAGCATAAAGTATATTAGATGATACAGAATAATACTTTCAAAATTTGCGAGATTAATAATTTCAAATAGCACGCTCATAACGTCACGTGTCTATACGTCGTATAAAACTTGTAAACTGGCAGTTATAATTACTAAGGGTAATTTGAATTATAAACTTCGAATATCTATCATTATTCAACTGTTGCATTCATATTATTCAGAGACACTTGTAATTATGTTCAGTTTCTGCAATATTATTTCTACGGTTTTCATGAGATAAAAGTACAAGACAACTGAATTTCGATTAATTACTTATATTTTGTGTTTTCATCTTTAATCCTCCTCTGTATATGTTTAGAACTCATCCGTGGCTAAGCGGTTAGCATACGCGCCTTTGGCGTGCGAGACCCGGATTCGATTCTCGGCGGGAGCTCATGTGGTTCGGATTCCACGTTAATCAGTAAGTCCACGTCTCTTATAGCGTCGCTGCTGAAAGGGACGTTAAACTCAAATTCAATTCAACTCAACTCTGTTTAGGTTTACATTAAACGCAATGCACTTTCTTTTCTGTGTCGTTTCTGGGTACTATTCCGGATTTTTTGGGAAGACTCTGCAATGTGTTTGATTTGGAATTGGAGAAAGAATTAGCTACATATATTCGACAAATGGATGAAAGATTTCATGGGTTAACTCGCAGGCAACTCATGGATTTAGCTTATGAATTCGCGGAAAGAAATGGTATTCATTCCAGATTCAACGCAACTAAGAAGAGAGCAGGAAAAGACTGGCTGCTGAGTTTCTGTAAGAGGCAAAATCTATCCTTACGGACAACGGAGCAATGTGGTACTGTGAGAGCTGTTGGATTCAACGAAGTCCAATGCAAAAGGTTTTTAACGTGTCTGGAACATTTTGCTAACTACATCAAGCCATGACCAAACCTCATTTTAGATAATCATGTCTCTCATTGTTCTCTTGGTGCAGTACTGTTTTATCGAGCTTATTATATTACTCTTCTGTTGATTTCATCTCACGCGAGTCATAAAATGCAGACACAAGACAAAGGATTTTTCAGCTCGGCTCAATTAAAACACGTGTATGTTTTATCTATTGATCTAGAAAAGGCTTTTGACCGCGTGAATTGGGAATAGTTGTTGGGAGTTCTAAAGAAGATTGGATTGGAATGGAAAGATAAAAGACTAATAAGAAACTTATATATGAACCAACAAGTAAGTGTTAGGATAGGGGAGGAACTGACAGAGGGAAGTACACGGTGAAGATGGTATTTCGGTAGGAGGTAGAATGATTATATGTATAAGATTTGCAGATGATATGGCGCTTGTTGCAGAATCAGAAAAGAAAATCAATAGAATGTTAGAAAACTTGAGGAAGGACTTTGAAGAACATGGGATGAAAATAAATGTTAGAAAGACAAAAGACATGGTGATTGGAACGAAGAGCTCTGTGTCGAATATAAAAGTGGGAGGGGAGAAAATAGAACAAGTGAATAGTTTTCGATATCTGGATAGTATTCTTAGTAATGATATGAAATACGAACTTGAAATAAAAGCAAGAATAGGAATGGCGAAAGTAGCCTTTAGGAGGAAGAAAAGTTTGTTTTGTGGGACTTTGAATAAAGAGATGAGAAAAAGACATAAAATGCTTCATATGGAGTGTTATACTGTATGGAGCGGAAACATGGACATTACGTAAAAGTGATGAAAAACGACTGGAAGCCTTTGAAATGAGGGTGTGGAAAAGAATTGAAGGTCGAACGGAAGATGAATGGAAGGGTGTTAGAAATGATGGGGGATAAAAGAATACTTTTATGTATTATTGAGAAGAGGAAGAGAAACTGGTTGGGATATTGCCTGAGAAGAAACTGTATCATGAGGGACGTGCTAGTGGGTATGCTGGAACGAAAAAGAGGGAGAGGGCGAGGGAGTCTACAATTAATGGACGATATAAAAACAAAGATTATACGTGAAGGCGAAGACGTTACTGGAAGACCATGGCGGATGGAAGCTTCTCAGCTGCGGCAAGTGACCTGCCTGTAAGAGCAGAATACCCATGATGGTGATGAATGCTTATAAGAATGTTGACAAATGGCTCACATCTAATCTTAGAAAAGCGGTTACAGTAATAATACGTTGCAATGCTTTCCAACGCTGCGTATACAAGAGTGGTGAATGTTCAGAAAGCAGAAAATGCTTTCTCAGCAACTTGCATTTACCATTTCAATCATGATATATTTTCCGATGAAGACTTCACCTCATCAGAGGTACGAACAATTACGGTTACGGATGATGATAACGCTACTGAGTGCGAGAATGCTTCACCTGCTCAGACTATAGATAATCATAACAATGTGACTGATGAAGCACTTCAATCATCGTCTCAGACCAGCAAGCATTTATCTGCATCGTCAATTCTCCACAGTCCTCAACATCTGCCAACACTAACAGCTTCCCCGTGTCCATTTGCACAAAAGTGTCTCCGCGTCAAAGTATTTTCGATGTGTGTATATTACTAAGAGCTTCGCTCACCAAGAAATGAAAAGCTACACTGAAACAGTTTGAAATATTATCATCACCGAGCAAGAAAAGACTGCTACGGAAGATAGAAGAAAACAAAGCGAACGATACAAAGAGGAAAAAATTGAAAAAGCGAGGTCAAAGGCCAATAAGATTCCAGAGGAAGAACAACTAGTAGTTCCAGGACCATTCTCAACCTAAGAGAACGAATTAAGTGAAGCTGAAATAACTCTTGTGCGCGATGTCGTGAATCATTTGATGACTGGTTTCAGTGTGGACAGTGCAAAACATGGTGACACGACGCTTATTCGGGATATGAAGGACAGGGACCGTTCGTGTGTGATTACTGTTAATTCACACTCTTACACATTTTGTTTGCGCACTCTTTGACTTCAAGCAATCTAAGAGTACGCATTTGACTCGTTTTGTTTAATTGTTTTTCTCTGAAGCACACTATGTACCTTGGACCCACAAATTGTATCATTTGGTTGTCCAAGGATGAATATTTCCATTCATGTTTGAAACTTTCTTTTAGTTCTCAATATAATGCAGCTAGATCGAAATTAAGTTTATGTGCATACTCTTGCACCTCACTCTGTACGTTTTTATGTGCTTACAAGTGCAGACTTTGTATTAGATATTCTCGCGTTTTATGCATGCTACAGAGAAGATCCACATATATTCCGATTTCTTATATGTTTATTTTTTGAGATCATAATTCATGTTTCTTCCTAAAGTTTACGAAACAATGCCCCCCACCATCTTTTTCGTATGGCTTTGTTCTAAGAGCTGGAATGGCATATTGAAAAGCTACTACCTACCAACCTGAAGGTCCAAGTTTTATCTCTATTGGGGGCAGGACCTATTCTTCCACCCTATCTTCATCTTAATACTGCTCAGGTGTTAACTCAACCTGTTAAATGGTTACAAGCGGTATAATCTGACCGAAGCATGACCGAGTTTATATCATCTCCTTAATATATTAATGTCATGGAAGTGTTAAATCTTACTTTGACATAATCTGTGGTCCACAAAGAAGTAAGGAAAAAGTTTTTACAGCCCTGTATTGAAACAGTCGTATTGACGGGAATAATATTAAAGGGAATACATGCATCTGTTGAGTGTTAAGCAGATTTCAACTTCACATCTATTTAGTAATTTTATTATTAATAATTGTTGATGATGTAAGTTACCTGTAAATATTCGAAAGGACGTTGCAATAATGTACAGGATAGTACTGTATACCGTTAAAGGGTTAATAAATGTAATCAAATTTTTCAGTGTTATTCCCTAAGATTATGTTAAGTATGCTAAACAAGGCAAATGATTAACTTAAATGATAAATATACTCTGTTAGTTATATTTCTTGCTTTTAGTGTACACCTAGCACACGTGAGTTAATGTCTTGGGCACTTGAATTTGCCTACTAATGGTATTGAGACAGGGGCGCCAGAAGAAAATTTTCTAGAGGGGGGGCAATCTCCATGGTTGCTATATTTCGTCTGGTATTTCTGGTATTAAATATACGTGGTTTGCTATATTACGTATACATTTTCGTGAGCCAGAGGGGGGCCCGGTCCCCACCCTGCCTGCACCTTCGAGCGCCCATGTGTTGAGAATATATAACTTTTGTAGTTCTTTTATATCGTAGATGTATAGTTTAATTTAATCAATATATATTTGTCATAACTGTGTATGTTTCATATCTTTGTATCTTTGACGAGCCTTATTAATAAGCACGTAATCATGCAATATGTATGATTAAAAAGACGAAATAAATATTTGAATGAATGAATGTCATTTGTATCCGTATGCTGTATTTATACATATAGTACTGGTGCAGTATACGGGTTAAGCCCTCTTAAAGTGAATCTCTACACAAGAATCAAGCTACTCTGATAAGAAACTATCTTTCAAGGTATACTGGAAATCGTTGCACTGTTACTTGTACGTTAGTACCCCAGTTATATCATTTGGGTTTACATAAATTAGTTTCTAAATTAGGTGGAAAATAAGATTATGTGCATCAAAAGAAAATTACAACCCATATTGTACCTTTTGAATAAAATTAACACTTGGTAAGCATATCGAAAAAATAGTTTAGGAGAGTGAAATATCTTTAAATTAACACTGAAATTAAAAAAAAAAAACAACACTTGTGTCTATTTGATAATGCGAATGATTTCATCATTTTTACGTTCAAATTTTAAGAAATAGAAGTATCACAAATTTATGAGAATTAATTCATGTCATACAATCAAGGTGAAACAAATATTTTTTTAATAATAGATTGGGACAATACTAATATCATTGTGTTCACAAAAAACGCAATATTAAATTCAAAGCTAGTAATAAAAGGGATATCCCTGCCTTCAAATATTTAGGCATTTCCCTTAATTCTGGATTAGGTTGAATATTTCACACTAATCCGTGTTCGAATAAAACTAGGCAGATTTCAAACATCATAAGAGTTATAGAAAAATAGGAACTAATGTCATTTAGTGATACGACATATATAAAGAACATCTTAAATCTAAACTTTTATTTGGTAGTGTTTTAATATCGCCTGTTTCTCAAAAGTACCTCAATAATATGATAAGGGTGCAAGACTACACTAAGAAAATAATCATTTCACAATCACATTTTACACTACGGGATGATTTTCTGGCGTTCTTGTAAACATACATTCATTCATGATATTTTCCTTTCTTTTTATCAAGAATTCCACTCTTACAGTTAGTATTTTAGAAAGTGAGTCTTAAGGGAGGTGTTGTATGACTGAGTACAAATTTCCTTTAGGATGGCTTAGTGTATTGGGCGCAAATACAGCGTGGTGAGTTACGCCATACGTACTTAACAGAAAAACTAACCAACTTCTGCTAAGTGGCCCTGTAAAAGCTAGAATTCTATCTAACTGAGCTAGGGCTCAAGTGCAGCAGAGGGCCATATTATGCTCTATTGCTGGTATACCTAATATTACATTAATAGGGGAATTCATATAGGCTAGTCCAGAATTTAACTGGGATTTTCCTCTTATTAAACGACCTATACTAATAGTATTTGTTTTTTTTAATACTCTTATGCTGTCATTTCGTCTGATCTGTTCATTTTTCCGTAAAGTTTGCATTTCGAGGCTGCCATCTGCGACAGTTAACCCTCACTTTGTAACTGCCTTCACATAGCACCTCACTTCATCGTGGGTTCTTTATGATGTGTGACATAGTAAGTTTGACTCTTTGCATTCCATATTTCTACCTTATTGCACATGTAAGAGGTAAATTCCGAACATTTCCAGTACTTATACATTGATCTTCCAAAATAATACATCACATTTCTTTAAGTTCATAGCCAGCCTAAAAATGTAAGGGGCCCGGTAATATTTAGCGGGGGGGAAGGCAATCCAACGATTTTATTGTTCGTCACCATATTATAGTTCATTTGCAAGCCTACCATGAAAATTTCAGAGGGCTAGTAAAACTTTAGGGTGGCCCGGTCTCTAGACCCCCTTGGATACGGGCATGCATTTCTTTCGTAAATTTTACAAATATATGTTTACCTAAACTGAGACAGCAGCGAAACATAAGATTCCTTCCAATTTAACAGTATTTTAAATTATCATCAAAACGTTTATTATCAAGATTTGTTATTTATTTATCTACTACCTCTAACAGTTAAACCAACTGTACGTCTGTACACATATGTTATCAAGAATGAAAAGAAAAATCCATATTATAGGTCTAATATATTACCTTGAATCTATCAGGCATAAATCAGATATCAATTTTTATGCGAGATATGCGTAAAAATGTCTATTTTCTGCAATACGGCGTCAAAATCTGTCTTCAAGAAATCACACCAATAATACCAAACTATCCTCAATTTTCTTCCTTATCTTCTAAACACAAAGGCATTTAATATTCGGTGGTAGGACATATCATCTATATTGGCTACGAACTGGAAATTATATTTATCTCACCTCAAAATTGAGAAATTAATGTAATTATGCTTGTTTGTAATAGCATGGCGCGGAAATGTCTTTGTCTTAATTACTAAATGTTACATTTTTCTTTAACTTAAGTTAGCAAAAGCATGTAAAGCTTTCCCAAATGTAAAATATGTTGATCTGCACATACAAAACATTTCACAAGACATATGCTACATTTAAATAGCGTTCCATGTACTGTAAATTGGTTCAGCTCATGAATTCATAATTTTCTGTCCCGTGTAATGCAATACTTATGTCCCATAATCGTTTTTAGATCTGTAGAATTTGATAATGACCCAACTTGAAGTTGGCGAGTGTAATTGGAGAAACTACTTATGTACTCAAAGTAGGCTACCTAAACATACAAAGGCTGAACACTAAACATGTAATTTTAAACGCTTTTTTGTTTTAGAACAATTTATGTATTTTATTTTTAAGTGAGCATTAGTCCAAAAGAGAATAATTGTAATTGCGTAGTTGTAAATAATTTCTGTTATAATCAGCACGCTCGTTGTCAAGGGTGCCCATCAGGGGGGGAAGGTGGGACGCTTTCCCCCTTATGAGCAAATTGTGCTTCGGAAGCTCGAACAGGTTTGTTACTGTTCTCAGTTTGTTACTTTACACATACACTAAAATAATATTCTTCCATATTGACGATGATGATGAAACGTAGCTAGAAGTCATACTGTACAATGATGCTGCCCGTACACACGCTGACGATCTTTTAATCTCTGAAATGAAAACATTGAAAAACACAACAAAATTTATTTTATCTATAATAATGAACAAATAAAGAAATGATAATATGCATACAAAACAAACGAAGAAGAAGAAAAAGAAATGATAATATGTTTAAAACAAGTTTTAACAAAGAAGAAGGAGAAATGATAACCTGCAGTAATAGGTAGAAGTTAAAATTTATCTATATATATAAAAGAGAACGCACAAATCCTTTGTGAACTCATCACGCTAATGCGGCTGAACCAATTTCTTTCATTTTTGGGGGGTTGTTAGGATTTGGACCCTAGATGGTTTTTATCATATCACTTTAATTTTTAATTACCAGTGTCTTGAGATAATTGACCATTCAAGTGTCCATACGTACAAATCCTTTGTTATTAGTTCATCATAGGTAAAAATAAACGTATTTATATGCAACCCGCATGACCATGTGACTCGGCGGGTTAACATAAATGACAGGCGCTATAATGTTAACATTTACTGCAATTTGAAAGCGAAAAAGTAAAAATTATCTAAGTAACAAAGTTTATTGCGTTCCGGGGTGACCGCAGCGAAGCGGGGCGGGTTAACATAAATGACAGGCGATATAATGTTAACATTTACTGCAATCTTCTATGGTTTTTATCATATCACTTGAAAGCGAAAAAGTAAAAATTATCTAAGTAACAACGTTTATTGCGTTCCGGGGTGACCGCAGCGAAGCGGGGTGAACGCTGCTAGTTTTATCTATAATAATATTGAACAAATAAAGAAATAAGAATAAGTATACAAAACTAACGAAGAAGAAATAAGTGACATAATAATGAAAAAATGATAATGTGTATACAAATGAAAGAAGAAGAAATAGAAATTATTACCTTCAGTGATAGAAAGAATAATCGAAGATATTTTTTTCGGGTGTGAATGAGAATGCATGATGAAAATCGTTTAAGCCTTTAAAGGTATGGGGTTTTTAAGTGCTTTTGTTGACTTTCAGTCAAGAAGGTACAGCTTCATCCCTAATTATCGTAGGATTATGGTTCATGCGTCGCTCTTGTAAGAATAGAGTAGGCTCTCAGATAGTACCAATCACATGTACCTATCATGTACCTCAGGAGATTTTAATGTCAATTAATTTTTCAGAGCTTCCATTGAGGGGCACAAATAACATAGCGTTAGCAGATGTCTATAGAAGTGCGTATGGAACTGAAGTGGGTGAAGATTACATTTTCTTTATTTTGCACATTTTTTCTAAAGTGTTGTAAATATTGTACGTGTTTTCTAGTGATGCTTTTTTTTTATTTAATTGAAGTAAAGTTGACCATACAATACTATAGTATATACAGTACTGAAAAGGAAATTATTGCTAACGTGCTTAATCTCAGTGACATAGAACATTTATTGTTAGCTACATATAATTCATTTCTCTTTTATGCTTTTGTAAAATAGATACAGCTATGACCTGAAACTGGTCTAACACATTATAAGCATTATATTAGAGTCATTTAATCTCCCATTTGGCGACTTTCTGTGTTAACATTTTGACAACACTGTCCTTAATCATATTTATAACTGAGACATTTTGGTCGACTCTAGCAGAACATGTACTAAGAAAGATAAACTGAGACAGTTTTCTTCAAACATGTCAAGTGTTCTATGTGAGCACTTCGCGTAGCACGGCACACATCATGCCGAAAATGTATGAACTAGTTCCTCTGTCTCTTCAGTAGTCGATGGACGGCCAGTCGATTTGCGTTTACAGATACAACCCGAATCCCCGAAATGTTCACATAGGGCTGCCAACCGTCCGATATTTTATCAGACGTTCGTTTTTGAAACCGGACGTTAAAAGTCCGGTGAGTTTTCGTTTTGCTCTATTCTATTTAAATTATTCTTTTAATTCCGTGGAAAGTAGATTTTGTTGAATTTGGATTCTAAAATAAACCGCATTTGGCAACCCGCTGATCACGACCATAGCACAATTCCATTCTGCAACGATTTTGTTGTTCCGTTGCAATGATGTTATCGTTTGCAAGGTGGTAGTGATGACAATTTGTCCTATTTTTGGCTAAATCTAGTATATTTAGAGAGGCATTGGGCCATAGAAATATGCAAAATGTTATATAGCCTTAATTTTATGGAAGTTTCTTATGCAGGCATTATGAGACATTACCAGTCTCAGCGGAGCTGGTGAAACTTATTTTTCAAGTATATTTTGTGCGTACCATGATAGTATTGTCAATTTGATTTTCTGTTTTAAATACTATGTACAGGGTGATTCTTTTAAAACTCACAGATTTCATTTTGATCTAGAATTTCTAACTGAAGTCTGATTTTCATGCGGTTTGTGGCAAATGATCAAGGAAAGATGGGATACGTATGGGACTATGTTTACTGGTTTAAATTCACCCGGGTTAATATCGATCATGCCTCAAGAAAAACGGCAAATTTTCACCAGTGTACCTTACAACTGGCATGAGGTTTTGGATTTTTTAAGCGAAATTGCAGAATACAAATTAAGTGTTAGTCAGAATACAAATTAAGTGTTAGTAGTAACACCCATAAATCACATGTGGATAGCTATAGCCGGTTTCTTGCCACTAACGCCGGAGAGATTTCTTTGGCGATCTAAAAAGTCGATAACTGATATCTTCCATAACAGCCAGCTGCGGGGTCCGATGCGTCCCTGTCTCACTCAGAAGCGATCCTGTTTGTTCCAATTTATTTACTAGCGACCATATTGTGTTCCTGTCTGGGGCAGAACGTGAAGCAAATTTGTTTCTGAATTCCCTTTGGATAGCGAAAACAAATTCCGTTCTCCAAAATTTTAACGACAAACTCGTGTTGTTCCAAAGAATACACTATTCTCATTATGTCCTGATCATACCCAAACAGTAGTACATAACAATAGAGCACAATTCCCATTACAGTTTCCCAGTTTCCTGTTTCTTCTTGACCTTGGTGAGGTTGCCATCTAACGGAAAAAACTCAAATCTCCACATCGCACGACACCTAGTTCAAATTGTAAGGTACACTGGTCAAATTTTGCTGTTTTTCTTGAGGCGTGATCGATATTAACCCGGGTGAATTTTAACCAGTAAACATAGTCCCATAAATCTCCCATCCTTAGTTGATCATTTGTCACAAACCGCATGAAAATCGGACTTCCGTTAGAAATTCTAGTTCCAAATGAAATCCGTGAGTTTAAAAAAATCACCCTGTATTATTGACGGTAAACTACAAAAATTACATGTACTGACTGAACCAAAACTGAAATAAGTTAATGCTTCAAAAGTAACTAAAGTCATTAAATTCGAACTCCGAATCACTCAATTTTGTGTGAAGTACCCGCTTTCAGGATTTTCACATTTTTGACGACCGATGACGTCACAATCTTCGGAGTGTATGTGCTCCAGGAGGGTGTCTGATATTCATTTTCAAAACTTGGCAACCCTATTTACCTACCACTAATGAATGGCCTTCCCCATAGGTGGGACTCTTCAATTATTGGTACGGAAATGCTGTTGCACACTAATTACAAACTTCTTTACATTATAATGAAATACACAGAAAGATCTCTTTTAGTGCTCGTTGCTGACTCTTAGCGGTACAAAATGGTAATAATACTGCCTGGAAACTTCCTAATAATGAGTCACTTTCGGCGGCATTTTAATACCACCTACTTAATACTTCAACACCTACATGATGAGATACAATGGCGTGTTTATAATTCTGCTTCACGTACACATGTGACAGCAGCGTTGTCAAATCAATCAGACATAAACGGATTAATTTTCTGTAAATATGTTTTCAGTGATCTTTCTCTTAATATCTTTCTTCTACTTCTGTGTATAATATATTTCAGTTAAATAATTAGTTCTCATAGATATTTGAGAGAAATGAGATACAGTAGCTAATAGGCTTTCATTAGCACAACTTTGAAGTGCTCATTTACCTATAAGAGTCCGCTCTTCCACCATCGATTGTGTTGTATTTGACGACAATACCACTTTCCAATGGAGAAGACTTCCTTGCCGGTGTACAAACGCTAATTATGTATTCCGGTTTGAACGATTTCCAGAGACCAGAAACTGTGTACACCGTTGGAGAAGACGGGGTGACCAGAAACTGTGTACACCGTTGGAGAAGACGGGGTGGTGTTGTAGAAGTCCAAAACACAGTTCATTGAGATAATATGTGAATTCATCAGTGGCGATATCCTATAACAATCCGGCATGTTTGCCATTTGGAAAGATAAGTATTTCGACTAATCTATTAAGGTATAATATAAACATGCTATTATATATCAATTATAAGATAGCAGAAAGAGTTTCATGTAAGAGGCGGGTACGTTGCGCGTCGAGGAAGTCCTACAAGGTATAAAGAAATTTGATACCTAATTCCCTAATTACTATTTAAATGGCGTAACTCCTGAAAGAAGAGCACATATGTATTGCATCGATAATAAAAAAATACCATTCCTTCAAAGTCTCAGTTAAACATCGAATACAAGGGACGATATTTCACGGAATGAGGTTATTTTCAGTCGAATTTAAAACATATTTCAATAGTAGACATCAGCACCATAGAACTACGTCAGCTAATACATGAACTATATTTTACGAGCAGCTGATCCAATTTAAATAATAAGCCATAGTCTCGCATTAGAATTGTAGCACTTCCGTCATATTCTATTAACTTGCTAAATACATTCATTATAATATAAACGTCGTAAATTTCAGTATCTATTAAAATATTTAAAAAATGCAAAGAGCAACACATTGTAAATAAGTATATAGGTAAACTGAATTTAAGTGCAATTTAAACCAACCTAAATTTCTGGGTGTTGTTAAATATCAGGGCTTGAAATGATAACATGAGGCCCCATTGCAAATACAATTTATTATGCCTGAATCGTACAAAAATGAAAATAAAATCTTTGAAGCTGAACTGTACAGTGGGTTGCGTGTCACCAGGAAACTTGCACCCACAATGATGAATGACTTTACTACTCATACATGCCAGATGGCAGAGTTTTACTGAAACTCCTCCGCAAAGTGGAGAAGGGATATCATAGGAAAAGAAAAGGTACTTACAAAGCAAGCGTCCCAAACTCCATGGCGATTAATGAAGATTTGACTCAGTACGTATAATTCGACGGAGAGGTTAATTGCCATTATCCATGCCTCTTGCCCGTGCTTTTTATATTATTCAACCTTCTGATGTAACGTGCAGAAAAATAAATAAAAAAAATGTTTATCAAAAAGTAGTTCTGTTGCTGCTATTTTTCTTCTGGAAAGTCCATGCATTTGTTTTCTATATCACGTCACCAGATGTGTTTATATTTTGTAAAAGCAACGGACCGAGAAGCTTACGTAGAGGTCAACTGGCTGTTTGTTGTTGCTTTTGATGGGAAAGTTTGTTTTCCTATTCACACAACTAATCTTAACCATATGTTATCGCTTTCTGTTTACTATTTTTCACCATCCGTGTACGAAAATGTACACTGAAAATATGATTCCAATTTCAATTTTATGTTTAAAAAAAACTTATGCATTATTATGTGTCAATTTATTATATGACACTAGAACCATCATTTTACACATACGAATTTTTCATATCATATGTGTAGTGAAGTGTGAGTTCATACGTATATATCTTGAAATCCAGTAGGCAATGTCCAAGAATACCCCTTTGGCACAAAAATGAAAAAGCCTTTGATAGATCTGACCTCAGTATTGTAAACCAAGGTAGAGCATCTGTATATGGGAGTATTTCCAGTGCATGATCGCCATCTTGTAAGGTGCCATATTGAATCGCGGTAAAATATGATAAATGGCAAGGGGGACATATGTGGGTATCAAAGAGCACTGGAATTTACTCTTGAATCGGTTTCCGTAACGAAAGTTTACATATCTGTTTTCACTTCAGAGAGCTCTCTCGCTCACAGGAACGTATAAAAACTGTCCAAGTAAACTTTGTGTTATGAAATGTAGTCGTGCGAGAACTTGCAGGATTTTAACTAATGTAGTAGTAGTCACTTGATCTACAATAGGCACTGTACCAATCAGATCTTGAGACTAGTGAGAGAAATCGTTAATTAAATTGAAATGCCTGTAGTGAAAAATGGAATAGCAGCACTGTAACAAATTATACCTATTTCAAAGTGCGTCATATATATGAGTCTGTGTGTGTTGCGATTATGCATGGATTTAAATGCTATATAATAAGTTAAGTGCAACGGCACATATGACTTTACAAGAGTATGTCTTGAAGTTATTAGAAAATTAATCAAAAAATAATATAAACTGATGCACACAAGCAAATATTAACCTATTAACCTTTTGCTCTTCAGTTCTGATGTTGGAGATCCAAAATGAAGTGATTAGCACACAGTATCGTGGAGCAGTACGAACACTTAACAAATGCACTTACGTCACAATCTTCATGACCATAGACACTATTTTCTAATCTCCAGAACAGAGCTAGATTTAGGTTTGCTGGGGCCCTAAGCTACTGTAGATAATGGGGCTCTTTATGTGTCCAGATGAACGTAAGACCCTATATATAGAAATGAAGAAACCAGTGATATTTTAGGAAGCAGACTAGCAGAAGGGGCCCCATCACTTACATCATAGGGGCCTACACAAACGAAGCACTTTTGCTGTATGTAGATGCTATTTTATTTATTGTTTATCTTATATTTTGGAAATGAGCATTCAATTTTTTCCTTGAACTTTTTAGGCCACCAAGAGTATGGGGCCCTAAGCTATAACTTGTTTAGCTTATACGTAAATCCGGCACCAACGTCCCTCACTTATGCCTGCTAGGGCTAAAGGAGGTGGACTTACTGATTAGAGTGGAATCCGAACCATTTTGGTCGTTCAACTAATATTCACCAACTTCTATCATTCTAATATATATGCGAACAAACCCTTTGGTATTCTCTGCTCGTCATTACTATTAGGCGTGTGTTTCATCGACGACCAGTCTATTCCATCGCACTTTGAAATAGGTATATCTTGTAGCATGCTGCTATTCCATTTTTCACTACAGGCATTTCAATTTAATTAACGATTTCTCTTACTAGTCTCAAGATCTGATTGGTATAATGACTATTGTACTACATTAACAACTGCATTAGTTAAAACCCTGCAAGTGCTTGCACGACCGTGTTTCATAACACAAGTCTAACTCACACAGTTTTTATAAGTTCCTGTGGGTAACAGAGCTCTTAAGTCTGAAGTAAAAACAGATATATAAAATTTGGTTGCGGAAGTGGATTCAAGAGTAAATTCCAGTGCTATTTGATACCCCCACATGTCCCCTTGCTATTTATCATATTTGACCGCGATTCAATATGGCGCCTTCAAGATGGCGATCATGCACTGGAAGTACTCCCACATATAGATGCTCCACCTTGGTTTACAATACTGAACTCAGATCTATCGAAAGCTTTTTCATTTTTGTGCCAAAAGGGTATTCTTGACATTGCCTACTTGATTTCAAGATGGCGTCGGTGTAACAACTCAACGAAGCATTTGCGCATCGAGTGACTATTACTACATTACTTAGCAGCTCGAACTGAATCTTGTCACAAATTTCCATTCAAATTCAACTCTCACGGTTTATGGACCTTCCTCGTCAGTGTTGTGTGAGCGCGAGTCAAAATGGACACTAGCAAAGAGAAAATACGCTATGTTTTACAGTTTTTCTTCGATAAAGGCGAAAACGCAAGCCAGGCAGCTGCAAATGTGAATAGTGTTTATGGTTCTGATACTGTAACAGGCAATCACGCGCAAATTTGGTTTCGTCGATTCCGTTCCGGTAATTTTGATGTCAAAGATGCACCACGCACTGGAAGGCCAAGTGTCGAAAATGTCGATAAAATCATGGGCATTGTCGCGTCTGACCGTCATGTAAGCACTGTGTTGATTGCCCAAGAGCTAAACATTGCACAAAAACATTCCAAGAGCCAAACATTCCCAACATTTCCAAAGTTGGTCGTTTGTTTCTAGCAAAATTTTGAAAATTTGCCGGCAAGAAATGGATAATTTGCTCGTTTGTATGCTTTATAATATGTAAAGAGAACTGAACTTGCGATTATATATATATATATATATATATATATATATATATATATATATATATATATATATATATAAACGGATATAACCATGGAACTATTAGGTAAGTGGAGAGAACTACTTCGCACAAGGTTGCAGCATGATTAGAGTATACTGCATATTAAAATTACGTGTAGTAAACTGCAGGCCGGTAGCCAACCCAAAAATGTAGTGGGGGGCTGAAGTTATGGGGTGTCCGATCCAACCTTATTATAGTTCATCATCATATTATAGTTCATTTGCAAACGTACCGTGAAAATTTTAGGGGGCGGCCCCCTAGACCCCCTGGATACGGGCCTGGTATACTGTGTATAGCCATCAATAATATGCCGATCGACAACAATTAGAGCAGAATCATTTGCAGAATATTGACTCTTTCCTAGCATTGTTGCTAGCGCATTCAATTCGGGTATGCATTCTAGCAAGCTCAATTCAGTTTGGAAACCAAACATGAAAATCGAAACGCGTAGAGGAGGTCGTGTTTGGTTTCCGTTCTTATGCAGCACTTGGTAATGAAAGATGGGAGCTACTAACAAAAGCACAACGGGATTTTCAAACAAGTACAGTTAGCAGTTACAAATCAACTATGCAAGATCAAGCCTCATCTTTAAGCCATTCCTCACCACATTTTCTAGAATTCAAAAACAGTTGTAGTACAGGACCACGACAACGGCATCGAACCCGGGACTCCATTTTAATGCTTGGTTTTATCTTTCATAATTTCGATACGACCTAGGAACATAAAGTAAAATTCAATGTAAGCAAAATTAGTGCTTTCTTAATGTTGAATATACAGGGTGATCAACTATTATGTCCCAATTTTTATTTTACTGCTATTTTATCATAAAAGATGTAATATAAATAACTCTACCGTTATATTATGCTCCATTCTATGTCATTACGTGTCCTTATGTAATTGTTACGTTATTGCTGTTTGTTGCAGGTCTAACCAGTAATTAAGTGAAGATGGCGCAGAGACTGAACATTGCTGACCGTGCTCGGATTGCAGCGATGATGGAAGTATGGCAGTGATGGTGCAAAGATAGTGGAGATGGGAGAAGGGGAGACACGCGACTGTGGATGTGAAATCAATAAAAATACTACATGCGAATTTGTTGCATACGGGTTCGGATACTCAACAAAAGGGTATTGGGTTCGCAATGAGAGTTGTCATTTAAGAGGCTAAAGCTAACGCTGCTCGTATAGTTCAATCCAACGGCTAATGAAGAGGATCGATCGTAGACCATGGAAACAACATTTTGTCAAGGCATTGTCATTGGAAGACTGTGATATTAGGATAGAATTTGCTGAATCCACATTACAACGGATGGAAGAAGAATCAGATATCCTGAGTAACATTCTGTGGTCAGATGAAGCTGTGTTCCATGTGGGTGGGTTCACAAATCGCCATAACTGTCATTACTGAGCCCTAAAGCTACAATTGAAAAATTGCAGTCACGTTCTTCGCTGACTGTGTGGTGTGGTACTCGTGATGACACTCTTATTGTTCCTTACATCCTTTGTGAAACAATGAAAGCGGAAAGGTATGTGCACATGCTACAAACGTTTGTTTATGTTGGGATGGAGTGGAGAATTTGTAATTTATGCATGATGGTGTACCTTCATATTTTACGTTAATTTCGCGAGAAGGAATTGACAATGCTTTTCCAGGCCTCGTTATTGTACGTTGCGAAAATGTTGAGTGGTCACCAAGAAGTCCAGACTTGGCCCCATTGGATTTTTTATGGGGGTATTTGAAAGAGAAAGTATATCACAGAAAACCTCGTGATTTGAACACTTTGGAAGCAGTCATTAAGGAATAGTGTGTGCGGGTACCAAACGACATGTTGCAACAGTCTGTGAGGAACGTTGGGCCCTGACTGCAACGGTTGCTACTAATGCTGGTGCCTACGTTAAATGAAATACCAAGGACCATAGTACATAATAGAATTGACAGCAACCATGTAACGTTGTTAACGACAGAATAATAGTGAAATGAAAACGGGGATATAATTGTCTATCAGCCTGTACTGTATTTTGAGCATGTTACAATTATAGTCTTTTTTGATCACAACTAGTAAAGCCGTTGCTTTTCTATTTTAATGTTTTTCGGGAATAAATTTCAATTATATATAGCTATATAACATATACAGTATGTATTAAACAATTATTTTTTTATTGTCATTCTCAGTATAAAAATACAAACTCGTAACAGATCAATAACTATGAAGTTCAAGGTTAGATGTTCGATCTCATGACATTCTGTGTGAATTCAGTGAATAATCAATAATAGAAGCTTGTGCTTGCAACTAGTTATATGTACCTAATCTAGTATACAAGGATCATATATGCGGACAAAGTGATGTATGAAGAGATTGGTTGCAAATTTTTAGCAAAAACTTGAAAAATATCGTAAGACTTATTGAAACAGTTTTCTTCGTATTACAGTGAATGCTTGTAGCCGAGACATTTTATTTGAATTTCAGTTTCAGACTAGTCGGCGAAAAATCGAACCAGTTTTTGGAGAAAGCCGAAACCAGTTTTTAGAAAAACCGACATTTCGGTTTCTTCAAAACCAGTTCGGCTTTTCACCGAAATCGGTTCGGTTTTTTTGCCGACTGGTTTCGGCTTCGGAAAAATCGCACTGGTTTTAGTAAACGATAAAAGCCAAAACTATTTTGGAAAACACATAAAACTATTTCTGTGGAAACGGAATCGTTTTCAGGAAAACAATGAAACTCTATTCTGTTCAGAAATAGAAGAAGTTTTGAAAAAACTGAAACCGGTTCCGATGAAAAACTGAATCAGTTTTGGAGAAAACTAAAACCGAATTCGGTGAAAACCGAACCAGTTTTGGAGAAAACCGAAACCGGTTTTGGTGAAAACAGTTTTTGATCATTTTCGAAAACCGGAAACCAAAATGCCGGTTTTTGTGGCCACCACTAGCAATGAGATCAACGCCTAAGATAACCACGTCAAACAAACAGAGCTGAACAACGTATACAGTGCAACGGAAATCAACAAAATTATTGACAAAAACATCAAGATTAACACAAGTGGAAGGAAACAACTCTAGAATGGAAGGAGAAAATAAAACTGAAAAAAAGTACCGTTTCTACCTCTACCAGTACAATGAGTTATCACTGGATCACTGGTTATAACTGGTACATCACTTTCTGCATTTTTATATTATGCATTACGATCCTTAGAGAACTTTGTCTTAATGTAGAAATTATACCATTAACACTATCATTAAATTTATATTTCTCTATCATCCATGCTTTTTCTTCTATATTTTACATCATCACGAAGAATGAGATCAAGTTCTTCTCCAATAATGACGTAACATTTTTTAAAAATCTTTTTCACATTATTGTTCTTTTACCGTAGTCAGGACTGGATTAACCCATCTGAAGGTCCGCGGCTAGAAAAAAAAATGTGCCCCCTGCTGACTTTAACTAATACATTTTTGTGAAAATACAGTAGTAAAACTAGTTCTTTAGCTGCCAGCTTCATGTCAGTATCCCAACCCAATGTGCCACCTACATTTTTGCATCATTTAGCCTTTTACAACAAACTAGCTACATCTAGCGGAAACCAAGCATACTACAGAAAATGACTATGCTCACCTCACTAAATATTTGCTTGGGTACCTTGGCCATATCCCTAAACGTTTTTGAAGGGTGCATAGGATTAGTCGCCTTATATTTTGGAAATTCCTAAATGTATTTCTTATGATAGAACAGTACTGGAGGAGATGTCCGATCCCCTTCTATCATAAACCATGTTCAAGCTTGAAAAAAAAATCAAATCTGTAAGAGTTATGAAATATTCGAAAAGTTTTCGAAAATATTTAGAATCCCAAAATATTAACCTAAAATTTAATAAAATATTTCCTAAAATTTAATAAATTTTAATACGTACAAAAATTTTAACCTTAAAAGTAAACAAGCAAGTTGAAACAAAAACGCAAAAGAGTGGTCAGAGAAGTAGTACAAATTAAAAAAAAACTATGAAAATGTTCAGTTAATGAAATTGCTTTTCGCTAATGGTCTTAGACCATGAGATATTGTT
Organism: Thermobia domestica; assembly: GCF_964235325.1. Lineage (NCBI taxonomy): Eukaryota > Metazoa > Arthropoda > Insecta > Zygentoma > Lepismatidae > Thermobia > Thermobia domestica. The sequence continues at coordinate 35,172,945 of NC_137454.1, forward strand.
AAATTTTAGAGTGAAATTGTTTTTATTATCTATCACATTTTTGAATAATTGCCTACCAGGTTTCCACTAGTACTTTTTTTTTAAACAATCATCACAGACTATGAGTGGTATCTAAGATATTAAAGTTCAACGAATTTTCAAACCAAAATTTAATAACAATAATCAAACAATTTTAAACATAAAGTTTCAACATTTGAACATTGTAATGTAAAATTTCAGTGATGACCTAATGACATTGCACCAAGGATGATTTTCCACTAATTGTCTTGAACTCTAAGTTGAGTACATTTCAAAGTGTCAAATTGTTTTTGTTAGATACTAATCGGTTTTAAAAATTAACTATTAGATTTTAAGTTCTAATTTTTCCACCAATAACTTTAAACTACGAGTCGTGATTACAATCCTAAGTTCAGAAGTTCTCAAACAAGATATAAAACATAAGTCGAAACTTTTAAACAAAAACATTAAATAAAATTTTCTAATCTTTTAAAAGAATAAACAATTATTTGAAAGTAATCAGCCAATTTGAATATTCAAACAATAACTTTCCATCAATAATCCTATACTATGAGTCGTCATGGCAATAGTAGTTTTCGAAACATTCAAACAGATTTTGTTTTTAGAAAAAAATTAAACCTCGATTAAGCACTTTGTTTCCAACTAAAAGGAATAAAAGCTTTTCTTCAAAATAAATTTTGGAAAATTCCAAACAAGTGGTCCAAAGTGATCTGCCCATCAGGTTGCACCAGGGATAACTATATACCAGAATCCTAAGAATATGAATTACAAATGAAGTCCAAAATGTGAATTGTTACATATTAATCGGTTTTAATAATTACAGTTTCAAGTCGTGGTTTAATGTTTGATGTTCTTGAAGTATATCAAATGGTCTCAGCCTCAAATTAGAAATAGGAATCAACGAATCAGATTTCGCCAAAGATAAAATTTCTCAATGACCTTAGACTAAGTCTTCCAGTCATTCATTTGATCATGTAATATATAAAGTTTCTCATATTAGATGAGGTCAAAATATCACATTTCAATTTTTGATATTTTAAACCAAGCAAGGGATAAACGTGAACTATTCAAATTTTTGCCTTATATATCAAAGACCTAGAGAACAATTACTAAATTATCGTGTTGACAATTCCCTTAATTTTTGGAGAGTGAACCTTTCCCAAAATTTAAGAAGAATATCTCAATATACTCATATATAATGAACAAAAATGAGACTCTGTCTTTTTCCATATAATCAAATGTTACAATAAAACCATATCTTCTAGAATATTGTCACTAAAGTCTTAAATTTGATTTTTTTACTAATAGAAGGAAACAACATGGATCATCCAAGTTTACACTAGTGGATATTTTAGTTATAGAGACAATTTACCAATGGAGACCAAGAGAATGTTTTATTAAGTTATACACATAAAATCAAACAGAACTAACTAATTTTACACAGATATGTATTTGCTTCCTAGAGAACATTTTCAAATTTAATATTTTTACCATTAATTTCATAATCAATTTAAACGTTAATTGTATGTGCCCCTATCGAACATTAAAAGGAATACATCAATGTATTAAAGCCTTGTGAAAGACAATGGATCCTGTGCTCAACAATATAACTATAGGTTATAGTAAAGCTTCATCAAAGGATGATAAATTTGGTCAATAAGCAATTACATGACAAATAAATATATTTTTCTTAATTTACTCCATAGAAAAGCACAAATTGGACAAATTGAATTTACAGAATTTTATGGTTGAGTTCCAGAGCCCATTTACTAAATTTTTGACAATTCTCGATAGATGTAGGATAACATATCCGTCCGAAATGTTGACAAGTTATCACGAATTTGCCTATACCCTATGAAAGACAAGGTCACCTCGATTCATTCATATAACAAATATGGCCTGATGAAGCCTTACCAAGGGGTTAAATTAGGAAAAAAGCTTTGAAATTTACATGTTTGATTTTTTCTTACCAATGGAAGCGAACGTAAAGATCCAATCAAACTTGCCAAGATATATACTTGAGTTCTATATTATAATTTAAAATTTAAAATTGACTGTTTCTGAAAATTTGTGGGGATGATCGTATTTATTTTCCGAAAATTTAGGGACTGAGCCGTAACAGACTGCCAAAACTTAGAGGGAAAGGTCCTATGTACCCTTAAGAAATTATGTGCTTTGGAAGGCACTTGAAATGTTTCTGTTCACACATGAAGGTGAAAAGGGACCAGTACTATTGCAGCTAAAATGTTTAAGAACGTACTATGTTTAACGTACAAGTAAATAAATAAGAAATACAAAGACAATACGTAGAATTGAAGGAAGAAGATCCCAAACCTTTTCTCGTTTTGTTTTGTAAAGTATTAGCAAATGAAATGAACCATTCTAAGTAGTTACAAAATAATTTTAGTAAATACCTGGTGCTATATTTTGTTCTATTCTAATATTCCAATGTAAAAATTACACTAACTTTGATCATGACATTTAATCTTTATGTAAGAAATCCTCTTACAGAAGCTTACATTTTTCTTGGTCAAAGCTCTGCCAATAGTTTAAGCTAAAACCTGGTCAAACGTCCTGACCAAAACTTTAGTGGACTCTAGGACTAGGATACACGGTCTTAGCTCAATCTAAATATTGAGTTAGTTATGTAAACCTGTGCAAAAAGTTGTGCACTGAAAATAATACTAAAATATGAGCTATGAGTTGTTCGTGTATTGTTTAAAATGTTGATGAGGAGAACGCGTGGAAAATTTCCCCTGAAGCAGCATATTTTTCTTCCAAGTGTGACAACGATTAAATATCTCCTTTTGTGTAGATAAGCCTTGAAATTAATCAATAGTATTTATTTTCTACTTACTTATTGATTCTAATTTCTGAATATGTTGTATTTCACAAGCTACAAAAAAGGTTTTACGTGGTAGCAATAGAATATGTCTTTGCTTAAAGTACTCAGCACAATCAAATATTGTTGAAACTAATTTGTTTCTAACAAAGGAACGGATGTATTTCCTTTACAAACAATATAATAAAGTTTTGCTTTTCCACTTAATCATAAATTACCATCTTGAAAATTAAGTCACATGCGTGAAATGTGATTAATACTTGCGTTAAGTACCTGGAATCCTCTTTAATGGGTAAAATTTCAGGATAGAATATGAAACCCAGAAACAATTAATAAAGACTGTACTGTCTTCAACAAGATTGATATTTTGGGCTTTATTATAATGACGTATGAAAATATTGCAATATGCTACGAATATTAAGGTTTAAATATTTGAAACAAATATATTTAGCAAAATTGCAATTAGCTGAAGTTGATTTCAAGTTAAATATTTTAAGAAGTATCTGCTTCTCAAACAACTTAGAAAACAATCAGAAGAGAGTAGTTTGCCTTTGAAATCTAAAATCAAGATAGACTTGTATTCATTGCACACAGTGTAACAATAACATTTTATACACATTCTCAATTTTAAATGCCATATTTGCTATGCTTGCTACAGGAGACTTGGTTTCTCTTCCTTGTTGGATGATATACTTCGTACATAATGGGACCTTATTACAATAATATAGGTCCAAGCTCAATATAGTAGTTAAATGTAAACAAGGAGAAACATTTTTTATATCCTGAGTATGGGATATTATCAAGTACTTGATCTACGTAAGCAAAGTTTATTTCTGCACTTCTTAAAACATTTTTCGGCGAAGAACGCAAGAACGCTTAATGCGATGCCACCCAGTAATGTGTAGAACACTAATAGTACATCGTGCATAGAAATTACTTTGTGTATGGCACATGATTTATTACAAGTAAAACGTATCCGCAATTTATTGATTTCGTCAGAATACCATTTTTCAACCAATCCTACTTGTCTCATTCTCCCGATGAGTACGTTAACTCGAGGAAGAAAATGCGACCCTTTAGGAAAATTTAATCCGCGGATTAATATACCTAAGTGTTCTTTCATTATGTGAAAATGTTCCGTGCAGCAAGGACATGGACGAAGACTGGTAGTATAATATTCTAGATTTGGCTTAGAACTGATAAAAGCGAAGGGTTTCTCTTCAGCAATCATTGATATAATTTTCTTGTAATCCAAATTCTTGATATATTTTTCATATAAAGACCACAGTATAGGATTACTTCTATCTTCAAGATAAGCTTTGAAAGCTAGGCTTCCTACAGGGGTAAATTTGAAACTCACTAACTCCTGAAATGTATTCATATCTGGATAATACTCCGGTACCGTTAATTCACTTACTATCGTTCCCTCGTATATCGCTGCTGTTATAAGTGAAAAGTACACCCATATAAAGAACAAGATTCTCATTGAATTTTGTGTTGGTTGTCGCACAGACATTCTAAGAAGGATTCCAAATAGCCTTAGTATTTGGGAACTTATGAAGAACTTATCATTCTTGGTTTGCACACCATTAGTTAAAATTGTGATGGCCACTACTGTAAGGAAATATCCACAAATTGCACAAAGTACTTCGTACTTATAAACACAGAGAAAAGACATCCGATTAGGTCTTCTTTTACCTTTAGGTACCAGAATTGAAGAAAGAATTATGTAGTAGAAATCAGAATATTCTATCACTTCATATCTCTCGTTATTCATTAATAAATTTGAGTAACCTATATCAACTTCTCTCTTTACAAGATCACCCATAACACCAGTCCAACTTCCATTTGGAAGTTTTCTGCCATATTCTCCGATATTGTGAATTTTCTTATAGTTAGCGGTGTAATTCAGTTGTGTTGAAAGGAACTCCAGTACTTTGAAAACATATCCTTCAAAATAGTACCCGTGGCTTGTTTTTCTTAAATGGAAAGCTGGGAAGTCATTTGCATAAAGTGTACTAACACGTAAGGGATATCCACGAAGATTTCGTATTTTGTTGAAGGATAATGCTTTCAGAAATACCATTCTAGAGTCCCCCAGTTTTCCTATAGTAACATTTTCCAAATGGTGGTATTTGATGAATGGATCATACGAAACTACAGTAGTAGGAATTAACTTGTAAGATCTAGAGCATAATTCATACAAGTTTTTATCATATCTATATAAATATATTACAAGAAGTCGCAGTAATTGTGTTCCAATACTAATTGGCAAAATGTCATTTAGATTTTGTGGATAATATTGAGAAACTAAGGGCATGTATATAATAATATACCTTGACCTGCTATTGATTGTAAAATATTCATAGTTCTGCATCCAAAATTTAAATGTTTTCCAACTTTGTATGAAACTGATTACTAGGTGTGTATTTTCTGTCATGGTTAAATTTTGAATAAAATACACGTCAGTAGTTATCTTTAAGGTCACATTATAGTTCAGAAAATTTTGGTGGGAATGTGCAATTATATTTGCATGTTGTTGTTGTTCATGAAGTATTGTTACTTCTTCAATGTCCGTAAAGTCCTTTACTATTAGTTGTCCAATAGCGTTTAAGATTTCCTTTATATCACAATGACAATCAGTATCGCAATCAGTTTCGTAAGATATAATTTCCCCATTAACCATGTTATATAATTGTACTGATAGGAGCAGAGAAATATGTAATTGTGAGATTAATCTCATGTTGTTTCGATTGGAAACTGTACTTATTAAAATTCTCTTCACTGGTCAATCATTGCCTTGGTTCTGAAATGAGGAAAGTTAGGGAAATATGTTAGTAAAAATGTTATACACGTTTAATTTTGTACTGCAACACTTGTATAATCCACCATAATAGTTTTTTAAGCAATGGTTGTAAAATGATGTTATTTAGAGTTTCAAGCATGAACTTCCCTATGAACTAAATATTTATAGTGTTAGATTTTAACACCAGAGATTAGAATGATTCCCAGAGAGAGTGCATCGGTTAAACCGGTAACTAACATAACGTCATTGATTAAGAAGAACACTGATTTTATGTAATATAAACCCAGAAAACATGTACATAAATATGTAATGTCTGAAATATGTAAAGGAAATATTGAAAGGACTTACAAATATTCAAGTTACAATAGTAGAATGTTTACATTAAGTGTTATTGATCTTCTGCTGTTCTTATTCTTTTGTTTTTATTCAGATATTAATAAGAGCTTGAATATAATTAATTATTTAATTTACAGTATGTCACAACCAGATAAACAGCAAAATATTCCGAATTAATTGTCTGTTGCTCACATATTTCACACAAAATATACTTACAAAAGTTCAAATTACTTTGCACCGTTAGAATATGCCCAATGATTTAACTTACAATATGTTCCTATGTACATTTTCAAGTGTTTACAGGTAAATGTTTGTCGCCGAACAGAATATTTTTTTGATGCGCAGAGAAACTTCTTTTTGCGTCTCAAGAATAACCGAAGCAGTAAATGCGGTTCGGAGAAATATAATTAGGAGGGTTAACTGTTCATGAAGCTGAATAGTTTCATGTTTGTTCATGATTGTAGCAATACAACTACAAATGCTGTAATGCATGTCATATCGTAAACAAGTTTGGAGTCCTTGAAGAGATTTTGAGCTAAGCGTTCCGATATAGATAAGCCTACTACAAATGGGTCAAGCACAGATTTAATTTGTTCAAAATGTTCGTTGTAAAACAGACTTTCCCGTATCCAGGTGTCATATCTACTAATGGTAGTTTCCGGAGGAAGTGGCTCGCCTGCCATTGCTCCTTGTAAACTTGCACACGTTGTGGTGGCTTCAAAAATATCTTTGGTGTGGAAGATATAAGAGAGTTGACCTCCGGAAACTTGGCTCTCACCTCTTTAGCAGCGTGTTGGAGAACATGTGAGTTGCAAGTGAACAACATAGAGTAGGCCTACTACGGAAAGACAAATCAGTTGAAATTTAATAAAAGATTAGAGCTGGGATACGTTATTGGTACATCATGAGTTTTCAAACTGAGAAACTATAGAATCAATTTCAGCATTGGATATGGACCCAAATTAAATTTTCTAACTTCTTTTACCATTTACTGTTCGGAACGTCTTTAACACCAACCAAATTGTCAACTAAGAATGCGAAAATAATGTCTTTCAGCTTAACATTCGTCGATTACGCGTTTTAGGCTAATGAAATGGGTGATAAGGCAAGTGAATCGTGATAGAAGATTCAGTGGAATTGTAATTTAAGAGGAAACGGGAATACCCTGAGGAAACCCACGTTAGCGGTGTTTTCCACTAAAAACTTACTTGGCGGGGATCTAATCAGGATCATACACACCAGAAGTAAATCCTATCACTAAGGCACAGTGCCTGAAATAGGAATAAGTCTGAAATAAGAAAAACAAAGATACACATCAATGCTCATGATGTAAACGAGGAGGCTCGAATTCAAGGGATAAGTGTAAATTAGTTCCCTACATCATAAACTGGGATATGAACCTTTCACTTTCAATAATTTAATGGTAACACACAAATGGGAAGTTGTCAACGTAGTTACTAAATTTATGTTACAATAACATTTCAAAATCAAAATAAGTCAACTTACACTGAAGAAATATACAAGATTATATACTGAAGTAGATCCAATGCGATTTCTATAATAATATATTGCCATAACAACAAAATAGAATAAGATCATTCAACACAAAAGTGTATATATATATATATATATATATATATATATATATATATATATATATATATATATATATATATATGAAACAAATTTACTATATCAACCTTTAAATAAGAAGGGAAATGAAAAATTGAAGGCAACGAACACTACAAGCACAATTTGAAACTGAAACAATTTAAGGTGTAAGTGAAGTCAAAGGTTGCACTGCAGATAATATTATATACTCGTCTCTAATAAATAATGAATTAAATTTTGAAATAAATTTGAAAGTGTAGGTATTACATTAAGATATTATTATTATTATTATTATTATTATTATTATTATTATTATTATTATTATTATTATTATTATTATTATTATTATTATAAAAGTACTAGTAGTAGTTATAGTAGAAGTAGAACAGGAGTTACTCTGAAAGCTTCACTTTTAAAATTAGGATTTCAATGTAACTAGTCCCCAAAGCAATAGTTCCCATTGAAACAACTAAGAGGATATCTGGCATGCAATTTGAAAACCAGACTATTTACAGGAAAATTAACGTTAAACAAAATTCTAAACAGATGGAATGGATTCAGCTGTTGCTCCTCATTGTTTTCAAACCAAAGTAATTAATTTATATTGTATAACATAAATATAGATGGTATTAATTATTAGCAATTAATTCTAAGTATATTTCTCTTACGTGCTTTTAGTGAGGGAAATCCGGATTCGATCCCAGGTAGAAGCTCATGTGATTCAAATCGCACGATAAGCTGAATGTCTGTGTCACATAGGGCTCATGCTGAAGGACTTGTCGAAACTCCAATGTAACCAACAACTAGAAAACATGCATTGAGATGAATGTCAGTCCTTAATTATGCTCGCTTAAAACATTTAATAACTCATCTTTTTTACGGTCTAGCACTATTGATTATATATCAATATTGTCATACGCAGATGTTTGTCTAAGGAGGTTTCAAGCCTACAAGAGCTCCTTCGTGGCTAAGCGACTAGCGTACGCGCCTTTGGCTTGGTGAATCTTGAGTTCGATTTCCGGCGGGAGCTTATATGTTTCGGATTTTATGTTAATCAGTGGGTCCCGCCTCATAGTCCCGCTGCTGAAAAAGGATGTTAAATTGAAAATCAACTTCATCAACTTTAAGTCCACAAATTTATATAATTTCTGGTGCTTTAAACAAATCTTAATATAGTAAATACTTATTTTTCCATGCTATTTTGATCAACATTGGGAAAATCTTGAAATTTTGTTTGCGCACGCTACTGATCAAGAAGCTGAAAAAAAAAGTTGTATGAAAATATATTACTTGCCTGGCATTTCAGTCGTCTGAAAAGAGCACCATAAAATAATCACAAAACATCTTGTATGTAACATCTCTTAAATATATCGTATGCTACATCCTGATTACGTTGGTATTACTGGAAACGTAATTTTTAAATAAATGTAATCCTAAGGAAAATGACTTTTATGATATAGAAGCTTAGCCATGTACATCATATGGGTTGTTTAGCTTTCAAAGGACATTGCCACAGTAAAACCAAATCAATAAATAAGCAATGTTTATCATTATTTGAAAATTCTTTTGTGGGACACTTCCATTAACTTCCATTTGCTGTAATAATACGCGTGACTAAAAGGGCTTAATGGAGCTATAAGTGCGACATATGTAATACATCAGTAAAGGTATATTTTCAATACTTTATTCATTCTAGAGACCAAGAAAATTCGTTTCTTTTATATATATCGAAACTAACTGTAGTAATGGACGTACATGCAATATCTAATATCTGAATAATCTACAATGCACTAATGCACTTTATATTTCGACATCATTCCTGTATTTACTAGTACCACTGGTGTTCTTTTATCCTACTGATCACCACTGTTATTTTAATTACTTTGGGTACAAATGTCTCTCAAAATTACGAAAGAATAAATAAAATAGATCACAAGTTAATATCTAATGGGGAAAAATTGGGTTGTCAACCAATCATATTCATATGATCATATTTACGTAGATAAAAAGCGTTCCAGTAAATATTTACTCAGCACCATTTAGTTTCAGAGTTATAGGCTGATGCAAAATGAAGTTTGAGCATGGAAAATTGAACTCAAAAGTACTACACATTGAGCTGAGGCGACACGCTATCGTCTAAGATTTGTAAACTGCTCTATACAAAAATTCAAGATTCAGAAATTTTTTGGTAACTGCGAAAAAAAAATCACAGGAAAAAAGGGATTCCCGAATATTCTGTTAGGAAAGGTAGGTCCGATTTCTTACGTGTTATGACGCCCCACATAGTAACTAAAATAATTTAACAGAACATCGGTATCTCGATCAGAATCGAACGTAAAGTAAACTGGGATTGCCTTTTGCAATCAAATGATGTAAATATTGGATTATGATTCTTTTATTAAATGATTGACAATATATTTTCTGTATATGTCCCACCTAAAGGACATATCAGCGAAGTTATCCATGTTGGTTTACTTATAATCAAATTAAGAAAATGACGTCGCTGATCATGATGTCTTGCTCCTAAAAGTAGCATCGCTGAATTTTTTGAAACAAGAAATGCAGTATCTTGTATCATACTTGCGTGATCGAAAACAATATGTTTCATACATAGGATTTGTTAATAAGAAGTTCAGTACTCTAACGGGAGTCCCCTAAACTTCTCATTTATGTACCTTGTTTTATTCTTGTTCTTAAAAATTCCTTTGTGAATTAAAAAAGTGAATTAAGTTCTTCTTTTTGCCGACGATCTAAAATCATACTCGAATGTAAGTTCAATTGATGACTGCGTAAAACTTCAACAGGATTTACAAAGAATTCAAATATGGTGTGTTAAGAATAAATTAGCTCTGAATGTGTCCAAATGTAAATCTGTATCTTTCACGAGTAAAGAAAATTCAATTATCTTCACTTAGAGAATAAGTGGCACTCCCTGGTCTACCCCAATTACGATCAAAAATCTCGGAGTTATATTTGATAGTAAGTTGACCTTTGCTTGACACATTGCCGCAACAACGAGTAGTGCATATAGAAACCTATGTTTAATTTATAGCATAGAACATGATTTTTACAACGAAACAACATTTATAAGGTTATATTTTTCGTATGTAAGGTCAAAATTAAAATACTGTTATACAGTTCGGGCACCAAATATCATTAAATACTTTGACGGAATATAAAATATACAGTATCAATTCTTAGAAATGCCCTATGAAGACTTAGTAACGAATTTTAGTTTTCAAACATTAGAAAAAACGAAATGGGGTTTTGATTTGTTGTTGTAACTGAAATTATTACACGGTAAAATTGATTGTCCAGAATTAGTTTCAGAAGTATTATTATGTGTCACAACAGGTAAGACTAGAAGTGCAAACGTTGGAATATTGTATTGTAGAAAAGCAAGAACTAAGATATTACATAAGTCTCCTCTGTGGAGAATGTGTGCTTCATATAACGAAATCATTAGATGTCATGTAATAGGTGTATGTAGTACGTCCGAAAACAAGTTCAAAACAATTGTCAGCTAGTAATTTTGCATAATTAAACGATGTATATATGTGTAAATATATTAATGAATGTTAGAAAATTATGTACACAACATTACAACTGGGCATTAAGCCTGTTGTGTTGTCCTTATGAAATAAATAAATAAATAAATTAAGGTGGCGAAGGTATTTGTGGTGCTCATGTTGTTCGGATTCCGCCTTAAACTCATGGTCCAGGTCTCATATAGCCTTAGTGTTGAGATAGGGGGAAGCTTAAGTAAATCAACCAACCAATCGAATATGTTATGCGTGGTTGCATAATTACAGCATGAATTCTACAGAGGATAACATGAAATTAGTAAAGATATTGAGTTCAATAATCCACGATCTTAGCCTATGATTTAAATAAGACATATAATTAATGCCATTTAAGAATTTGGGAGAATTAGTGTAATAACGATGTGTGAGGAAATAAAAGTATCCGCTGTAAAAATAATATAAAATAAAAGGCGAAGATGGCGTTCTCTATCACAAATTACTGTATGGGATCAAAAGTGGGATCTCTTGTAATAGAGACGAACCACTGAGTTACAATACACTATTTCCTTCCTTCCTTCGTTGTACTCGCCAAACGTTGTTGTCAATGCAAGAGGGATGCTGATACTTTAAACCAATAGAAGTGGTTATGTAACTAAAGGTTTAAAAATGCTGTGTTAAGGAAGTGAATATCTCAACACCGTGATTAAATGAAGATCGAAGTGGATAATGGCAACAATGCCAATTCTAAAGGTATGTGGAGACAGGTGACTCAGAAAGGAACACAAAATCGGCAGTACAAATCTTCAAACATTATAACGGCACTTATTCAAAATAAAGTTCTTCGATGAACCACCAATATATATAGAACGTCGTTACTCAAAAGGTTTTATACAAGCAAGGCTACGAAAACCACCATAAATCATTTTACACATTGCATTTTAAATATTACCTTTTATTATGGCACATCATGAATTAAATAAATTCACTCATTAAATTAGGCATGTAGTTTACACATGATGGATCCGGAATTTTATCTTATTTGTTCTTCGTTGTCATGACAACGAATCTCTATTATAACAAAACAGCAACATATATCAACTGAAATGAAATTACATCTATATATCCTTTTTTGTTTCATATACTTCTTCATCCTTTTCTAGAATAGCTTGTGCATAATTTAAAAGTATATTCTACCCACAAATACAAATAAAAGTATAATAAAGAGTGATGAAATATAAGTATCGTTGTAAGATTAGATGTGTGAAAAGAATCATCATGTATAAGCATCGAATCCTATGGGAATTCTCCATGTTGAAGTCCTTGAATGATATTGCAAATCTAGATACATGTACGATAGAGGCGAAATAAGGAATGTTTCACAAACCGTGCTAAACTGTCTGCTATTTGCCTTATTACAGATGACATTGACGAAGCTAGTGTTAGGTCAAATACGACTAGATTTTTTGAGATTATCGTGACAGATGTCATGATACGATCCTCAAAGTTCAGTCACGTATAATAGGTGTCCCCTACACTAGATTCCACATAGAGAAATCCAACAGACGTAGTCAGGAAATAATGGAAGCTTCTCATGGCCAATTTAACTATGCCAATATTTGAATTAAAAAGTGTTTGACTTCCCTTCCTTAACTGAACTGACACCACCTTCAACACTTCAACAACATCAGCAATTTCTTCTTGAACCTCTTCACTAACATCCGTAGTCCTACTATGAAACATAAAGTCACTATCACCATTAGTTTGCAATTGCTGTTACAACTTTTAAAAATCTTTTGGGAAATTCGTCTTCAAAAGAGTCTGTCCGAAAGTTCTCACCATTACTTGGATCGATGAGATCACACTATTCGAGATCAGATGCTTCTTGTTGCTTACAAAAGAGGCAAGCTTCACTTTCTCAGTTCTTGTGGGAGAATCTAAAATTCTCGAACTCCAATAAGCATTTTCACTGACATAGGAATATTTGCTACAACAGACGAGAAAACGGGCTTGGTTCTTAAATTTTCTTTAGAATTACCATATTTATTCGCTACAGGTAACCAATACCATGAATCTTCCTTCATCTGATATTGGATACAAATGTCGTAAGTAGCCTTCTACATCCTTATTGAAATTAATTTTACTCCATTCTTTATCGTTGATCTATCTACCGACATGAACAACACTATAAAAGTTTGACTGACAAGTTGAAATTGACTACAAGTTGTTTGTTTCAAAACCTCTGATATATATGGATTGATGCATGTCTCTGTTTCAACATAACTCTGAAACTGCTGGAACAATTTTAATGACACGTGGTACGCACATTAATTGCACTCTGGAAAAAAGCACTGTCATCATAAGAGCACCCTTGTGCATCTATGGGGAAAGAATGGACAAAAAATATAAAAATAATCGAAACCGATAGATATTAATTTGGAATCCATAGCTTTTGGTGTAGCTGAGATGAACAATGACACTTCCGATGATGTTTGAATCGAAATTCAGCCTCCATTAATATTCCTGAGAGGTGATATGTGAAAATAATTGAAAATGAACGATATTAGTGTAGAATCTATATTTGCCATGTTCCCTAAGTTGTTTGGTGACGGTTTTCGTGCTCTTTTCGTCCAAAGTCAGCTTCCAGTTTGGGTAAGACCCTCTAGCACTCTTAGGGTTTATTGGAAGGGAGCATATATAATGGTAAGAAACGATCCATATTAGTGTCAAATTCATAGCTTTCGAGGTGGCTTATATCAAATGTGATACTGCAGATGTCTTAAATTCAGCTCCATTAGTAGAATGAAGGTAATTTTTTGACATAGAAAAGAAATGAAGAAAGCAGATATTAGTGTTGAATCAATAGTTACCGGCCTCTCTAAAATTAATAGTGCCAGCAACAATGCAATATTACTTTCATAGTTCGATGACAACGGGTAAAAAAAAATCGACCATCATATCTCGAGAAAGGCTAACATAGAGAGTACGGTTTTCAAATTCAACATTACCGTAACAAACCGGAACCAGAGGGGCAAATTTGAAAAGATTCGAATCGCAACATCACGAGAACTCTAATAGCTAGGAACATGCAGTTTTCAAATTCTGCGTTGCCATGACAAATAACATATATTCTAAAGTTTCATGCTTCTGAGAACAATGGGGCAAATTTCGAAAAATTGAACATGATTTAACCATTGTCTTCAAGATAGCATTTAATGTCCTTATACTGAAACTGGAAACATAATTTTAGTATATTGTAAGGTTTCCATGTTATACACGTTTAAATACTTGAACTTAAACCTCGAAGTCATAGTCCTATTGCTAAATGCGAAAACGAAATTTTAATGTCTTACGCCGTTTACGAGTTATATTAAACCTCTGACCTGTAATCTCTGCTATGTTACATAGGATCATAAAAATGTTCATAGACTCCTTCCTATGTTAAATTGGGGTTGAAACGTTGTTCGAAAACAGAAGAAAAATGTTACATTTGGCTTAAAAGGTAGTTACGGAGTACCAGGACCATACTTCTTCAGAGGTAGAAAATATTCCGTAGCCTTATGTATTCTCTGCTATGTTAAATAGGGATTGCAAAATTCTGCAAATAAGGGGTTCAGAGGTGGTTATACCCTTTCTTACATAGGAGTTGTAATCTTTACTATGTTAAATAGGGGTTGAAAGAAGGGTCGTAGAAAGAAACGAGGTCTCCCATGCCAAAGGCGCGTACGTTAACCGCTTAGCCATGAGGGAGCTCTCATTAAATATTTCATTACTATCTTAACAATACAGCACAACTCTATCTCTGTCTGTCTGTCTGTCTCTCTCTCTCTCTCTCTCTCTCTCTTTCTCTCTCTCTCTCTCTATATATATATATATACATACAGAGAGAGAGAAAGAGAGAGATTAAAGTCAAAGATTTTGGGAGGTCATTCTAAGCAGAAATGCTTATGTGAACATAGGGTCTATTCCTCCTCTTTCCGGAGATAGGGGTGCGGGTAACTTTTTTGCCTCTTCCACTTGCCAATTTTCGTTTGAAACATTCCAGTACACCCTGTAGTTGGGTTATGTTACATATTATACCTCGTTTGAAAGCTAATGAAACAGGTTTTGTAACGAGTCATGTTTCTCAAGTTCCAGACCCCTTCGAAAAATGGACTCGACAAAGATTGAAAAAAAATATAAATATTTCGTCAATTATGTACGAAGAGAAGAAATATTGGACTGTGTTTAACTCTAGTTGAAACTAGTTGTTGGAAAGATTACGTTTTGTCATTGTTTCTTTCCTTAAATTAAAAAAGGAATCTTTCAAAGTTGTTTCTTGGGTTGCTCAAAGTACGTGCTGTTGGATAAAGAAAGAAAGAATTGCATTAAGGGGTGTGGTTTGTTCAGCACGAAGGTCTCCTTTCAGCGTAACAGGAAATGTTCGCTGACTGGTTTCCAAGTGCTTCTAAGGGAAGGATCTTCTTGTTCGTTTTGTCTGGTGTTGTGTCTGCTCGCTCTGTTCTATCAAAATGGTGAAACTGATCAAGAAGCTGAAAAAAAAAGTTGCATGAAAATATATTACTTGCCTGGCATTTCAGTCGTCTGGAAAGAGCACCATAAAATAATCACAAAACATCTTGTATGTAACATCTCTTAAATATATCGTAGGTTACATCCTGATTACGGTGGAATTACTGGAAAAGTAATTTTTAAATTGTGTACCTCAAATAAATGTAATCGTAAGGAAAATGACTTTTATGATAAAGAAACTGAGCCATGTACATCATATGGGTTGTTTAGCTTTCGAAGGACATTTCCACAGTAAAACCAAATCGATAAATGAGCAATGTTTATCATTGTTTGAAAATTCTTTTGTGGGGCACTTCCATTAACTTCCATTTGCTGTAATAATACGCGTGACTAAAAGGGCTTAATAGAGCTATAACTACGACATATGTAATACATTAGTAAAGGTATATTTTCAATACTTTATTCATTCTAGAGACCAAGAAAATTCGTTTCTTTTATATATTACTAAACTAATTGTAGTACTGGACGTACATGCTATATCTAATATCTGAATAATCTATAATGGAATAAAGCACTTCATAATTCGACATCATTCCCGTATTTACTAGTACCACTGGTGTTCCTTTATCCTACTGATCATTACTGTTATTATTTTAATTACTTAGGGTACAAATATCTCTCATAATTACGAAAGAATAAATAAAATAGCTCACAAGTTAATATCTAATGGGGCTAAATTGGGATGTCAACAAATCAAATTTATATGATCATATTTACGTAGATAAAAAGCGTTCCAGTAAATATTTACTCAGCACCATTTAGTTTCAGAGTTATAGGCTGATGCAAAATGAAGTTTGAGCATGGAAAATTGAACTCAAAAGTACTACACATTGAGCTGAGGCGACACGCTATCGTCTAAGATTTGTAAACTGCTCTATACAAAAATTCAAGATTCAGAACTTGTTTGGTAACTGCGAAAAAAAATTTCACAGTAAAAGAGGGATTCCCGAATATTCTGTTAGGAAAGATAGGTGCAATTTCTTACGTGTTATGACGACCCACATAGTAACAAAAATTATTTCACAGAATATCGGTATCTCGAACACAATCGAACGTAAAGTAAACTGGGATTGCCTTTTGCGATTGAATGATGTAAATATTGGATTAAGAGTCTTCTATTAAATAATTGACAATATAGTTTTTTGTATATGTTCCACCTAAAAGACATATCAGCGGAAGTTATCCATGTTGATTTACTTATAATCAAATTAAGAAAATAACGTCGTTGATCATGATGTTTTGCTCCTAAAAGTATCATCCCTGAATTTTTCGAAACAAGAAATGGAGTATCTTGTAACATGCTTGCATGATCGAAAACAATATGTTTCATACATAGGATTTGTTAATGAGAAGTTCAATACTTTAACGGGAGTCCCTTAAGCTTCTCATTTATGTCCCTCGTTGTTTCTTCTTGTTATTAAACATTCCTTTGTGAATTTAAAAAGTCAATGAATGAAGTTCTTCGTTTTGTCGACGATCTAAAATTATACTCCAAAATAAGTTTAATTGATTACTGCGTAAAACTTCAACAGGATTTACAAAGAGTTCAAATATGGTGTGTTAACACTAGAAGGACTGGGAAAATTTATCCCCACTAAGGACGAAGCGGTCAATTTGACCGCTACATTATTTTTGAAGGTGGAAGCGGGTTACTAGCGATCTATTGAATATTTTCTCTGATAATATTTTATGGCATCCGATTTTCAATTTGCCAATCATAATTTTTAATGGTTTATTTATTTCATAATAAGTAAACAGAAATATAAATTTCGTACTTAGTATATAGCCGAATATGCTTTTACTAGAGTGTTATAAGTATGTAATATATATGGGTAACCAGGGCAAGAGTGAACGCTGGGGCAAGAGTGAAAATGCTGTTGACGAAGAAGTGGCAACGTCGGTAAACAAACGAATGTTGAAAATTAATTCGGCATGATACATGTAGGAACGAAAAAGGAGGGGAGCCGTTTGCGTGCGGTGTGAAGAGCAGTAGAGTTGGAAGTTTGTTTCAAAAGGAAAGAAGTGAAAGAGTAGGTAAGTGCCACAGTTTATAAAGTAATTTCAGCTGAAGATGCAGGATTGGAAATATTTCCTGGAAAAGCTGTATAAGTTCGTATTTCTTATCAGTGGCATACAAAAGAAAAACGTGCTCTGGCTGGAGATGGCTGGCAATTATTGGAAGATGCCTGAAGAGGGGCGAGAGTGTACAGGGCAAGTGTGAACGTTCACACTTGCTGCTTGTTTTAAAGTTGGGTAAAGAAAATGTAGAAGCGAACACGTAACATTGAGTAAAAAAAGCATTTGCAGAGGTAAGACAGAAGTTGGCGGTTATAGACTACTAACAAACCGTTTGCATTATCGTTTAGAATTTCGTAACCGGAGTTGTTGAGCATATGTCATGTCGCACGGGAACACAAAACAAGCTAGAAATTCGCATCAATGTCATCCACGCTCATGGGTACGCCCAGCCAATTCAATGGGAAATTGTTTTTAGATACACCAAACGGTGAAATGAGGATTTCCTGTATCATATGCGAGTGGTCTTACGAATAATATTCCAATCTTAATCAAAGGAAGTCTGTGTACGTGTTTGCCCACTGTGCCCACCACAAGTAACATTTTTGTGCTTCGTGATGAATGTTGAACTGATTTCTCCTATTTTCATATTTTGTAATTATAACATGTATGAAATGAAGTACTGTAACATTTGTTAGCAGTTTCATTTGACACTAATCTGTTTGGTATTTTCAGAGAGTATTTCTGAAGCAACTGGAAAACGTCATCGACACCAAATTTGTTTTTCTGTAATAAAATATACTCTCAAGTTTATTTTCCTTAACTTGTGACACATGAAATATGTTATGCATAGTACTGAAAAGAGTGAAGTGACGAAAGAGTGAAGAATGATCTTGTTCTTCTTGAATCTGTATGCTGTCATTGCTTTATCGTTACTGTCTTTGTAAATGTCAGTTATATAAACTCCTTATTCTTTGGGGGGGGTAATTCCTTTTGGAATTTCCTTTCTATTGGGCTTGATTTTACCAACAAAAGTATTATTAGTTTTAGGTACAATGACCACACACCACAATCGCAACCAAATTACAAAACACTAATTACAAATAAAATATTTTTTCAGTGTCAGTATACGCAAACAGTCAAAATGACCGCTTAGTCCATCTAGGGGTATTGCGGCATAGCGCCCCCTAATGATGTGACAATCTCCAAAATTTTTACACATAACCTACCCTATTAATGAAAAAATTCAGGGACTTTCAGATTTCTAAGTGAAACGGTTAAAGAAGAGCAGAGGGAAAAGTTAGAAAAAACGGTAAAATTGACCGCTCCGTCCTTCTAGTGTTAAGAATAAATTAGCTCTGAATGTGTCCAAATGTAAATCTGTATCTTTCACGAGTAAAGAAAATTCAATTAACTTTACTTATAGAATAAGTGGCACTCCCTGGTCTATCCCAAATACTATCAAAAATCTAGGAGTTATATTTGATAGCAAGTTAATCTTTGCTTGACACATTGCCACAATAATGAGTAGTGCATGTAGAAACCTAGGTTTAATTTATAGCATAGAACATGGTTTCTACAATGAAACAACATTTATAAGGTTATACTTTTCGTATGTAAGGTCAAAATTAAAATACTGTTATACAGTTTGGGCACCAAATGTCATTAAATACTTTGACGGAATATAAAATATACAATTTAAATTGTTATAAATGCTTGTATACATTAAAATCGGTTTGTACCCAAAGTAGTCCCCTATGAAGAATTCGTAACGAATTTTAGTTTTCAAACATTAGAAGAAACGAGATGGGGTTTGATTTCTTGTTGTAACAGAAATTACTACATGGTAAAATTGATTGTCTAGAATTAGTTTCAGAAGTATTATTATGTGTCACAACAGGTAAGACTAAAAGAGCAAACGTTGGAATATTGTATTGTAGAAAAGCAAGAACTAAGATATTACATAAGTCTCCTCTGTGGAGAATGTGTGCTTCATATAACGAAATCATTAGATGTCATGTAATAGGTGTATGTAGTACGTCCGAAAACAAGTTCAAAACAATTGCCAGACAGTAAATTTTGCATAATTAAACGATGTATATATGTGTAAATATATTAATGAATGTTAGAAAATTATGTACACAACATTATAACTTGGCATTAAGCCTGTTGTCTTGTCCTTATGAAATAAATAAATAAATTAAGGTGGCGAAGGTTTTTGTGGTGCTCATGTTGTTCGGATTCCGCCTTAAACTCATGGTCCAGGTCTCATATAGCCTTAGTGTTGAGATAGGGAGAGGCTTAAGTAAATCAACCAACCAATCGAATATGTTATGCGTGGTTGCATAATTACAGCATGAATTCTACAGAGGATAACATGAAATTAGTAAAGATATTGAGTTCAATAATCCACGATCTTAGCCTATGATTTAAATAAGACATATAATTAATGCTATTTAAGAATTTTGGAGAATTAGTGTAATAACGATGTGTGAGGAAATGGAAGTATTCGCTGTAAAAGTAATATAAAATAAAAGGCGAAGATGGCGTTCTCTATCACAAATTACTGCATGGGATCAAAAGTGGGATCTCTTGTAATAGAGACGAACCACTGAGTTACAATACACTATTTCCTTCCTTCCTTCGTTGTACTCACCAAACGTTGTTGTCAATGCAAGAGGGATGATGATACTTTAAACCAATAGAAGTGGTTATGTAACTAAAGGTTTAAAAATGCTGTGTTAAGGAAGTGAATATCTCAACACCGTGATTAAATAAAGATGGAGGTGGATAATGGCAACAATGTTAATTCTAAAGGTATGTGGAGACAGGTGACTCAGAAAGGAACACAAAATCGGCAGTACAAATCTTCAAACATTATAACGACACTTATTCAAAATAAAGTTCTGCGATGAACCACCAATATATATAGAACGTCGTTACTCAAAAGGTTTTATACAAGCAAGGCTACGAAAACCACCATAAATCATTTTACACATTGCATTCTAAATATTACCTTTTATTATGGCACATCGTGAATTAAATGAATTCACTCATTAAATTAGGCATGTAGTTTACAAATGATGGATCCGGAATTTTATCTTATTTATTCTTCGTTGTCATGACAACGAATCTCTATTATAACAAAACAGCAACATATATCAACTGCAAAGGAATTACATCTATATATCCTTTTTTGTTTCATATACTTCTTCATCCTTTTCTTGAATAGCTTGTGCATAATTTAAAAGTATATTCTACCCACAAATACAAATAAAAATATAATAAAGAGTGATGAAATATAAGTATCGTTGTAAGATTAGATGTGTGAAAAGAATCATCATGTATAAGCATCGAATCCTATGGGAATTCTCCATGTTGAAGTCCTTGAATGATATTGCAAATCTAGATACATGTACGATAGAGGCGAAATAAGGAATGTTTCACAAACAGTGCTAAACTGTCTGCTATTTGCCTTATTACAGATGACATTGACGAAGCTAGTGTTAGGTCAAATAGAATTTTTGAGATTATCGTGACAGATATCATGATACGAGCCTCAAAGTTCACTCACGTATAATAGGTGTCTCCTACACTAGATTCCACATGGAGAAATATAACAGACGTTGTCAGGAAATCATGGAAGCTTCTCTGACTCTGCCAATATTTGAATTAAGAAGTGTTTGACTTCCCTTCCTTAACTGAACTGACACCACCTTCAACAACAACAGCAATTTCTTCTTGAACCTCTTCGCTAACAACCGTAGTCCTACTATGAAACATAAAGTCACTATCACCATTAGTTTGCAATTGCTGTTACAACTCTTAAAAATCTTTTGGGAAATTCCTCTTGAAATGAGTCTGTCCGAAAGTTCTCATCATTACTTGGAACGATGAGATCACACTATTCGAGATCAGATGCTTCTTGTTGCTTACAAAAGAGGCAAGCTTCACTTTCTCAGTTCTTGTGGGAGAATCTAAAATTCTCGAACTCCAATAAGCATTTTCACTGTCATAGGAATATTTGCTACAACAGACGAGGAAACGGGCTTGGTTCTTAAATTTTCTTTAGAATTACCATATTTATTCGCTACAGGTAACCAATACCATAAATCTTCCTTCAACTAATATTGGATACAAATGTCGTAAGTAGCCTTCTACATCCTTATTGAAATTAATTTTACTCCATTCTTTATCGTTGATCTATCTACCGACATGAACAACACTATAAAAATTTGACTGACAAGTTGAAATTGACTACAAGTTGTTTGTTTCAATATCTCTGATATATATGGATTGATGCATGTCTCTGTTTCAACATAACTCTGAAACTGCTGGAACAATTTCAATGGCACGTGGTACGCACATTAATTGCAGTCTGGAAAAAAAGCACTGTCATCATAAGAGCACCCTTGTGCATCTATGGGGAAAAGAATGGGCAAAAATATAAAAATAATCGAAACCGATAGATATTAATTTGGAATCCATAGCTTTTGGTGTAGCTGAGATGAACAGTGACACTTCCGATGATATTTGAATCCAAATTCAGCCTCCATTAGTATTCCTGAGGGGTGATATGTGAAAATAATTGAAAATGAACGATATTAGTGTAGAATCTATATTTGCCATATTCCGTAAATTGTTTGGTGACGGTTTTCGTGCTCTTTTCGTCCAAAGTCAGCTTCCAGTTTGAGTAAGACCCTCTAGCACTCTTAGGGTTTATTGGAAGGGAGCATATATAATGGTAAGAAACGATCCATATTAGTGTCAAATTCATAGCTTTCGAGGTGGCTTATATCAAATGTGATACTGCAGATGTCTTAAATTCAGCTCCATTAGTAACCTGAAGGTAATTTTTTGACATGGAAAAGAAATGAAGAAAGCAGATATTAGTGTTGAATCAATAGTTAGCGGCCTCTCTAAAATTTATAGTGCCAGCAACAATGCAATATTACTTTCATAGTTCGAGGACAACGGGTAAAAAAAATCGACCATCATATCTCGAGAAAAGCTAACATAGAGAGTACGGTTTTCAAATTCAACATTACCGTAACAAACCGGAACCAGAGGGGCAAATTTGAAAAGATTCGAACCGCAACATCACGAGAACTCTAATAGCTAGGAACATGCAGTTTTCAAATTCTGCATTGCCATGACAAATAACATATATTCTAAAGTTTCATGCTTCTGAGAACAATGGGGCAAAATTCGAAAAATTGAACATGATTTAACCATTGACCTCAAGATACCATTTAATGTCCATATACTGAAACTGGAAACATAATTTTAGTATATTGTAAGGTTTCCATGTTATACACGTTTAAATACTTGAACTTAAACCTCGAAGTCATAGTCCTATTGCTAAATGCGAAAACGAAATTTTAATGTCTTACGCCGTTAACGAGTTACATTAAACCTTTGACCTGTAATCTCTGCTATGTTACATAGGATCATAAAAATGTTCATGGACTCCTTCCTATGTTAAATTGGGGTTGAAACATTGTTCGGAAACAGAAGAAAAATGTTACATTTGGCTTGAAAGGTAGTTACGGAGTACCAGGACCATACTTCTTCAGAGGTAGAAAATATTCCGTAGCCTTATGTATTCTCTGCTATGTTAAATAGGAATTGCGAAATTCTGCAAGTAAGGGGTTCAAAGGTGGTTATACCCTTTCTTACATAGTAGTTGTAATCTTTGCTATGTTAAATAGGGGTTGAAAGAAAAGTCGTAGAAAGAAACGAGGTCACTCATGCCAAAGGCGCGTACGTTAACCGCTTAGCCATGAGGGAGCTCTCATTAAATATTTGTTTACTATCTTACCGCCATATCAAAGAATGCCCGTTATCACTGTTAACTCTTTTAATAACGATTTATACTTTCATTCTCCGCACTGGATATTTCCCAACACTATGGAAAACTTCGAAAACACTTATGTTTCCTATACCGAACAAACCGTTAGATGATGTTTCATCATATCGTCCAATTCAGCTTACCTCCACATTTAGCAAAATCCTCGAACAGATACTGGTCAAACGACTCCATACATACCTTGCTCATCATAGCATTCTTCCGGTATATCAAGCCGGCTTCAGACCTGCTTTCTCCA
Source organism: Thermobia domestica (assembly GCF_964235325.1). Classification (NCBI taxonomy): domain Eukaryota; kingdom Metazoa; phylum Arthropoda; class Insecta; order Zygentoma; family Lepismatidae; genus Thermobia; species Thermobia domestica. Next base: position 35,196,774 of record NC_137454.1, read on the forward strand.
TCAGCGACCAACTTCTTCGACTTACGAATCTGATCACTACACATTATAATAGTGTCAAACCCTTTTGTTTTTTACTATTCGATTTAGAAAAAGCATTTGACAAAGTCTGGCATCTAGCTTCATTCACAAACTTATTCGCCTTCATATTCCAATCCCTTATATCAGATTTATTTTCAACTTTCTGACTGGCCGTCTTGCATACGTTTCCATAACGATCATCTATCACATCCAATTTTTATACTTTCTGGTGTCCCTCAAGGTTCTGCGTTATCGCCTCTTTTATATCTCCTCTTTGTTACGGATATGCCTCAACTTCCAGAAAACTGCACATGTTTCAGTACTCTGATGACACTGCATTCCTAGCCTTTTGTAATACAGTCCAGGAAATCAATACACTCTTACAAACAGCCATAGATAATTCCTATCCAGTGGTGCAAAAAATGGCATTTATTAATTAACGCTTCTAAAACTCAGGCTATCGTCTTCCTACCGCCGAAAAAGTCAACCAAAGTACGGCGTAATCCAAACCGCTTAACGCTTCAGGTAGACGACGTCCCAATACAAGCCAGTAAGATAGCAACATACCTAGGTGTAACGTTCGATCGCCATCTTACATGGAAGAAACACCTTACTACGAATACTAGTAAAGCCTACAATCGCCTAAATCTTCTGAAGAGTTTAACTGGCACAACCTGGGGCTTAAAACCTGCCACTGTGCTCAATACTTACAAAGCCTTCTTGCGTCCGACCCTTACACATGGCCATACAGCTCCAGACAGTTTTTATCAGAAACTACTCATACTTGAAAGACATGCCTTCCGAATTGCTTACCGGATTAAATTACGCAGTCCTACACAATACCTATACCGTCTCATTACATTTCCTACCTTACATAACCACATCGAGAAACTCAGGGTAAATTATATCACTCGACGTTACCAAGATCATCATCCTCTTTTGTTGGATACGATGCATTATTCAGCAGTACACCCCGCACCTTCTCGCTTTATGCACACACTCCTGTCACTATTATTCACACTGTACTGCTACACCCTTCCACCGAATCATCCTGATATTCCTCTACTTGACGATTTTCATACTCACCTTCATCACCCTCTCATCTTCCCATCATAAAGTGCACAGTGACATTCCCTTTTAACTAACATGGGCTTCCCTCTGTCTCCATTATAGCCTAGAGTAGCCCCTAGGCAAGAAGATGGTTTCATTTGTGCTCGTACATAACCTGCGTGTTGTGGCGTGATTTGCACCTCATCTCATTCCTCATCTCCATAATCACAAGACTTATTCCTATATCGAAACCTTTATCTTATATATAAACATATGCCGCTAGCCTCATTTTCACATCATCATTACTTTCCTTTCATCAATCACCCTTGCTTAATAATATGAATAATACTTTGTTTCTTTCTCAATATGTATGTCGTGTAATATCCTGATTCTGTGTATCTATTACAGCATATATTGTACTTATTTTGTTTGTTTGTTTTTTTTGTCTTCTTTTCCTGTTCCATCCAATATATTAAGGTCGCAAATGGCCTTAAGTCCTCTGTTTTTGTTAATATGTTTACATAAATAAAGATTTTCTACTCCATAACATCCCTTAGACCAACCATTATCCTTGATCCAATAATTATTCGAATTTCCCTTACCTAAAAGAGGGCGTAACCCTCTAACAGGGTGCTAGCCGTTGGCTAGCTTTAAAAAAATGTATGTTAACAGTCGTATACCATATCGCGCTGTTACAATACCTCACGCTTTCAATCTGCCTGTTGTAACAAATAACTCCTCGGTGTTATCTCGTTAAATAAGTATGATTAATTATTACAATGAACCAATCAGATTTAAGCAAAAAGTAAATGTGACGTTATTTTTTATTTTAATTCACGAACGGAAACGAGAGGTAGTAACTAGGTCCAAAAGTACCTCATCCCTTTTTTCTCTTACCTTCTCAAAAATGAATGTATCCTTTCAAAGAAAACCATTACGCACTATTTGACAATTGTAGACCGTGTATGTTCGATATGCAATAATAAAAGAATGTCAACGATCCTAGCAACGAATACGCAACCACATGTTATACGATATAGCTGACACTTGCTTTTAAAAATATGATTATAAGCCAATACAAGAAGAAGTTTTTAAAAAATAGTTTGGAACATTTTTACTTAATTCACGATCTAGAACGATATAAATTATGGTTGTTATTTAAGAGGTCTTAGCGAGATCCAGGATCGCTCCTCGCCCTCTTTTATGCGTCTCAAATAAATTTAAGCTTTCATGGACACAGTTTTTGACAATTAAATATCGTGGTTCGAGTTTCAAGAGTCCCATTAATGAAAACTAAACTTAACCCAAAAGCTAAATATTCCTTCCAAAGTTTTCGATTTTTATACCAATACTAATACTAATTCATATTATTACTATATACTAATTCATAAGGAAATTAATCATCAAAAAACAGATCAAAGACCTTGGTTTTATTAAGTTTATACCGTAAAAGAAACGAAACAAACCATCATAACCTCCAAACTAAAAAATCTAGTTCAGTGATGTCATACAAACATATTAGCTCTGACTAAATACCTCTAATTCATTCGCACCAGCATTACTCCAAAGATAACGATATAAGGTAATAACATCTTATCAAAGCGGATAAAAATCTCCAAATTTTATGAAAGAAAATGAAACGAAATGAACAGCATTCAAAAACTCTATATTAATTCATAACCTAATAAATCATCAAAGAAGAGATCAAATACCTTGTTTTAGTAATTTTATACTCATAAAAGAAAAATAAACCACCAAAACCTCTGATCCAAAAATCGCAATTCAGTGACGTCATAGGAACGTGTTCGCCGGATCAAGGTACCTCTGATTCATTCGTGCATGGCCCCTGATTAAGCATAAGCAAAATTTCAATAGATGACGCAAAGCGTAGTCCAAAATATCTCTGACTCATTCGCACCAATGTTGCCAATTTGCGGAAAAAGTCGTTAAATCTAGTGGGTTTAACTTGTAAGATGACAAGAAAGAATAACGTTTCCGATTAGCGACTCTTTTGGTCATTTTTAAAAGACAACTTGTTGACTTACTTACAAATCTAGATACTTTTGTGCTGCGAATAACTTGTTCTACTGTAACCATGCATGATTAGCGCAAATCAGCTGATATATATGTTTCTTTTTTTATTTATTTTAAACAGCCAAAGAGTCGACGAGCTTGGAAACTATGTAGCTTATATCTCCAGAATCCCTCTTTGATTCCTACTATCACTGTTATACTACTACTGATTGCTACTTTGATTGCTACTACCATTTTCATAGGCCATTTCTGGGTGGCTAGTTCCTCCTCGGTTCCCGTCATGCTTTCTTCTTGTCTTCCTTGTTTCATGTGTATCCTTTGCTGTAATGACTCTTGTAAACAATACCACGTCTTGCATAAATAACATGTGTTTGCACTGACAAGTGATTTATTTGCACTTGGAAAGAAAATTCTAGCTAAAAGAGGAGCTTGATATTACCCTCTAATGTTGGGTTTCTCAATACTTTTCATAATAAACGTTTTTTTGTGAATTAATCCTTATCAACTTAAAATAAACTGTTATATATTTTGAATCCCCTTCTATATAAAGATGATGGGGTAAAGCTTTATCACAAATTATATCTTTGTGTCCCTCGTAGCTAAGCGGTTACCGTACACGTCTCTGGAGTAGGAGACACGGGTTCCATTTCCGGCTGGAGTTCATATGATTGGGATCCCAGGTTAAGTTGTAAGTCCACGTCTCATATAGCCTCACTGATGAAAGAGGCGATAAACTCAAATCGAAGTTAAATCTCGAAATATATGAGGATCGATTAAGAAGTAATGTTTCCATGGTTGAAGAGTGAACAGTGCTTAACGTAGAGAACAATTACACTTACAAGGTACGAAAAAGACTGAAATTCTGTTAACAAATAAAAACTCTAAAGCCATGGAGACATTATTTGTCAATAAATCCTTATAGTTTGTTGATTAAGTGGATTAGATTATAGGGTTCCTCTCAGCACCAAGGCTATTCAAGGTGTTGCTTCAAGGCTATCCATGCTTCAGAATCCTTCGGTACTTCCGTAACAGTTTTCATAGAGGTAGTTGGTGAGTACTTCAAGTTATATACCAGTAGCCAAACTCCCTCTGCAAAAGTTGCTGCGTGAGTACCTTAGAATTCTGAAACATTTATTTTTGGATTCTGCACATACTAGTTCCTAAGTGAAGTTTTGACTCGACTACGGTAGATCCCATAGATTTGGAGTTATGGACCTTTAAAGTTAATTTTTTTCATATTTTCGTCAGCCTATAACTCCGAAAGGAAGCATTTGTGCATCCAGGTTGGTATATATTTTTGTCTTATCTTGGTGTCAGAAATCACCTCCCAAACGTTGTCGGTGTTGTTTTGAAACACCCTGTATAAGACGTGGAACTTGTAACATAATTAAGTAGCGTCGTTCCACAGTATTGAGTTTTAGCATCAGTTTCTTTTATTAAAGAGGAAAATAGTTGTAAAAGAGAAGTATAAAATGTGATAATTGGTTATAACGATTACCCGACTCTATTTTTAGAAGAACTAATATCTTATAGCAAAAATTCAAGTTAATTAATCTACAATATAAAGTTAAATCCCTAAACACAAGTAATTTATAAGTATTAATAAATCTTAGATTAGTGGGAAAGAAAATAGTATTTTCTGGTATATTCTTATAAACTGTAGAACAGAGCTGAGTACAAAAGTCAAACAAAGCCCTTCTGACTACTATATGAATGCAATTAAATATCATCCATATTAATGAAAAAATATAGTTTTCACAGATAAAATCAAATGGGGGAAACTATACAGTCGTGGGCACCTTAAGGCATTTTTATCAAGTAATTAATTTATAACTTTTATACGTTTGGCCATATGTATCTAATATTTGTCAAATAATATTGTTACAGTATGGGCTTTAAAATAAATATGATATCGGACTGAAGTGTAACGTTAGGTGCGTGTAATATTTTTTTTAAAAAGTACTATAACTTTTATAGTGATGGGCCCTACAGAGACTGAGTTGGGCACTTTTGATTACAGTTATGGGCACCTGTGCAGAAATTTCTAAAATTATTTAATAATGTCAAGATACATTACTTTGTTACATAAATGCATAATACAGCATCTCGTTTTGATGTTTTGTAGTTTTGTAGTAACAATTTTAATAAAAAATTAAGAACTTATGAAATCAGGCACTCTGTTTGCCTAATCGCTGTCACTTTCAGTTTCGTCTAAGATCTGCAAACGCTGGATACAATAACATACATCATCATCGTAGGCTTCTTCACAGCAAGGAGGCAAACTTTATGAAAAGCCTGTCCACAGCGTTTGTAGTTCATTCCTTTTATACGAGCTCCTACACTCTCACCACACTGGTTATACAATCCAGAAAGTGAAAAAAGTGCGGTTTTCTAATTGTTCTTCCGTACTGTTTTCCAACACCCTCACTTTCAATATGTTTGAATCTTCTTTGGATGCTGAAGAAGAATGAACTCCCTCATTTTTGTTCTCTTGCAGTTCGCCAAAAAGCACTTGTTTAGCCAGAGGGGCAGAAGGTAATTTCTCCACATCAGCTCCAGTTATACCTGTACGTTCAGAAGAAAATACAGTAGATTAACACTAGGAGTATCTTCGTGTCTTTTTTCTACTTTCCCAGCTGGACCTGACTGTTTAACTTCTCTTTTCCTTTTTCTTCCTTTCTTGTTTTTCTTTTGTATTTCTTTTCTCTTTGCAACTCTTTCCATTTATCTGATGTTATTACAAATGGGAATCTTTGAATATTGCGACCTTTCCGCTTTGGTGTTTATGGCCATACCAAACAGTCCTTTAAAAGCGGCATATTAACCCGGTCAGTAATTCTGTTTTGATCTTTTGGTGTCACCTCAACTTGTAGAGAAGTGCTTGCTTCCTCAAGTTGTTCTGCTAAAGCACTTTCAGTCTGTTGTAATCTTGGTGAGTTTGAAGCTTCATCTGACGGCAACTCATCATTTGTGTGGATTTTTATGAGCGTTTCATCTTTAGAAAATTCTTCAAATATCTTACAGAGAAGGCGAAAATCTTCACATTTTTCTTCATGGCCATTTGCAGCTTTATCTGTAAACTGTTTTATCTGGTTATACTTCTCGGGCCCAAGTAAATCACAATACTTCTCATAAGTCAAATCATGAAAACTTGATTGCATTTAAATTGTATTTAAATAATCTTGAAAATAATTCAGTCCTCACTCAGCGCCGCAAACTAACTTGGGCAGCTACCTGAGTGAAAACGCTGTGATTAGTTTCTTAAAAGCCGATATTAACAGCAGTGGCAAATGATGTGCGGAATAATCACATCCGAGGCATCAATGCAAAAATCACCGATAGACACTGGCCATTACATCACAGAATTCAGCTTAAAAAGCAACTAGGCCTATTTCATACGTACAATAAGTGATGGCGTACAATAAGTGTACAATATAACTTCACGTGTAAGTACTGTACATGGCCACAACGTAAGTCACTGGCGTATCTCCTAGCACGAGGACTGTAGCTATATTTTAAATGTAATCATGTGTGATAAATATGAATAGGCCTTGTTATTAATTTTCAAGGAAAAAACTGTACACTTAGCAATATGAAAAAAGAGGTTTCGGACTTCCAACGCACATTGACGTTTGTGGAGTGCTTCCCCTTCTTGTTCATTTTTGGGATCATGATCTAGGTCTAGCTGAGTCGAAGCGTCGAAACCTTCCTTTTATATTGGTAAGAGTGCAGATTTCCTCCTTTTCCCTAAAATTAAATGTAACCAGATACATGAGAAACTTAAATCTACTTAAGTAACCTGATTACAATGGGCCCTATACCGAGATCGTAGTTATACACTCCCTTGTACATTTTTTCCAGAAAGGAGTCTCTATAAAATAAGCCTAGTTCTCTTGTTATGCTTAATCACGGCCGCCTTTATTATTATACAAGCCAGTCTTGAAATAGCAACTGCGCCTTTTTGCCTTCCACAGACTATCCACCCAGCACAGCCGGCTGCCCAAATTCTCTGCATTAATGTCTAGAGAAGGGGAGGATCCTCGCTAAAATGGTAGAGAAATAGTCTGTGGACTGCCAACTGTTGAAGATGGATAGTCTATGGCAGGCCGATTTGCGCAGTTGCCACATTCAAGGTCCTGGCTTGTATAACAAAGGAGGGCGTGGCTTAATCCAATATAAACATACAGTGATGGGCATAGTGAGTTTACAGTAATGGGCACTGGGCCCATCACTGTTAAATAACCTTTAAATTTCATGAAATTTTCGTGCAAGAAACACGACAGCCTGAAATGCACTTTAGGCTTAAAATAACGACAAAAAAAATCATATAGTAAAATATAGTTATGGGCACTATGTGCCCATCACTGTCATGTTCCATTAAATTAAAATACAGTGGTGAGCACCTCATGATTTGAGAGCAAAACTCATTTAGACTTACATCTCGTTAGCATGAAGTGCTGTTATCGTTTAATAATCACTCAAAACACAAAATTTTAATTTCCAATTCATTTATAATGAAACAAAACCTTAATCAGTACACCTATCTGATTAAAAGAATTCTTTAGAAATGAACAACAACCATCACAACGTTTCACATCGCGCACCTTTCTACACTCCGCCACACACACGAAAGAAGGAAGACAATTGACAAACTGTGAGTGTACGTAAAGAAGAAAAGCGTACCAACATTTGAAAATCGTCAATAGCTCGCTACAGGCGCTCAGACTCTTATTATTTGAAAATAATTTGCATAGGTGCCCATCACTATCAGAGTGCCCACGACTGTATAGTTTCCCCTGTATAAGCAAAAGTATTAACATCAAGTATAGAAATGGCAATTACACTTATCAATATACAGTACATATTGATATACAGTATATATAGTAGATATTGATAGAATACGATATCTTCCACATACATATCTCATGCGACTTTTATTCTATAGGTGCTTTTAAACTTGTAGAACTGGTTATATGGGATCAAGAAATCGTAGAACTTGGAATCTTCCACAATAAACTCTTCACAAAATACGAATATAATGAAATGTAACCTTAATTTCCCTAATGATTTTGACGAGATAGAATGTCTTTAGTAGAACTTCATCAATAATAAAGTTGCACCGTTCAATCCACAATCAATGTATTGTATTTGATAACATATTGCTACAGTATTTGCCACATCATGTTCGTATTAATAAGTTATAATATTAACAAATTATAATATCATGAAAGTTTGTTCAACAAAACAATTATGTCTTATGTGTGTACTTATAGCAGCATTATACATTTTCATACAAAATCTTTTATAATACAATTGTGTTGGACACTAGACAATTGTCACAATATGTTGCTTACTTTTCATGTCCTGAAAATTCTTCGTGCAAGAGAAGATAAAGTTGGCTTGTTGCAATGTAGTCTCAAAAAGTCTCGTAAGAATAATAAAACAGTTGTTGTTGGTCTTACCCTTTCTTAAATTTTAAGTATAAAATAACAGTAATATTGCGGAACAAATATAATAATATAATCATTCCCTTTTTCTTTTCGAGTCATCTATTGTGTCAAAGCAGAATTTTGTTTGAAGATATTTTACAAACACGTACATCACTTTCTACACGCTTTTTTTGGCTCTGTCTAAAAATGCCTTTGGATTATAGGCAACTTCTTGTAGGTCATATATCACTTATCGCGCAAATTCATTATTGATTCTATCATTTAACTTGAAATTATTTATTTCTCACCACTGTGTGTACCTTTCTCAAATTGGCTTGCGGACCCCCTGATATCGTCTTGCCTACCCCAGGTTGGGAAAGGCTGGTGTTAAGTATTAAACAACGCTTATTTCTTACTTGAATTCTAGTCGTTACTAGTTTCCATGTTGGGAGAATCTAAAGTTCAGATTCAACGTGGAAAAAAATGTCTTTCACTTTTAACAATCCTTAAGACAACCTACTACTAATGGTGTAATATTTTACGTTTATTTTTATTAATAAATAGTACAGCTCGTATCGTAAATCCAACCGATTAGATATTAACATATCTGCACAATTTCTAGTTAATAATACGATAATAGATTTATAATCTGAATTATTACCTTCTTAATACCATCAAAAATAGAAGAGTTTGAACACTTGGACACTTGTATTTCAATTCTTATTTTTTTGGTTATTTTATAGTTAGATAGTCACCAGGAAGCTAAGACATTTTATCAATCGAACAGATGAATTGAATAGAACCTGTAGTTCCTTGTAGGATAATATCTCATCTTTCACTTTTTCAGCTGAGAGAAACAAGTGAATTAAATGTTCTTTAATTATCATAAAATAAAACAACCTTATGTATATTTTCAACGGACGTAAAACGTTCGTTACTGAATTTTCTATGTCTGTGTGTCCCTCTATCTGTCCGTATGCCCGTTATTTGCGATATTTTCAATTTTGAGTTCTGTATTCGATAGAGCATCAAAAACTATCCTACAAAGTGATTACATTTTTTGCGTCATTCTTATCGTTTCCAAGATATCAGTAAAAAAAGATGGCCGATTTTCGGAGATTTAAGGAGCCATGTGTTGGGAACCGTAAATCATAGAGAGATGATATTTTGCGAATTTTTGCACGAAAGAGAAGAAGGTGTTGATAAAAAGATTTACTTTTATATGTAAGAACAATCACAGCTATCCTTCCTGCTCCATCTCTCCATTCTTTTTAATTTCCTTCTGGCAATGCTCTTGGAGCACTCTCAACTTGTTAAGGTAACAGAGACTACTTTGACTGATATTGTTTCTAATTTTCTTTGTCCTAACGTAATAGGAAGCAATATTTTCCTACATGACTATCAGTGTCTGTTATGTTCCTTGCATAGCCTTGGAAACATTTCAATGGAAAAAGTGATGACACTAAGGAATAGTCCAAACGCAAGAATGTAAAATGATGATTGAAGATGATAAATAGATAACGAGATATCTTCCTCTTTTGCACGATAATAAGTTTCATGCAAACTATTAATTTCATATTGCTCCTTCCTCCATTTATGAGCAAGACCTCCATCTACGAGTATCTGCATCAGAACATTCATTCTCGGGAGGTATGGAGAATGCTTAGGCACAGGATAAGATAGAGGAACTGATCCTAAATGATCGCTTGAAATATGAAAGATAGGACCACTTTTGTGTGGTTTGGTACTTTTAGCTACCGATCTAGCAAAACTATCCAGTTCAATTACAATTCGGTCCTGCTTTTCTGCAAGTGCAGGAATGGAATTAAATCCAGTGTCTAACCTCCTTCGTCTGAATATTTCTCTCATTATTGGGTCAGATTTGTCGGATATTAGACCAATATAATCATGATATAATACAACTGGGAGACTGGATTTGGCAACATCTTCCCTTGTTTCAATTGCAGGGTTTAACTAAGGATTGACAATGTAACTTAATAAAAGACTTTGATACAGAGTACTGATTACTAGAAATCCCATAACTGAAAGAATAAATATTGTTCTCAGTGTTAATTTGTGAGGAATGGGTACAGATATCCCCAGAACAATTGATAACACATACAGAATGGTTTCAATAATGCTTAGAGGTTGATACTTTTGTGAAAGTATGTATTTGCTGAAATGAATTGAGAATATAACGAAGATGATCAGTCCAGCAACTATAGCCCATAATCGCTTACTGAACGCCATGAAAATGTTCTTCCACTGTGGAACAGGAGTCGCTCGCGGGGTAACAAAAGTAAAAGCTGTAAAGTACGGTATTGTCGTATATTCTATTACATCGCACCAGCCAAGGAAAAGGGGGATCGGACTACTCAAGACGTCTGCAGAGGAACTTAACGTAGATGCCAGTTCGTTAAATTCAGCTTCCAAAATTTGATTATCATCCTTCATTACGGGCCTTACTGTAAAGTTCATACTATTTACCACTGTACGAATTGTTTTATATGTTAGATAATATGTTCCATCTTTTTTCATTTGGACTGTTTTTACTGTAATTAGGTTCAATACCAAAACATCCAAAGGGTAGCGTTGAACATTCTTTGTCTTATCTTGGAAAAGAACGGATGCATCTGACATGTTATGTTCTAATATATCGAATTGTTGATGATTTTTCCTCTTAAATTCATTGTACGACACGCAAACTATTCGGTGTGGTTTAGGCAAATCATGTAGCGTCGAGCAATATTGGTTTTCTACCAGAACTACTACGTTCGAAGATTTAATTTTCCAAAATATATTAAAAATTCTACGAAAATCGGTATTTACCGTGTTATCTGTGAGCAAAACAGTTATTTTTGCTCTCCCATTCCAGTAATCTAGTTGCTGAGTTCCAGATACAATGTTGGAAATGTAACTGACATCACGAATGAAGAATACGAAACATTCACTTTTACCAATTGGTTTGTATTTATAGGAGGGAAGTTCTGCCTTTGTTCCATTCTTTTCTGTCCAATAATGTAAGGTTAAAGGTGTGTGACATTTCTGGTTCAAATATTTCAAAAATAAACTGATATCACCCGAGACATCAAACAAACTAATAATACTTAGTTGATTCGAACTACTGCAATGTATTGAACAAATCGTCGAAAGTGCATCTATCATTCCCCAATGACAATTACTACTTGTAAAATTGTCTGGTCCCAAATAATTTCTGGCATGACAAATTTCAGCAATGTTCAGAACAATTAATATTCTTATTGAGAATTGCCATGTCGGAAGATATTGTTCCATCTTCAGATTTGGGTATGATCAGTTAGAAATCTGTAATGTAGAAGTAGGTTATTATACACTATAGAATATATTGAATTTCAATAAATATTCATCAAAACACACATTGGTGAAATTATAATTCTGAAATTTTTGTTAAAACATTGGAACCTAAAGGATCTCAATTTCTTAGTTACATATTTTGCTTATAATGATATCATCATGATATAATTATATCTTTGAAATTTTAAAGAATATTATAATATTGGAATAGTACTTCTAATCATCTGTAGATTACCCATTCATAAAAAGCTAATACAGTATGAAAGTATCTTTACTCCTTTAACCAGATTACTATCCGGAAGGTCTGCTAATATTGTGTTTTTTCTGCAGCATTGTCCTAAATTTGACTCCAGTGAATAGATTTCGGGACTTAACAATCTGTGTTAATTTTATAGCAAACGTCTTTATGACTACTCCTTTTTACACGTTAACGTGACAACATGGATTAATAGAGTACATTATTAGGCTTTGTTATCCATCTACTTCCTACTCTATTCATCGCTTTTTCCTATTCTATTGTCTAAAGGAATGTAATACAAAAATAATAAACACAGTTTTGACAAGTGTTTACACTCTGAGGCGATAAGGTCATACTTAAAAAATATTTGCTCATGGCAGAGCTTTGCTGATAAAATTTTCTTTCCAGAAAAAAAGGGGCAAAAGGTGTTGCTGGTGATGTTTAAAATTTGTTACTGCTTGAGTTCATAGATACAGTCTCATATGTTTTACTCTGGTTTTCCCTTCCCCACTTCCTTCCTCCATTAGGTTATACGGGCTTTGTTTGGAGAAAAACATACTTCGCATTTGTGATAAGAAACAATTCTTTGGTCTGAAGGATTTTGTATGTGCTAGAACGTTGTTTTCTTGCTTGTGTGGGCTAGTGACAAGGAATCTTTTACATTTTCCTGTCTGGTTTGTGTACTTCTGCAGCACGAAAGAAATTATTTTTTCTATGTTTTTGTACCCTTTAACATAATCAGGTAATATTTTTCCCTCGTAAATAGAAACAATATCATACTGGTGCTCAGTGAAAATATATAGAATACCATCGCACATTTTTAAGGTATGTTATAAGCACGTACTGAGCTCCGCAAAAAGTTCGCATATACTGTAACTTCCACATTTCCATTAATAACTCAGTTTTCTCCAGATATTATTGCTTCTTTGTGCTTTCTTTGACAAGGAAGTGTAGTAATGAATAAATGTTTATGCTTTTCGAGAAAGAAATAATGCAAAACAAGAAAATTTTAAGCAAAACACCTTTATTGTTATGAAACCTTAATCAGTCAAATAATTACGCGAAGAATATTCCAACGGAAATTACAGGGAAAATGACTCGACACACTGCGCAGGTATTCGGAACATTCACAAAAATATATGCTAAATGTAAAGAAGATTAGACGTTCAAACTGCATATTTCTGGGATCAGCATAGAATTCGCACTTCACTCACAGTTCCAATATGCCTAATCAATCAATATCTGAAGTTGAAATTACTGAAAAATTAGAACATGTCTATTTAAAACTCCAAGTGTGAACATGCACTTGGAGCTATCTATTAGCAATATTTCAGCACACTCTCTCGTAAGTTGCCTCCGTGGCAAGCGGGTTTAATCAGGATGTTTGAGTCCTCGAATATAGGATCGACAGTTCGAGTCTGAATGCGGAATGCGTTTTTTAGTATACGGAAATCCTTTTTTTTTAAAATATAAATCGCTACTTTGAAGTGCTTGAAGAAAAAAAAATCGGATGAACTGTCCGTTTCAAGGCTCAATCAAATTTATTCGACATGTCCGTCATTTATATATGAAACCCTAAAATGAAGAACGTAAACCTATTATAATGAGAACAGATTTTTGAGTTGAGAGTTTATTTCTGATATATATATATATATATATGACCCCCAAGTCTGCTCGGCCTACGACCTCACCTTTCTTATCTATCGGCCTTTGCATCAACAGTGAATTTCGTGAACTTGCTCCTTATATTTCCTGAATCTTCCCATCCAGGAGCTTCTCCCTCATACACTGTCTTTCTTCTGCCTACGGCCTCGCACCTCTCGAACCCACAATTCTATCGTTTCTTTTCCTATTTCAACTATCTAAAAGATAAGATTTTGTATCCGAAAAAAAAACGCCCATTTAAATAGCATGGGAATGTCTTCATCCCCCTTTAGACCCTTAAGAAATTAAAAATATTCACTTTTGGCAATTTTCCTGTCAGTCCTGGAAGGCTGCAATCATGCAAAATTTCATCATTCTAATCCTGCAGGTAGTGCGTAAACATTTTGGGGCGTAGAAGACGTACCATGTAAATAATATGGGAAGGATTTTTTAGTTCCCCATGAAATCTTTCTATATTAAGAAACTTTTATTTCTGATGAATAATTTACGTTAGGTAACGCTAACGAAAACCCACAAGCATACTGAATTTCAAGTTTCTATTCCAATTCTAAGTACCTAAAACATGAGATTATAGGTCCAAAGAAGACCCATTTACATAACATGGGGAAATTCTTCATCCCCTCTTTACACCCCATAAAAATTAAAAATATTCAATTTTGGAAATTCTCTTGTGGGTTTGTTTTTAAATGCTCCAATCATGTCAAGTTTCATCATTGTAGACTTACAGGAAGTGCTCAATAATTTGGGTGTATAAAAGGTATTCCATATAAATAACATGGGAAAGGTTTTTGAGTTCTCTATAAAACTATTCCAATTTTGAAATTTTTCATTTTTACTGATTTACTTAGATAGTACTAACGAAAAGGTACAAGCATACCAAATTTCAAGCTTTTATTCCAAATTCTAAGTACCTAAAACATGAGATTAACGGTCCAAAAAAGGCCCATTTATATAACATAGAGAAACTCCTCATCCCCTCTTTAGACCCCCTAAAAATTAAAAATATTCACTTTTGGCAATTTTCCTGTCGGTTAGTTCCGGAAAGCTACAGCCATACCAAATTTAATCATTGTAGCCCTACAGGGAGTGCTCAATAATGTATCTAATCTCACGTAGTTTTATATATAGTTAGTATATATAGATAGTTAGTATATATATATATAAGCTTGGAAGACCTAGACGCAGATGGGAGGACAATATTAAGATGGATCTCGCAGAGATTGTAATGCAAAATAGAAATTGGATGCAGTTAGCTAAGGATACAAGTCAGTGGAGAGCTTTTGTAAACGCGGCATTGAACCTCCGGGTTCTATAGGCCATATACAGTAGTTAGTTAGTTATATAAACTTGTATTTTTCATTAAAAGATTAGTATAATTCATTATATAATTTTTATAAAGGAATTTAAAAGTCACGTAGAAAATATATATTGCTTAAACTCAAATTAAATCGAAATTCCAGTAATCTTAAATACCTTACAGTAGTAATTGCCCCACTTGGCCGAAGTTTGGACTTTGACCCCGACCTTTATGACGTCATAGGTCAAAGGTCAATGACCTTGGCCCGGGGTCAATGACCTAGAGGTACTTAGGACCACCCCCTCTAAATTTTGGCAGGGGTACCTTGGCCCACCCCCTAAATTTTGCCAGGGGTACATAGGACCACCCCCTAAATTTTGGAAATTGCCAAATCTAAAAATTTGGTATGGTAGCCTAGGACCATAGTATGTACCTGTATCAGTATTGGGGGTCTATATCGTTCCCTTTCATGGATAAAAAATTGCCAAAAAATCAAATTTCGGGGGTTTTTGACCTAATTTATCCCCTTTGATGAGGTGTTATTACCCTATATGGTTATACAGGCGTATACAGGGGTCCATTACCTTTCATAAAACATGGGTATATTAATGCACCCCTTGAAAAATTTGGAAGGGGTACCTTGGCCCACCACTTAAATTTTGGAAATTGACCAATTTAAACATTGAGTATTATAGTACAGGACCCTAATATGTATTATGATAAATTTGGGTGGTCCACCTCATTTCCTTCTAGGGGTACAAAATTGCCAAAAATATAAACGTAAGCAGTACGTTATACCACGTGTTTGGTTTTTGGTCGATTTTATCCCCTTTGATGAGGTGTTATTATCCTATATAGTTATATGATCATGTATAGGGGTCCATTCCCTTTCATAAGATATGGGTATATTTGTGCACCCCGGGAGGGGTACCTTGGCCCACCCCCTTAAATTTTGGAAATTGCCCAATTTCAACATTTGGCATTATAGTACTGGACCCTAACATGTATTATGATAAATTTGGGTGGTCCACCTCGTTCCTTTTTAGGGGTACAAAATTGCCAAAATTTTAGTACAACCACGTGTTTGGTATTTGGTACATTTTATACCCCTTTGATGAGGTCCTATTACCTTATATGGTTGTATGGTCATGTATAGGGGTCCATTATCTATCATAAGACATGGGTACATTGGTGCACCCCGGGAGGGGTACCTTGGCCCACCCCTTAAATTTTGGAAAATGACCAATTTAAACATTTGGTATTATAGTACAGGACCTCAATCTGTATCATGATAAATTTGGATGGCCCACATCGTTCCCTTTTAGGGGTACAAAATTGCCAAAATATAAACGTTGTATCACGTGTTTGGTTTTTGGTCCATTTTATCCCCTTTGATGAGATTCTATGATTACAGGGGTCCATTTCCTATCATAAGACATGGGTATATTGTTGCACTCTTCTTAAATTTTGGCAATGGGGGTCCACTGAAATTGTCCAATTGAAGCATAGTACAGGACCTCAATATGTTTCGGTGGTCCTATTGTCAAATTTTTAAGTACAACCACGTGTTCGGTTACTGACTCAATTTATCCTATTTGATAAGGTTATAAGGTATGGACGGGTCCCCTTTCAATTTGGTAGGACCCTTCGGGTGTAGTACGGTCACGTGATCAATGATTTGGTTTTGATGCGCGACGAGGTCCCTGGTCAATGTTCTCTAGGAATTAGGTGGAAACTTTGCCCAGGGTTCTCGTCTTATATCGCACAGTTTTTTAGGAGAATCTGATAACGTTATATGTGGAATGGACAATAAAAATACATAAATAAGCATAAATTGTATTTTCTTAATTTTTTGGTTTCTTCTTTTTCTTTCTTGTTACACTAAGGTATTGACAATGTTTGTATATTGAGCTGGGTTTCTTCATTAGACCGCCTCCTCTTCTTGATTGTAATGATTTGTTTCCATGTTTTGCAGCATAGCGCCCGTTTGCAAAGCTTCGTATTGTGAATTCTGTAAAAAAGAACGAGGAAAAAGATGATTAGTATAGAAATAGATGATGATAAAACAAATACACTTGATAACAAACAGAACAAATACACAAACAAATACACAATGATAAATATGATAAAATTACCTGGAATGTACATTGCAGCAGTCTACGATCATTAACCGTGGGTACTGTTGTGAACAAATATTGAATTTCACGCAGAGATTTTCCTTGGGCTTTACAGCACAAATAAAAATAAGCATAATAGCCACATACGGATGAACCAAGACTTTGCATTTGGCTATTATTATATTTATAGTACATACAATGAAGTTTTCAGAATGCAACATGTTGTGGTACATAAGGAGGAAGGCCATAGCTGTCAAAATATTCTCCAACACCGCGATTATCAATATAAATTGCAATCCAATGACTTCCTAGTTTTGTAGATGGATCTGTATTTACAATGATTGCCAGAGGAAGAGAAATCCGTGAGGGCAACTCATCGCTTGCAAATACCCCAGTAAAATGATTTCTGAACAATGGACTACCGTTTAAAGCACTAGCTAATTGTAATGTATTCAACATCGTGAATGGAAATGATATATAACGTATACGTACCTTGTAATTTAAAAGTCCAGGATAATGTTGCGCTGGTGGTCTATCTCTAGGAGTGAGGAAAACTCCCCATACACAATACAGTTTGCAGGTGCTGCTAATTTCTCTTGGAAATGAACTTCCAATCGGATTGCTCCATGTCGTTGTAAATTCCAATAGTGACAATCTCCAGCAGAAGAATCGGGAGTTACGTCAAATACAAACAGTGTATATCCATTCTTGTAGTCGGCTCTTGAAATTGTATTTCCAGTATTGGTAAAATGTATGCCAGAGCCTGAGAACAATATGTGGTACGATGAAATGTAGAGATTTTCTTCAACGTTGGGTTGCAATGGTTTTGAAGGTACAGCTTTTCCATCCACGTACAATGTAAAGAAATTAATGTTTAGATGTTGAAATTCAAATGGATTGCTGGTAATAGTTCCACTGGATGCTTCATTCGATGTAAATCCTACAATAATGCGATTTGGCAATGTTCCCATAAACAGTTTTGGATTCTATATCCTCCGGGATGGTAAATGATTTCATTTGAACCCTTGTCAGAGGATACTTTGCCGGTGTAGATTGTAAAATTTTATTGTGTGCCAATTTGACACTAGGGCTGATGCTGACTTTCTTCACCTGCAACGATGCATCTAGAATATTGATTTTTGCATTGACACCACTTTCACCGGCCATGAGACAAAAGTTTGGTTTTGCAGGAATAAGTTTCACACGTAATTCCACTCCATGAATTAAAAATTTATCTTGGTTAAAAATGTCACAATGAAGATGTCCAATCATATCGAATTTCATACTTTGTTTTGTCAGTTCATAGCGTTGTTGAAATCCTTTGTTCTCACTTGTGGTTGCGTTCATATGACCAGCCGTATCTTGAAACCACATTGCTGTTTGTAAATGTGTATTTTTAGCTCCATCACTATAATTGAGCAGTTTTTCCATGTACGAACGATATGGATGATTATGTGACGGAAATGAAATCAGTTTATTGTTCAAGTAGATTTGTACTTCACTAAACATAGCATTTAGAAAATCATTGACAGGTGCAATTGCTTTATCCGTATTGGTGAAGGAGGAACCATCTGGTTTCACAATTTGTGCTTGGATGTATAATAAGGTTTGTGGCAAATCAATATATTCATCACTGCTACCACTCACTACAAATTCTATTGGTGAATTTTCAGCTATTGAACTAATTGGTTTGTAGCCTATAATACGATTGTCCAGAACACTGGTTTGCGTGGGTAACGTTGAAAAAATGTCCAATTCACTTTTTACACATTCACAGGATTGATGATGTAAGAAAGCCATCGTTGAATTAATCAAAAATATCTGGTGACGATGCCAATGATTTCTTCTTCTTCTTATGTGATAATTTACGTCTCTTCGTAGGATTGATGATGTTGTTGATCGTTGGAAGGTCAACCTCAAACTGAGCAGTCATCCCATTTTCGTTTATGATATCCACTTCCCAGCATATTTTTCAACTTATTTTTAGCTTTTTCTTGTAAATTTGATTTTGCCTCTTGCATACGTTGATGAAACGATTCTTCCAGCGGTTGATTCGAGATCACCACATCATTAATCATATTGGCACCTGATTTTAATAATTCTTTTCCCACAGTTTTAGCGCCTTGCTTCACAAGTGGTAACACTGAACGAAATAAGCCACCAAGGAAACTTCCAATGCCATGTCCTGCTTGATAGGGACTTCCCACATAGACGTTGCCGATACCGGACAACGCTTGTTTTTGGTAATATTGCAAATACGGATCAGTCATGACGACGACGGAAATGTAGTTTTGTACACACCGTTCCAAAGGTGAATGGCATACGATGACCTGTGCTGTCCCTTATATCGATTTGTATTTGCTCAAAATTCATTTTTTTTCCACCGGAACATAATGTGCAGGATTAAAGATTTGTACTGCATGACTTCCAAAAGTATGATTCACAGGATCCATGTTGACAATTCGTAGCAAGGGTACCATTGTGTCTCCAACAATGACAGATTCAATAATGTCACAATAGACGTACATTTGTGATGGTAAACCTAATCGTACATCCGGTGTATATTGTCCCTTTTCCATATCTTTTAAATCACTTTTCGGTTCAAATCCAAGCATTAAACTAACACTTGGTGAGATTTGTACAGAAGTATGGATTTCCTTTTTGGGATGTCTTATGAGGCATATATTATTAGTTGCGTCATGAGATATAAATAAATTGGTTTCTTTATGATGTATATTAATTGCATGAATAAGATCCCGTATATTGTTATAATAGCGTACAGGGATCGTTACAACCTTCCACGGTTCTTGGTCATTACTACTTGATGATTTGTAATATATTTTATTGTTTTTACTGTTAATGTTCAGCAAAGAATGTGGATAATGAATCTCTACAATTGCCACATCCCATTTCTGGCGAAACTCTACACGTCGTTGTAATTTCGTAATATATGAGGTCAATGTATTTTCTGGAAAATAATCCATGGAACTATTACTGGGAAGTGTAACGTAAAAATCTTGATCAGGTTCCATTCTTCTTCTTCAATGAAGTTGCAGGAATCCACGAATTGAATGAGGAAGGATATCCTTTCCACTGGACGAGATACTCCTTTCTGCGACCTTTTGTTCTTGTACGTAATATTTTATCGATGAGGAACGTCGAAGGGAGCGGCACTGGCTGTAATTCTTCTCTGTAGAAAACACCATCGATGAGTTGATGATTTAAATCCTCTAGTCGATACACTGGTGGGTTTCTTGGTACAATGGCTTTTACTCTAAATATTTCCCAAGTCCAGTTCTCGAGGTAACCCTTGTCAAAGATACGTTTTGTTTTACTTATACGAACAGTATCACCAACAGATAAATCCGTATCTTGTTTTGAACGTTGTAGCTTTTTGTCGTATAAGTTATGCCACACCTACAGTAAATTGTCCTGAGAAACGTTTGCAGGTGCCATTTTAATACTGGAATGCCGACTTTCATTGTATGATTTTACAAGTAAAGGCAATACTTTGATGTAATTGTATGTTTGATATTTGGTAAAGTATTTCCACATACGATGTTTCAATGTCTGATTAAATCTTTCTGCGATGCTGGCTTTAATATCTGGATCCTTTGTTGTAACATGTTGCACGTTGTGTTTCCTGAGAAACTTTTGTACTGTCTTGTTGGTAAATTCAGTTCCTTGATCACTACGTAGCACAATTGGTTTCCTGTCCTGGAAAATCATTTCAAATGCATTCACTATATCCTCGGCACTTTTTGATTTTAGTGGTACAGCCCATCCGTACCGACTAAACACATCAATCACCGTAAGAATATAGCGGTAATTGTCATTATAGTTTTGAAGTGATTGTAAATCATTTAAATCACATTCCCATTGATCATCAATATTGTTAACAAGATAAAAATCTCTACGGAAACGACGACGTACAGGACGATGTAACGTGTAGGTAGGTTGTTTGTTTAACCGAAGTTTTATTTTGGCTAGAGGTATAGATTTTCCTGTGGCTTGCCATAATTTCTTTGCAGTAGAAAATGATGCAGGATGTGCAGGATTGTAATAAATGGATTTCAACTTTTTGTTCATGGTTTGTACGTTGACCATTGTGGAATGATACGTTTTCTTTTTGGTCGGACTTCTAAAACATCATCATCATCATCTTCTTCTTCTTCTTCTCCGGAAGAAAATAATTCAGGTGCCGGTTTTGGTGGTGCAGATCCTTCAGATGCTGTTGTAGTATTATGCTTGATAATATAGTTTAATCTTCGTGGATTACCAATCAATTCTTGAGGTGTGTTTGACGATGCAAGATAGTTGCAAAACAATTCCCAGCCTTGAGGATTAGAATGTTTCCTCGGTCGAGTCACATCGCACATTAAATCTACAATATTGGATCCATGTAGTTTATTATCATTGATGTACACTGTTCCTTTATGATCCCACGTAATTGCGTCATCTTGTTTTAAACGACGGAATAGTAGTTCGGCTTTCTTACGATACATTTGTGGTATTGCGGCTAAAAATTCTTGTTTCGTGCTATCGTCAACATTCGGGACGCCACTATCAGGTTTCATTGATGTAATTGTAAGTGGTATTGGTTCTTCTTGTTTACGTATCACATAAAGATATTTCTGTAATATTCTATTGTACTGATTCCATTTTTCTTCATCACTTGGATACGATGTATTCAATATAGATTGCATTTCACGATCGAGATTAGATTCTCGATTTTCACTCACACGGGATGATGATGCATGCATTCGTTCAAGCATTTCTGGTGGCACTAAAACCATCTTCTTGCTATGTTCCATGAAGTTTATTGTTTAAACAAAATACTGGATAACACACTTCCTACAATAGGTGCAAGTAATGCACGTAAGAATCCTCCTTGTTGTACGGCTAAATGTTTCTTCTTTTTATCCAATGATTTTGTATTGTCTACGAGATAGCGGAGCGTGTTCTTGTAACGCTTTAATCTTGATTTCTGCGCACTTGTCAGTGGAACATTGCCTTTTAAGACATTATAACAACATTCACAAATACTATGAATTAATGAAGCGTCTGCATTGGCAATAATAGCTTTACGCAATCTTGGTTTAGCTTTGTGCAGAGCACGTAGCAGATCAGCGTGTTTCACTGTAGGAGACATCGTGACAGACTAAGTCATTCTTTTCACATGCACAATAATTTAAACATGTTTTGTTGGTACGTAAACATAATGATGCAAATCGTCGGGAAAAATATTTGTACGAAATCGCATTTCATCGGGTGTATCTTGTTTAAGATCCATCAGTAAATAACCATGTGGATTTCTTGTTGCGTCTGCATAACTTTCTTGTTGAAACAGTGGATGCTCAGGCATGATTTGATAACTCATATGCTTGATTTGTGACTTGTCACGTGGATTTTTAAACAACACCAAATACGAACAATTTAAACTCATATTTCTATTTGCTTTACTTTGATGAAATACATTTTGTGTTATAAAAATCACACTAATATTTCGATGATGTGATCCTTTTGTGAACATATCAACAATATCACTATTCACTTCTCGCATATGGTCATCAATAATAATCAAATGTGGTCCATCTTGAGGCTGAAAATCTTTTATTCGTGGAAGTCCTTCGTGAAATTCTACTGGAACCGGCATTGTTGCATACACGTCTTGCCATTCTGCATAATACCAGTATATCTTACGAAATTTTGCATTGATCATGGTTGGGAGATGTGACAGTAATCGCTTCACAAAATTCGATTTTCCACACCCACTAGGCCCTGCGAGAATACAGGTAAATGGATGTTTCCACTGTGTATCCATGATGAACACTA
This sequence comes from Thermobia domestica, assembly GCF_964235325.1. Taxonomy (NCBI): domain Eukaryota; kingdom Metazoa; phylum Arthropoda; class Insecta; order Zygentoma; family Lepismatidae; genus Thermobia; species Thermobia domestica. The sequence goes on from NC_137454.1 coordinate 35,219,790, forward strand.
ACACCTTGTTTCAAAAATGATGCGTATTTAAAGCGAGTACAATTTTTTTTGTTTTAGTTTGTAAATTCTTGCACTCACTGGTGTGAAAAGGAAAAAACCGTTCATCTGTTTATCGAATAGTTGAAAACCGTTTATTTTTTAATCGAATAGTTAAAAACCGGATAACATTTAACGGTTAACCGTAAAAGCTGATCACTCATTTAAATTCTATTTGAAAAATTTTTCGTTTCAAATTTGTTTTGAAATTTTTGTTTCAAAAATTTTCTTTGAAAATTTTTGTTTCAAAATTTTTTCAAATTTTTTGTTTGAAATTTTTGTTTGTAAATTTATTGTTTCAAAACTTTTTGATGGAAAATTTTTCGTTTCAAATTTTCTTGTTGAAAATTTTTCGTTTCAAAATTTTTGTTTGAAATTTTTGCGTTTCAAATTTTTGTTTTGAAAACTGTTTAGTTTCAAGATTTTTGTTTAAAAGTTTTCGTTTCAATTTTTGCTTTGATTTTTTTAGTTTGAAAGTTGAAAAGAAAGTTTTAAATGGCATGAATCTTGTTCAAAGTTTCCACCTAATTCCTAGAGAACATTGACCAGGGACCTCGTCGCGCATCAAAACCAAATCATTGATCACGTGACCGTACTACACCCGAAGGGTCCTACCAAATTGAAAGGGGATACCCGTCCATACCTTATAACCTTATCAAATAGGATAAATTGAGTCAGTAACCGAACACGTGGTTGTACTTAAAAATTTGACAATAGGACCACCGAAACATATTGAGGTCCTGTACTATGCTTCAATTGGACAATTTCAGTGGACCCCCATTGCCAAAATTTAAGAAGAGTGCAACAATATACCCATGTCTTATGATAGGAAATGGACCCCTGTAATCATAGAATCTCATCAAAGGGGATAAAATGGACCAAAAACCAAACACGTGATACAACGTTTATATTTTGGCAATTTTGTACCCCTAAAAGGGAACGATGTGGACCATCCAAATTTATCATGATACAGATTGAGGTCCTGTACTATAATACCAAATGTTTAAATTGGTCATTTTCCAAAATTTAAGGGGTGGGCCAAGGTACCCCTCCCGGGGTGCACCAATGTACCCATGTCTTATGATAGATAATGGACCCCTATACATGACCATACAACCATATAAGGTAATAGGACCTCATCAAAGGGGTATAAAATGTACCAAATACCAAACACGTGGTTGTACTAAAATTTTGGCAATTTTGTACCCCTAAAAAGGAACGAGGTGGACCACCCAAATTTATCATAATACATGTTAGGGTCCAGTACTATAATACCAAATGTTGAAATTGGGCAATTTCCAAAATTTAAGGGGGTGGGCCAAGGTACCCCTCCCGGGGTGCACAAATATACCCATATCTTATGAAAGGGAATGGACCCCTATACATGATCATATAACTATATAGGATAATAACACCTCATCAAAGGGGATAAAATCGACCAAAAACCAAACACATGGTATAACGTACTGCTTACGTTTATATTTTTGGCAATTTTGTACCCCTAGAAGGAAATGAGGTGGACCACCCAAATTTATCATAATACATATTAGGGTCCTGTACTATAATACCCAATGTTTAAATTGGTCAATTTCCAAAATTTAAGTGGTGGGCCAAGGTACCCCTTCCAAATTTTTCAAGGGGTGCATTAATATACCCATGTTTTATGAAAGGTAATGGACCCCTGTATACGCCTGTATAACCATATAGGGTAATAACACCTCATCAAAGGGGATAAATTAGGTCAAAAACCCCCAAAATTTGAATTTTTGGCAATTATTTACCCATGAAAGGGAACGACATAGACCCTCAATACTGATAGAGGTACATACTATGGTCCTAGGCTACCATACCAAATTTTTAGATTTGGCAATTTCCAAAATTTAAGGGGGGTGGTCCTATGTACCCCTGCCAAAATTTAGAGGGTGGGCCAAGGTACCCCTGCCAAAATTTAGAGGGGGTGGTCCTAAGTACCTCTAGGTCATTGACCCCGGGCCAAGGTCATTGACCTTTGACCTATGACGTCATAAAGGTCGGGGTCAAAGTCCAAACTTCGGCCAAGTGGGGCAATTACTACTCTTACTTCTGTTGTTCATTTACAACGAATGATTGCACTTTACAACATGATTATTACCTGCTTTACAAGGCACAATTATCTATATTGTAAATTGAACTTAATTATAAACTCGATATAGTTGCTATAATAACAGGTTTGTGAAAATGAAATTGTGTAATAGTGGTTGTTTCTTAAAGAGATTTTGAGTAATTGTGTAACTATTTACCGTACCAGCCTTGGTACACTAGACACTTCAAACAGTGAATCACATCATTTTACATATTTCGCTTCAGTGTTCGTGGAATTCACTATAAAATCATGAAACATTCACAACCTGATCTAACTGCGGTGAGAAATCAAATTTAACATATATCATTCCACCTCGCTTTCCGATGAAACAGCCTTGAACATATTACGAAAGGCTTGGAATCCTCTTTAGAATCTTAGCTCACCTCTCATATAATATTAACGCTCAGCGACGTTAAACTCTACGTAACTATTATCTTAGCCAAGTGATTAGCAAGATGATTTTGAAATTGAACGTTCCAATTTCGGTTTTGATGGGCAACAGTGGGTCAGAGTTGTTCATGGTGCGTGGTGGGTCACAGTGGATCACGGTGGGTCGTGGGTCAGAGTGAATCACATTCGGTCGTGGGTCAGAGTGGGTCACAGTAGGTAGTGGGTCATGATGGGTGGTGGGTCAGTGGATGGTTGGTCAAGTTTTCATTGACCCACACCATCTCTCTCCTTGACATCGTAGCGAAAAATATATTTGTTTCATCATGCATTGCACACAAAATATAAACAGCAGACAAAATAAGAACAAAACAAGGAAAAGAGCTTTGCTTCTCTCGAATAAATCACGCAAGGAATTACAAGTGCATACCTACACCTCGAGTATTTATAGTAGGACTGACTTTATAACTTGCTGACTTTATAGCTGACTTTATAACTTGCCTGTGTAGTTTAGTGGCTAGCTCTACCCGCTGGCTTAGTGGCTAGCACATCCATGTACGTCTTGAGACAGTGGGAATCATACCAACTAAAACCTTGTTTTGTTCTGACAAAATCATACAACAACCATGAAATCTAATTAATATTGCTTGCTCTGTTCAGAAATTTTTATTTCAGATCCTACCTATTTTCTACGATTTTGTATATTACAACAGGATTAGGAAATATATTTCTCTCGTAACTAGAAACAATATCAAACTGGTTCTTAGTGAAAATGTTTAGAATACACCCGTACATTTTCGTGGTATATTCACACACTTTCATCCGTGGTCGTTCAAGGGTGGAGTGATTTTTCTAATTTTTCCCTAATTTCCCTTTGTTTTTACGTGTGCGGAGCAATCTTTTCTTTTTTTCTGAAGAAAATGACGTCCATACCAGCAATTTCTGATGAACACTACTGAAGCAGTACTACTTTACTGAAAGTGTACAATTTCTTTTAAAAATTCCAAAGTGTTTAAAGGGCTATTAGCAGTAATACATTATTAACTCTCCAAATACCAAATACTTGTATTTATAGTACAGAAAGTGTATCACAAACCTATCATAAGTCTAACACGTAGTTTAGGAAATCTAAAATTAATATCACTAAAGACGAAAATAAATAAAAGAGCTTTTAAAGGAAGTTAAGACATATCGAATTGGTTCATAATTAAAAGAATTTGTCTTCTTTTATTAAAGAAAAGAATATTTTCTTTACACCATTATTATAATTGAACAAAATGATATAAAATTATGTATATTATATTACTGTCTTTCTTCCTATATCAAGAAAATATGTTAGTTTCCAGTACGGATTCTATAGAAAATTACTTTAAGTTTTATTCTATCATGGTCATGGAAAACAGTATAACAAACAATACAAAACAATGAATGCCCAACATTAAGGCCAGCTGTAAACTATAGGATAGATTTTAGGAAATGTCTCGCGATTTTTCCTAGAGTCAAAATCTCAACCTGTATAGCATCAGATCACATGACATTTCCTATATTCTGAACGATCCCATGTGAATTCTTGTGTTTAGAGCATGCTCTGTTTCGAAAAGGAAAACCGTAAGATTTTAATTTTAGCGACATCAGGTGAGAGAAAGTGAAAACAAATTTGTTTCCTCCCCGCCAGCTATCCGTGGTTGAAAGAGGAAAAATACTTGACTAAATGAAGAGTGGTGCAGGGACTTATGAGGTATGTTTTGCTAATTTATCTTCTGCTTTTTTAGTTTTTTGAGAGGTATGCAATTTAGCAATATCATCATCATCATCATCATCAACATAGGAATTCTGCCCTTACTTGCAGGTCACCTGCAGCAGCTGAGAAGCTTCTATGCTCCACGCTCCTCTGCTAACCTCTTCGTCTTCACGTATGATCTTTCTGTTTTTGTATCATCCATGAATTGTAGTCTCCTTCGCTCCTCCCTCTCTTTCCTCCACCATACCCTCTAGGACGTCCTTCATGAAACAATTTCTTCTTAGGCAATGTCCCAACCAGTTTCTCTTCCTCTTCATAATAATATCTAAAAGTGTTCTTTTCTCCCTCACCATTTGTAACACCCACTCATTCGCTTTTCACTCGACCCAACTAATTCTTTCTATTCTTCTCCACACGCACATTTCGAAGTCTTCCTTTCCTTTTTCATCACTTTTACGTAATGTCCACGTTTCCGCCCCATACGGTACAACACTCCACACGAAACATTTTATGAGTCTTTTTCTCAGCTCTCTATTCAAGGTCCAACAAACCAGACTTTCCTTCCTCCTAAAGGCTTCTTTCGCCATTCCTATCCTTCCTTTTATTTCACGTTTGCACTTCATGTCATTGCTAAAAATCTACCCAGATAACGAAAGCTATTCATTTGTTCTATTTTCGTTTCTCCCACTTTTATATTTGACACAGACCACTTCGTTTCAATCACCATGGCTTTTGCCTTTCTAACATTTATATTCATTCCATATTCTTCAAAGCCCTTCTTGAGGTTTTCTAACATTTTATTGATTTCTTTTTCAGATTCTGCAACAAGCGCCATATCATTTGCAAATCTTATGCATCTAATCATTATACCTCCTACCAAAATGCCGTCATCATCATGTAAAGTCTGTTTCACTGTCTCTTCTAGATAGACATTAAATAGTGTTGGCGAGAAACAGCATCCTTCTCGAACTTTCCTTCCAATTGCACTTTCTTCCGTCAGTTCTTTCCATATCCTAACACTTACTTGTTGGTTCATGTATAAGGTTCTTATCAGTCTTCGATCTTTTCATTCCAACCCTATCTTCTTCAGAACTCCCAACGACAATTCCCAATTCACGCGGTCAAAAGCCTTTTCTAGATCAGTAAATACAACATACACTTCTTTCCGCTTTTTTATGTCTTTCACAGAACGCCCTTAATAATCCAATAACATCTCTAGTGACCTTACCTCTTCTGAACCCGAACTGCTCTTCCTCAACTTCTTCATTTCTTCTTTCATATAACCTTTGGTTTAGTATTCGGAGCAAAATTTTAGCTGCATGAGATATGAGACTAATAGTTCTATAATCCTCAAATCTCTTTGGGTTCGATTTCTTAGCCATCAATATCATGATCATCTTCAGAAAGTCTTTTGGGCACTCCCCTGTTTCATGTATTTAATTGCATAGTCGGAAAAATTCTCTTTCCCTTGTCTCCTATATATTTTTAATGAATTTGATTGATATATTATCTATCGAGGTTGCTTTTCCATTCCTAATTTCAGATATAGTGTTTTCAAACTCATCCCGACAAATAAAAAATCCTTTATCATACTCGCCTACTTAATTTTCTACTTCAACATTTAGGCTACACGGTCTATCCCTACTCTCATATAAGTCTTCATCGTATTCTTTCCATCTTTCTACGACCTTATTTTTCTACCTGACTACCTTCCCATTCTAATTTTCTACTGTCATCCTAATAGTCCCTTGTTTCCTCCGAAATCCCATAGATTTCGCCTTATTATACATTTCCTCATATTTCCCAACTCTTTCTAATTTTTCTATGTCGTCCCATTTTGTTTTGTAAAACTCTTCCCTCACTCTGACTGTTTCTCTCCGTAACTCATTATTTACCTTTCTGTACATCTTTCTGCCCTCTTCTGTATTAAACTTTTTCCACGTCTTCTTTTCCCACATTTTCTGCAACATCTGCTCTATAACCCATGGTTTCTTAGCCGTTTTGTGTTCGCGGTAACCTACTACCTCTGCAGCCTGCTGAAAGCAATTTTTAATGTGTTCCCACCGTGGGTTACTATCTGCACCTATTCTTTCCTCAACCAAAGGATTTCTTATTTCACGTTTTTCAACTTTTCAGTATTCAACATTTTGTTATCAACTTTTCTTCTGCCTACATTTTTCAGTTGGATATCTACATCGGCCAGCACAAGATTAGGATCGGATAAATATCAGTCCCGTGAAGGGTCTTTGCGTTCTTTAAGCTATTCTGATACCTGTCCTGAATCATAACATACTCTATTTGATATCTTCCACCGTCCATTGGTGATTTCCTTGTATATCTTCTACTTCTGTGTTGATTCAATCTAGTGGTCCCAGTTTCTATGAATTCTGCCTACAGAAGTTCACTAGTCCCTCTCCTCTTTCATTTCTTTTGCCCAAACCATATTTGCCTACAATACTACCTTCTTGTTTTTCTCTCACAACTGCATTGAAAAATCCTATTACAATTACGCATGCACCACTCTTTTTCCTATCTTAATTTCTTCTATTTTCTAATAATTTTCCTCTACTTATTCTGTTGCATGCGAAGTCGTCGGTGCATATGTGTGTACCACCACTAAATCCTTCGTTTTCCCTTTAACAGCGTTTGCACAAGTCCCCGGCAATGGCGGTTCCGATTCCGACAATGCCGGCGATGGAATCGGTGGCAATGTAATCAAATGGTAGTTTGCACACGCCTTCCGACCCGGCAAAAAAGCCGGCGGGACCGGCAAATGCAGTCGCCCTAGTCGCCGACAATGTCGGTATCGGCTCCGACTCCGATTTTGTTGGCGTTAATGCTTTCTTATGCGCGGATGCACAGGCAGTCAGTAATGCCGCAGGTTTCTTCCTGATAGGTTTCTTCAATATAGCTACAGTGAGTGAGTGGCAAGGCGACGCGTATTTTTGTTTCTTTTTTTTGTATTTGAATTTTTCACTTCAGTTTTTTCTATAATTTTCTTTTTTCATATCACTTCAATATATAAAGAAGAATGAAATAATCAACATGGTTGTAAGGTACTACAAATATAGCGGCTTGCTATTTACATAAATTATTAACAAGGGGAATTCTTGTTGATCTTGTTTGAATTACCCAACTACGGCAACGCGAGAACTGAGTTTCACAGATGTATGTATGTATATTAATTTGTTATCTTCTACAGCCGAAACTTACATAAACGATTTAAACAAAGGAGTCGTTGGATTCGTTTTTATAGAGAATATGTCTTAGCATATTCATAATAAAGTCATAATAAGTCATGAAGTCATGAAGTTATATATGAAGTCATAATAAAAAGAAATCAACATGGGGGAAATGAACAAAATGGAGATATGAAGAAATTATGAATCTAGGATAGTTGCCCTTTTGTTTATCCTGTTAGTTATGCGACCCAGTATGTAGGGTTTGAATATCCTTCATATTAGGAAAAATAGGGTTTAAATCTCCATCATAATCAAAGAAGTATTCATTCCCAAGCATAACAAAGATTATAAATCAAATTAAAGTAAATCAAATTTAAAACACAAGTACGGAAAAATCTAAAAACAAAAACAAAAACAGAACAAGAAAATTTCCAATCTTGTGGTTGCATGCTACTTTACGCTATAGATCATAAAAAATAGTCACGTACTCTGTGTCTAAGCTGGCATTTGTTCCATAGATCGATTGTGGACTGTGAAGAGGCAACCGCAATGCTGCCTTTTCTGAAATTATTATTATTATTATTACTATTATTATTATTATTATTATTATTATTATTATTATTATTTTAAATACCATTTAAATAATCTCAACCTGTTTTTGAGAAATTTAAAGAGATGTTAAAATTATGTCAACTAAAGTGAAAAAGAGAAAGAAACTAAAAGAAAGCTACATACTCGTGCGCACACAACCACACAGTAGATACCTGTAGGGCCGGGCTTGGGCAGACCGACTCTGTTATTTGTTTGGGCCGGGCCGGGCTTAGGTGAGCCGACACTTATTTCTCTTCAGGTCGGGCCGGGCTGGGGCCGATTAATTGCAATTCTTTAATAATTATTGACTTTCGTTAAACGATAATTAGAGTAAAGGCAAACGTTGAAGAAGTGTGTCCATGAAAAATGTTACAAAATTAAACTTTTAAAATTTATCGGGCCCGGGGCGGACTTGGGCCAAGAAATTAAAAAAAAAATCCGGCCGGGCCTTGCTCTGGCCGAAAATCTGCAAAGCTTTTCTGTCCCGGGCTGTGCCGGGCCTTGGTAAATTCGGGCTGGATTGCGCTCGGGCCGAAAAATTCGGTCCGTACAAGTCTCTACAACACACATAAACAACAAATAACCTTGTTTTTTTCGCTCATCTGTTTAGCCTCCCCCGAGGGAAAAATTTAGAAAAATAATAATTTGCAAGACTGCTTCCATCAATGATAGAGATCAGGTTTCCTTTTGTGTGGAATGTTATTTCTTTTCTGCTGTAAGATCATAGTACGTAATTTTTAAAAAATCGAATCATATTTACGCAGCTTTCATTATAATGTATAAAACGAACCTTCGACATGACGCACAGTCAACAATGAATAGATCAAAATCCTTCTAGTGCTGCTTTGTTTCCTTTTTCTTCACCGAAGTACAGCAAGGCAAGGAGATATCGTTTGTTTATTGCTGGACTCATTTTCTCTCCACGTCCACAATCAAACTACTTCTCGGCACGGCATTACCGGGATGTGTGGGCAAAGCAGCCCTGGTTCGGGTCCCGGTTCCGGCATTGTCGAGGACATAACTCTATCATCAATAAATTGTACTTTTAATACCTTCTCCTTTCAACACTTTCCAAGAATTATTCCTACGTCATTATTACCGTCCGTTTTAGTACCTGAGTAAAACATTCTGTATACTTCGCTGTTCAACATCCCATTACCTTCCCATCTGACTTCACAAACTCCTACCAAATAAAGGTTATTTTGTTTCCGATCTATAAGATTTTCTAGTTTCCAACCTGTAACATACTACGTGCGTTCCATGTCCCTATCCTAAATCTTTTGCTCTTCCCTGTCTTTCTTTCTCTGTATTTCTTCCCCTCAATATTACTTTCTCGTCCAATAGTCCTTCCCAAGCCATCCCCTCCCGGAGATCCGAATGGAGGGATATTTTACCTCCGGAACTACATTTTGACTTGCGAAAGACCATTCTATACACGACTCCAAAAGTGCATTACCACCTGTAATTATCATTTTCCTCCAAAAGCAGGCAACCCAAAAATTTCGGCGGTTCGGTTGGTTGTGAATTCGAAAGGCGTTGGACAAAACCTCGATTTTGTAAGAAATATATCAGTGTCGCAAACTGCAAATAAGAGAATAAAACAAATTGTTAAGAATGACAATTTTATTAACATGACGGAAGTGAATTACAGCAAAACTTATAAAATGATCTTCCTTAAGAAGTTCAAACAAGATGAATGGCAAGAGACAAATGTCAGAGGAAAGCATTTTTCCTCTCCCCATCCAAAAAATATCTCACAAAAAAGAAAAAGTTACATAATGAAAGGTTTAATATAAAAGAACCACCCAAAATTTTGAAAGTTGACACCCGAAAGGCAAGAACAACTTAACCGAAGTCAGTGAAATTGGGTACAGATATTGCAGACGTACAATGAGGGAATGCGGGTTTCGTATTTTCCTGAAAAGAAAAAAGAGAAACGGTTCGGGGGGGTACGGATCCGTCCAAACATTTGATCACGAAATATCAAAATTACTAGTAACAGTATGTCAGATGTGTGTAAAGGATATGAAGAACTGCAATGAAATTTTAGTATGGACAATACGCAAAAAATAAACGAATATGGGTTTTTATGTTCTACGAAAAACGGTTATAGGGAACAAAAGCCCTCAGCCAAAATTTTGAAAGTTAACGCCCGATAGGCAAAAAGAAGTGAACCGAAGTGAACGAAATTGTGCGCAGATATTATAGACACAAAATGAGGGAATACGGGTTTCGTATTTTCCTGGAAAAAGGGTTGACTGGTGTACGGATACACCCAAACCTTTGATTATGAAATATCAGAGGTGCTAGTAACAACATCTCAGCTGTGTGCAAAGGACATGAAGAATTGCAACATAACTTTGTGTATGGACAATACGAGAAAAATAAAAGAATACGGGTTTGTTATGTTCTGCGGAAAAACGCTGCTCGGGGGCAAAAGCTCCCACCCAAAATTTTGAAAGTTGACGCCCGAAAGGGAAGAAGAAATGAACTGAAGTTAACGAAATTGTGCACAGATATTGCAGACGTAGAATGATGATACGAGTTTAGTATTTTCCTGGAGAAAACGGTTGGGTGGGGCCCTCCAACCGACCCCTCCAAACCATTGATTACGAAAAATCAAAAGTGCTAGTAACAGTATGTCAGATGTGTGTAAAGGACATGAAGAGTTGCAACGAAAATTTTTGTATTCACAATACGCAAAAAATAAATGAATACCTTTTTTATTTTGGGGGGAAGAACGGTTTTAGGGAATAAAAGAACCCACCCTAAAAGTTTGAACGTTGACGCCCGAAAGCTAAGAAGAAGTAAACCGAAGTGAATGAAATTTTTCACAGATATTGTAGGCATAAAATGAGGGAATATTGGTTTCGTATTTTCCTGGAGAAACGGTTATATGGGGCACGGTCTCCTCCAAACATTTGATCACGATATATCATAAGTACTAGTAACACTATGTCAGATTTGTGTATAGGACATGAAGAACTGCAACGAAACTGTGTGTATGGACAATACGCAAAAGATAAACAAATAGGTTTTTTCTATTTTCTGGGGAGAAACGGTTTTAGGGGCAAAGGCTACCACCCAAAATTTTGAAAATTGACGCCCGAAAGGCAAGAAGTGAGCCGAAGTGAATGAAATTTTGCGCAGATATTGTAGACATAAAATGAGGGAATACGGGTTTCGTATTTTCCTGGAGAAAAGGGTTGAATGAGCAACCTTTGGTAATGAATTATCAAAAGTGCTAGTATCAGTATGTCAGATGTGTGTAAAGAACATGAAGAATTACAACGAAACTTCGTGTATGAACAATAGGTAAAAAATAAACGAATACTTTTTTATTTTATGCGAAAAACTGGTTTTAGAAGGCAAAAGACCCCGTCCAAAATTTGGAATTTAATCCTGAAAGGCAAGAAGAGGTAGATCGAAGTGAATGAAATGTGCACAAATATTGTAGAGGTAAGATAAAGGAATATGTGTTTCGTACTTTCCTGAAAGAAGAAAACTATTGAATGGCGGTAGGAGTGGACCGAAGCGAATGAAATTATATGCAGATATTTTATATGTAAAATGTGTTCTTTCGTGTTTCAGAAAAGTTGTGTCTCCATCCGATTTTTAAACATATATCAGATCAACTACAAGCACAAACAGTATAGTGCATTTTATAGTATTTCACGAGGCATCTTTAAGCCTTACAATGTTCTTGCAGATAACGAAAACACGTGTCGATTTATTTGCAGTTTGTAGTTGATCTGCCAAAGTTGAAGCAAACCGGATAGGGACACTTGAGAAACACGAAAGGCCTTATTTTACATAGGGTCTATATAATATCTACACACAGTTTCATTTGCTTCGGTCCACTCCTTCCTGCGCTTTTACTGTAACATTTACTTTTTCAGATGGGGCTAGGCCCTAACTGTTTTTCCGCAAAAGTTACATCACGTTTCATTTATTGCTTTTCAAATTATCCTTATAAGAAGTTTCGTTGCAATTCTCCATATTCTTTACGAATTTTGACGTATGCTTATTTGCACTTTTGATATTTCGTAATCAACGGTTTAGAAGGTCCGTGACTTACTGAACCGTGTGTTTCCAGGAAAATACGAAACCCAATTATTTCATTTTACGTCTACAATATCTGTGCTGAATGTCATTCAATTCGGTGCACTTCTTCCTGCCTTTTGGGTCTCAACTTTCAAAATTTTGGGTGGGGGATTTTGCCTTCTGAAACATTTTTTCGCAGAAAATAAAAATACGTATTCGTTTATTTTTTGCGTATTGCCCGTACACACTGCGTCGTTCCAATTTTTCATCTCCTTGAAGCACTTCTGATTTACTGTTATAAGCACTTTTGATATTTTACGATCAAAGCTTTGGAGGGGTCTGTGTCCCACCTGAACGGTTTTCTTTTTTCAGGAAGATAAGAAGCCCGTATTCCCCACGGTGGCACCGAAGAAAAATTCGCCTGTAGACGAATGGCTGACGTCTGTTTAATTTGGCCAATCTGAGCTCCTTTAATCTTGTCTATTCGACGATAACAGCTTCGGATCAGATGAAATGCACTCGCCATGCAATTTTATTACAAAATGAGACGTGTTTCTTTACTTTATTTCATGGTTTTCCCATATTAACTTCCTACTGATCGGCGACAGTTTCTACTTAAGAGGACTGAATAATGCCGCCATTTTTAAAATGTTCCTCATTCATTGATATGGGAAACTATTTCACTTTTTGAGCCGAAACGACACGGAATTTCAAGATTATGATTGTACTGATTTCTTCTGTGTAATTAATAGGTTGTCTCTATCTTAGTGAAAATTAAATTATTTAGTACGTAAATTTAATATTACTTAAACTAGAAAGAAAATTGCGCTAGTGAAGATCAGAAGCATTTGGTCTATGTCTGCTTGGAAATTGAGAGAAACCAAAAAGCTAAGAACAAATTACATTACGTTTGGAAAACATATGATGCAGTACTAACGCAAAAGGTTAACATTTGTAAGTGAAATTAGTGGCATTAAAATCGTTAATTGCTCGTTTTTCGTAACAGCATCTTATATTGCCATCTAGTGGCGAGCAACAGAACTCAGTAATGAGTGGATGAAGGTCTCGTGGAGAGATATCAAGCTCGTATGTTTCTGCTACACTCAAGCGCTAAATTCAAAGTTCAGTACCTGTGTGAAAAAAATCTTGTCACGAATAAGTAAAAAAGGTCGTTTGTTTTTATCAACGAAGAGAAGGAAAAGAAGGGGATTGAACTGAAAATTTTGGAGAGAGGAACAAAATATTGTAAGAGAAGTTCAACGTAAAATATACAATATAATTTTTGTCATTATAAAGAAACCTTGAATGTAGGTTGGGAGAATTACTCTTAAGTTTCAGATCGTATTTCACGTGTGGCGGGCTCCCGTGTGGCGTTGCCAATTCTCCTGTACGTGTTCTGAGTGCGATAAAGTCACTATTAGATCAGCTGAGGGGGGAAGAAAAAAGAAAAACTGCTCGCACACTCAGCGAGTTGTTATTATTCTCACTATATTTACTTTTTATTTTTTAACTGTATTATTGTTTATAACTAAGCAATGACCTTCTGTCCTGATCAGTCATCTCCAATAATCAGTGCCGGATCTAGGGAAAAGGGGCAAATACTCCGAGCAGCAGTTTAGAGGTCGATAAGCTGCCAAAAGTAAAACGTAAAAGCTCCTAAAAGGAAATACAATCACCTATTGAATTCAATTTGGCCTAAACGTCTTTCAAATTTCAATACCAATAAGCTCGTACATTTGTAATGTTAATGCATACAACCTATTTTCTTGTGCAATTCAAAATACATAGGCAGGTATCCATTGAAGATTTTAAAATGGACTACTTGATGCGAAACCATGGTGGCCGTCACGTCGGCTTGTGGTGTCGTGTAGATAAAAAAATGACTCTTCTCTTTACTGGCCCAATCCGGCCCTTCAAACTCTTTTTTTCTTCTATCGAAGCCAGAACTGCCTATTTGGGAAAAGTCTCAATGTAGATAATTGCTAGTGGTGAAGGCGATGCTCCCGCCGTTCTGTTGGAAAGTTGGGGGGCTGGTGGAAAGTGCCGTAAAATTGGGAAAATATCTAGATTCGACATTACCAATCTATATATACAAAATTGAAAATCACTATGTGACTCTAAATCTCCTGAACCCCCTCACCTATCTCGGTCAAATTTGTAACCAGGCTGGGCTGGTTTTAGGCTATTCACTTTGATGGTAGAACTGTGGGGAGGGAGTGTAAAAATAAATAACTCCTGAACCACTCTACCTATCTTGATCAAATTTTCAATGTAGATGAGGTTCGGACCTGGAATCGATTTTGTGATTTAAATTTGACGGAGCAACGGGGACAGAGAACGAGGATATATATATAAAAATAAAGTTACATAATACTGAAAGTGACTATTTTTGTAAATTAATAACTGTTGAACTATTTGATATCTCAATCAAATTTCCAAGATATGTAAGGTTTAAATCTGGAAACATTTTTGTAATTTCACTTTAACAATACGTCCTAGAAAAGGGGGAGCGGAGGGGAACGTATAAATAAAAATGAATAAAGCCTAATAACTTTTGAACCATCCAACCAATCTCGATCAAATTTTCAACATATATGAGGGCCGGGCCTTTCCTATTTTTTTATCGCTTCTATTTGACAAGCCAACGTAGGGGAGGGAAGGGGCAGATATATGTAATAAAATTAAATTAAAAATGACTGCATTTTTTGAGTTCATCACTTGAACCACCCCACCAATCTCAATAAAATTTTCAAATACACGAGTTTAGGGGCAGATATTGCCTTAGTCTATTCAATTTGACGATGGCACGTAGGGGAGGGGGAGAGAAATTTTAAAATGATCAAAAATGACCGATATTAGTGTTGAATCCATAGTTGTCGGTGTCGATGAGAAAACAGTGACACTTCTGATGCTGTTTGAATTCAATGAAATGAAAATGAAAAGAAATCTTTAAGTTTCTCGTCCCATGGTTATGCCGGTTAGGCTAAAGAAGACGGTGATGACCGAATCGGTGGAATGAAAAAAGTAAGAGGAAACATGAGAACCCCGAAAAAATCCACGAGCACGGTGTTTGTCCACCACAAAGTCCACAGGGCGCGATCTGGGATCGAACCAGGGATCCTAAGTACAGGAGGTGAACGCTTTACCACTGAGCCACCGCGTCCCCTGTTTAAATCCAAGTTCAGCCCTGATGGTTGGGGAGGGGGAGTGTATAACGTAGGGATGGGGATAAACATTTAAAAATGATCGAAAATCACTAATATTAGTGTCGAATCAATAGTTTTAGGAATATCTGAGATTAACAGTAATAATTCTGATGCCGTGTGCCGCAGCACGGATGAAGGGGATATATAATAATAATAATAGTAATTGAAAATGACCAATATTAGTGTCTAATCCATAGCTTTCGGGATCATTCTGATGAACTGTAACATTTTCGATCCGCTTGAAATGCAAAATCAAATCCGCCACTTGCGGGAACGGGAGAAAGAGATATATAAAAATGATGGATAATGGCCACTATGAGTGTCGAATTTATAGTTTTCTCAGACGCATAGATGAAGAGTTGTACTTTCGATCCCGTTTAAATTCAAATCCAACCCCACAACTTGGGTTAGGGAGAGGAAGAGATTTACAAATGATCCAAAATGACCGATATTAGAGGTGAATCCACATTTTTGAGGGGTAGCTGAGATGAACAGTCACACTTTCGGCGCCATGGCCCGCAACATGGGGGAGGGAGAAATATACATATAAATGACCGAAAATGACAAATATTAGTGTTGAATCCATGATTTTTGGTGTCGCCGTGATTATCAACGATCTTTCCGATGCTGTATAAGTCGATGGCATTAAAAACGAGAACAGAATATTTCACAGGTACTAAACACATGAAATACGGAGTTGTGCATTTAAATTTTCATTTCAACCCAGCGAAGCGAGTAATATATGTTAGTAATACTAATAAAGCAGGGGCACTGTCCTTTCTCTATTTCAAAACCAGCTACTATTTTTTTAAATCTCTTTCCCATAATATTTGTTACTGGAGTTATCAGTATATTTTTGTTTTCGTCCTTACACAACACCAAGGTTATAAAGGACGGTATATTTAATGTGGGTTCGGAGCTTGAGTCTGATAGACCGTTCCCAACCATACTAACTCGCCTCCAGGACAACTGGATTATAGAGGAGTGTCTAAAGCAAAAAATTTATATTTCTTTTGCTAAAAAATCTTTACTTTGAACACTAGTCATAGCACATGTTTAGAATTTTTTCAACGAATATGTATGAGACAAGACCTGCAAGTGACATAGGACAGAAAGTTTACTCAAAACATGAAAAACAAGCTAGGTTAAAGAGCATTGAGTTGGAAATGATTGACATGTTGCATTACAGACATATTTCGTACCATTGATGATCTTGGGGAGTTTTCCAGGGACAAAATTCCCCTCGGAATTATATCTCCTATGGTGCTCAATATGTGTTGAGTTGATTTTATCGTCCCTTTGAGCAGCGAGGATATATGAGACGGGACCTACTGACTAATCGTGAAATCCGAAACATGATCTCTCGCCGGGAATCGAACCCGGGTCTCTCATGCCAAAGGCGTGCATGCGAACCACTTAGACACAAAGAAGCTTGGACCTCATATTAGTGAAGAAGAAAGCACATTATAGGAATTTCTGTGCAGACAACTAAGTATGACGACTGTTAAATGTATATTTTTCATCTTGAATATATTGTGCTAATGGTCAATCTTATTTGATAATGTAATATTTTAAAAATAGTATTCTCTTTTCTGTAACTCACTACAGTATACAAATTAAATTTCACACAGTGTGCAAAAGAGGGGAAGGGATTACAACGTACGATGGACTTTGGTTCCAACCCGATGAGCAAAACATTTCTTGTAAAATTCAGCGTTGAAACGAACGTGTGCGATTGACTGAAGCTACACATATATTGACGGCATGAAAGTCTTAATTTTAGTACTGAAGCTGCCCTCAAGCAAAAAAAGCAAGCTGACCGTAGGTGTGGCTTCTTTGCCTTGTAACATTGTGTTAAAAAACAGACACAAGGTCAGTTGTCTGTAGCTTAGGTTTTTGTAAAACAACTGATAAGGCTTTTTTCTTTTACACAAATCATACCTATTTCTCAAATTGTTTGAAGGCTCTTTATTCCTTATAAAAACAATATATCCAGATTCACGAAATTCCAGAGGAATTTTAATAGAAAGTTGAAAAATATCTTTATCATTCAAATCCTTTTGAATATTATTATTATTACAATATTTTTCATTATACCCCACAGCAATTAGTACTTAGCTGCAGAGGTAAAAGTGCGTGCTATCGCGGGGGTAACCCCGTCCCAACTCCAAAAATTGTGTATGGCGTCTCCCTCAGTTTCTATGAAATTAAATGGGCAAAGATAGGCATGGGGGGTCGGCGTTTTAGGCGAGATGGGAATTTCCATCTTGCCTAATCTCATCTCGCCTAAAATGGCTGTAGGATACAAGGAGGGAATTTCTGTACTAAAGACGGAATTCCTCTACTGACATTTTAACCAGATATTGCAATCAATATTGTCTATCTCTGTCAACTACAATATACATATATAATACGTACTATACAAGGAGAAATCATAGGGAAAGGCGATTTAGTGAACTTAGTTCACTTTTGGTTTGTTTTGGGAATAGTAGAAATTGATTGGCAAAGAGGAGCTAATCAGAAACAGAATAGAAATATACAGGATTTTGGCGACATTTGGGTGCTGATTCCTGACACAAAAATAAGACAACCTAGGTGCATAAATGCTTCCTTTTGGGGCTATGACTAGCCAAAAACCTGTCGGAAAATGCCCAAAACAGCCGTAACTCGAGAACAAAATGTCGGTTTCGAAGCCGGATGAAAGGAAATTTATATTATTTTTAGCCATACCTTTTCCTAATGCACAACTCAATATGGTACAGGGGCAGCAAAAAGGTCACCCCAAAGAAATTGAAGAATTATTGCGACATTTTATGAAAGTTGACTCAGCTAAGTTAACTGCAATTAAATACGATATTTCAACTAACAGGAGTCTTAGAACACGGTTGAAGTTACAAAAACAGTTAAAATTATAAAAAGGGAAGATGCACATATTTGACTGATCTACTTTGTCTCAGTATAGAATTGGCTATAGAGGAAGAACTGAAATTATATGAAGTTCATAAAGTTTAAATGTTATAACTTCTAGGCTAATGAGAGATCACGCATAGGTATTGGGTAGCATGTGCGACTTTCGCATACGAGACCCGGGTTCGATTCGCGGCGGGAGTACAAGCAGTTCGGATCTCACGTTAAGCCGTAGCTCCATGTCTCATGTAATTTTGCTACCGAAGGAATGCTAAACTGTAATCCGATCCAATAATAGAGAGAGATAATAGATGGAAGGTGAGTTTTGGGAAATAATTCGTGAAATTAGAACGTAGGAAAAAAGAGGATGATCCCGAGAAATTTTGGTGGTACGATGGTATCCACTACAAACTTTTGTAGTATGGGATCGAACGAGGTCCATCCCGAACCAAAAGTAAGCGCTCTGTCACTAAGTCACCCTACCCCTACTTTGGAGGAAACACTATGATTCTGACAGATGTATCGATATACTAAATATTGTGTGAGATAAACCAATATACAAGAAGTACAAACTGTCAGAATGTGGGATTTTCTTCGTGCGAAAATGGCAAGTACGTTTTCATATGTCAGTTATTCTTAACTTGATGCCCGCGTCTGTTAGAACTGGGGAGGACATATTGACTCAGTGGTAAACAACTTGCCTTTGGTACGTGGGGCTTCTGATCCGATCCTCAGCCAAGAAACTTTGTGGTGGTCACCAACATTTCGTGTGTGGGTTTTCTCGGGACTCCAATTTGCTTCCGCATTCTCATTCCATCATATCTTCCATCAACTTCATTTTCCTTAATCATTGTCCCCCTTAGCGTAAAAAGCGTAATCATGGTCCGTTAAAATAAAGTTCTTCATTACATTTTACACGGGTTGTTTACAGTTTGTCGGTGGTTACGTTTTTAATAGGTTGTATTATTGAAACTATTATTTGTAAGGAAGAAGGAGTCAATGGGACCTATAATTTTCGAAAGGCTGAGAACTACAATTGTACGTTGATTGTAAAAAATGCTAAAAGTACGAACAAAATTCAATTTCTGAGTGTTTTAGCATTATTAGTCGTATTATAGACAAGAAATAGCTCACATATCTAGAAACCAGGAAAACTAACAGTGAAATTTGATATTCGACAGTGAAATGTAATAATATACAACTCGAATATAAAATTTCGCGGTTAGGTTTCTTGGCTTTGAGTTTGTTGAACTTACATGTGATTTCGTGATAGTCCAAACTTTCAACATACGAGTATCAGTCTGCTAGATTTTGGTAAATAACTATGAAGATTATCCTAAATCTTCCAAATAAGTACAGATAAGGATCGCTAAAGTTCATAATTGACTTTTATGGCCCTAACTGATATATCACAAAACTACCTTTGCATTTTCAAAGTTATCACATATTTCAAAATGGCGGATTTCATGATGGCGCCGATGGTTCGTGATCTAGTTTGCCCAATCCTCTTTTGTCAGTATGTGAAATTACCAGTGTTTTCATTGTTTATCACTCTTTTCACGATTCAACAGTTCATTTGATGTATTTCAATAACATAACATAGAACTTCTCCCATCAATTTTTACCATTCCGTTTTTTATTACGTTAAACCCTGATAACTTTGCACATATACATACTTTCGCATCCTCTATCAGTCGCACTACTTCTCATCCCGCAATTCGATTCATCCATTTGGACAGTTTACTTCTCAGACAGTTTCTTATTGATGGAGGAACGGATAAAATAATTCTACAATGACTCACAACTAACACTTCCCAAGTGTAACATTCCAATTTTGATAAAATTTGGCAAGTAGATAATAAACATGAAATAAACTGATACGTGTTTCTTATTTTTTTCTGCGGAAAAACAGTTTTAGGGGGAAAATCACCCACGCGAAATTATGAAAGTTAAGCAGAAAGGCCAGAGGAAGTGAGCTGAAGTGAATAAAATTGTACAGAGATATTGTAGACGTAAAATGAAGGAATACGGGTTTCTTATTTTTCTGAGAAAAAAAGAAAACTGTTTAGGAGGAACACAGACCCATCCAAACTTTGATAGTGAAATATCAAAAGTGTTAATAACAGTATGTCAGAAATGCTTGAACGATATGAATAATTGGAACAACACTTTATGTAAGTACAATACACAAAAATAAGCGGAAGCGGTTTTTATTTTATGCGGAAAAACGGTTTTAGGGGGCAAAAGACCTTTTGGGACAATTTGCAAAACAATAAGTGAAACGTGTTTTAATATTTGTGGAAAAACAATGTTGGAGCCTAGGCCCCATCAAGAAAAGTAAATGTTACCGTAATAGCCCAGGAAGGAGTGGACCGAAGCAAATGAAACTGTGTGTAGATATTATATAGACCCTACGTAAAATAAGACCTTTCATGTTTCTCAAGTGTCCTTACCCGTTTTGCTTCAAATTTGTCAGATTAACAGCAAACTGGAAATAAATCGACACGTGTTTTTGTTTATGCGAAAAAAAAACATTGTAAGGGTTAAAGGTGTCTCCTAAAACACTATTAAATACGCTATACCGTTTGGGCTTGTAGTTGATATGCCAAATTTGAAGAAAACGGATGGAGACACAACTTTTGTAAACACGAAAGGCCATATTTTACATATCCACTAAATACCTACATACAATTTCATCTACATACCCAATATCTACATACAATTTCATTCGCTTCGGTTCACTCCTCCCGCCACTCAACCCTTCGGTCCACGCAACAGTTTTTTCCTTTTAATAAAATACGAAACACGTATTCCCTTATCTTAACTCTACAATAATTGTGCACATTGCACTCACTTCGGTCCATTTTTTCTTGCCTTTCGGGATCATTTTGGGCTGGGGTTTTGCACCCTAAATCCGTTTTCCCCCGAAAATAAAAAATATTCGTTTATTGTTTACTGAAAAACCGTATTCGTTTATTTTTTGCCTATTGTTCATACACAATTTCGTTGCAATTCTTCATGTAATTTACACACGTTTGAGATGCTGTTACTAGCACTTTTGATATTTCTTGATCAAAGGTCCGTGGCCATCCAGCAATTTTTTCCAGGAAAATACGAAACCCGTATTCCCTCCTTTTATGTCTACAATATCAATATCATTCCCTTCGGTTCACTTCTTTCTTAATTTCGGGCGTCAACTTTCAAGATTTTGGGTGGAGGCTTTTGCTCCTAAAACAGTTTTTTCCGTAAAATATAAAAATCCCTATTAATTTATTTTTTGCGTATTTTCCACACACAAAGTTATGTTGCAGTTCTTCATGTCCTTTACACACATGTGACATACTGTTACTAGGACTTTTGATATTATGTGATAAAAGGTTTTTTTGAGGTCCGTGCCTCACCCAACCCTTTTTTTCAGGAAAATACGAAACCCGTATTCCCTCATTTTATGTCTACAATATCTGTGTATAATTCGGTTCACTTCTTTTTGCCTTTCGGGTGTCAACTTTCAAAACTTAGGTTGGTGCTTTTGCCCGCTAAAACCGTTTTTCCGCAGAAAATGAAAAAAAAGTGTTTTCGTTTATTTTTTGCGTATTGTCCATACGTAAAAATTCATTGCAAATCTTAACGTCCTGTACACACATCTGACATAGCAATACTAACTATTTTGATATTTCGTGATCATATGTTTGGAGGGGTCCGTGTTCTACCCAACCGATATTTTCCAGGAAAATACGAAACCCATTTTCCATTATTTTACGTCTGCAATATCTGTGCACAATTTCATTTACTTCGGTTCACTTGCCTTTCGGGTGTCAACTTTCAAAATTTTGGGTGATTGCTTTATATTAAATCTTTACATTATGTAACTTTTTCTTGTTTATGATATTTTTGTTTTGCTGGAGGAGAAAAATGCTTTCCTGTGATATCTGTTTCTTACCATTCATCTTGTTTGAACTGCTTAAGTAAGATCATTTTGTAACTTTTGATGTCATCCAACTCCGTCACAATAATAAAATTGTCATCCTTATCAATTTGTTTTATTCTCTTATTTGCAGTTTGCGACATTGATATATTTGTTACAAAATTGAGGTCTGGTCCAACGCCTTTCGAATTCACAACCAACCCAACCGCCGAGCTTTTAAGGTTGCCTGCTATTGCAGGAAAATGAGAATTACAGGTGGTAATGCACTTTTGAAGTCGTGTATACACGTGTTCTCTCGTTGCTGCCAGCAAACTAGGAAAATTTATTGGTGGCTTCTAGTTGCCTTCCACCCCGCCGTATTCAAGGAATTAAAGACACTCTGTCCACACCTGAGGCTAAATTTAACAATATATCGTCTGGTATCAATATCAATAGGATGTGCAATGTAGGCTAGTTGCGTGTATGCCACAAAAGGGTAGGATTTCCTACGAGATATGTCATAACATTTTCCCTCGATTAATCGTAAGATATTTCCCAATACGTATCTGATAATGTATAGCAGGCCTTAATTTACAGCTGAGAGGGACATGTTGTTTTAACACAAAATTATAGTTCTTGTCATACAGATTCTATAAAAGTAGAAAAAATCAAAATCGTCAAGAAGAGCTGACTGACTGAATTGATTCTTTGAGAAGAATGGACAGCATTTGTTTTACATGGCTTGATTACGGGTATGTCTGTTGCCAAATGGTGAAAGTAAGGATATTAGCACATGGTACATTATTAAAACAAAAGAAAAAAAACAAAGGAAAATCATGAAACATGAACATGAACATCGAATCACAAAAGCTCAAAGTTTTATGAAAACAGAAAGTCGGGTCAAAACAAAAACACAATGATAAAGTGAAGATCAATGTTGTCCTAAAGCTTTTTTCTTTAACTATCGAATATCCGGAAGTTTCAACAAAATAGATCGCCCATGAGTCCACAATTTGCCCCTAATATTTCTTTTATATCGTAGTCTTTATGTAATGTTGAACGTAGGTTATAATCGAATTATATGGTGCCTATTCTCCATATCTCACCATGCTGGTCAAGCAGTGTCATAGTAGTAATCTTTTATCCCTAAATTGCAAATTATAACTTACACACGCCTTACATATTTTAACTTTATTATTGGTTGTTTCTACATGTGTTTACTAAGTGGTACCGTATGCGGTTTATGGTATGATGCCCAATGACAGCATACAGGATGGGCTTTCCTTGTTTGCTCCTCTGCTAATTGGGGAATAAAAGTTTTCTGCTTCCCAATATATAGTACAGTCCTGCTAGAGATGTGTGGAAGGATTTATGTTTCTACCATCAACTATTATCTGGTTTTGAGTGTTGAACCCTGTAACTGCTTAGAGGGTCTTACTTGGGAAAAGCTATTCGTCATTGGTTATGAACGGTGATGATTCGAAAGAAGGAAAACTTGAACGTTTAAACTTTGTTCCAATTATAAGTAAATGATGTGTGTCTATCTGTATCTGTAACCAGCAGTTGCCCTTCATTTAAGAAAAATAATTTCAATCAAAGCACTACAAGATTTTGTTTCGTTTTAGAGTTGTACACCCGTAATTGTACGTGCGTACATTGTTGCAATAAACGAGTGAAGTTAACTTAATTCTATTAAACCCTTTTCAATCTTCAACACACCAACTATCGAAACTATCTTATTGAAATTTTAAAGTAAAATATATATAAGAATGATGAAGAACTTTGTAAACTAGGAACCCCGAGTAGTGTAGTCGCTAACGCTCTCGCTTTCGGAGCGAGCGGTTCCGCTTTCGATTCCATGTGGGAGCAGTCGGTCCAAAAATCTCGAAAGCTTTTTCAGGCGTCATCCTGAATGAGGTTTTCCTCATTCACACCAGGCAAATGCTGGTGTAGTACTTAATTTAAGGTCCCAGGCCGCTTCCTTCCTTCTCCAATCCTATCTTCCTTTCCTTTCCCCGGATAATGTGCTCGCCGACGGGCGTCATCCCTCTTACGTGACTGGCTAAATGCCAATACATGCCGAAAGCCCATAAATCTAAGTCCTAAATCCTAAATGATAAACTTCATAAATTAGCAGGTAAAAGATGGAAAGAAGTATTGACAGAAACATTGAACTTTTCAAAATTCGAAAGATATATATCAACTTTCGTTACAAGAAGAAAATGTATACATGAAAACATAATTATGGATTTTTTTCAATGATATGTTCCCTTTAAGTTACTCTTTAAAAGGGTAAGCACGAAAAATAACGAAACATGTGAACGTGGGAACATATTCTATAGAGTTGTGATAAGATGATAGAATAACGAGAAATTAAAATAGAAAACAATAGACTCAAGGAATTATGTTCAATAGACACACTTGAAAACATTTAAACATGAAATAAGAAAATGGGAATAAAGAAAGAACTAGTCGAAACTAAATTGTCCAGTACGACAATTAAATGAAAAAGGCATAAGATTCCAAAATAATCAAAAAGCAGTTCTAATAATATTCAAGAATTTAATAATACTTTCTTTAAGTGTTTGTATTGATCTATTAATTGGTGTTTTCAGAGCAGTGTTGTGAAGTGCACATCAACACTGCTTGGTTTTGTTTTAACGTGTAAGAAAATAGAAACTGGTAGCAAACAATTAGTTGAAAAATCAAATGAAAATTTTAGTTTGTAGAAATGTAAAATTATAATGTGTAAACAATATAGGAATGAAAAGCGCAAAGTTTGTAAATGAGAATAAAGGGTCTCAGTGTAGAGATGAGAAAATAATAAAACAGATAATAACCTAAGTGCAAAATGTAGAAGATAATCTTAAACAAAGTTAAAAAAGTAGTAGTAAAAATTTCTTTTAAAGCGGTCCAAAAGAAAAGAAGCAGACAAAACCCAATCTGAAAGGAGCCTCTCATAAGTTATTGAAATACCCATGTACAAAAGAAGAATCATAAGCACATATCACAAATAGATACATTCAAAAGCTGAGAAGAAAGTGGAAAACGAAATGGGAAAGGAAATAGGAACAAACAAAAATTACAAATAAAAACGAAAATAGTAGAAGAAAGAGAATCCCAAGAGAGATAGATGACTAACAAAGATTTTGACTAAATGTTTCATTTTAAAAATATTTTTTGATTTTCTTTTGTTTCATGTATATGTATTGAATAAATGATGAAGAGAATTGTATTTTATAACAAAGAAGAATTAAATTAACCCTTTCACAGAGGAAGTCGACTTTTGTCGACAGAAAGAAAATTTCCTTAACATGCGAATGTCGACTATAGTCGACAGGTTAAAATTTGTTTGTCCGTATCTTGGCTTTGTCGAGAATAGTCGCCGAAGTTGTACCGTTCAATTTTTTGTGTTCTATTGTTTTCGATAAACAATAGAAATCACACAGAAAAACTTTGGCGACTATAGTTAACTAAAACAAAACCAAGATACAGACAAATTTTAACACGTCGAATATAATCGACATTCGCAGGTTAGGGAAATTTCTTTCCGGCGGTTCCACAGTGAAAGGGTTAAAACAAATAATAATGAGTAAGGCACGTTTAAATACAGTATATAAGGTAGTATGCTACAAAAGAAGTCTCTCTCTCTAAGCTAAAGGGTATAAAGTCGGAAGAAGAGATAACAAGTATAGTGTAGGGAGAGAAGAAGAAAGAGGCTGTAGCGAGAACCATGTAGAAAGAACTGAAGATACTGGCAACAACATGGGAAAATTTAAGCTTTACTAAATAAAGGTAAATAAATTTAAAAAATTGAAAAACAACAGTTACTTTTATTGGAAAAGAAGCCGTTGGAAGTTACTTGTTTTCGATACTTTATTAATACTATTAGTGAGAACTTGAAGTGTGAATGTGAATTAAAAGCAAAGAAGCATTTAAGAGGAAGAAACGTCATTTTGCAGGCTTTTGAATAAAGAGTTAAGATAAATACTAATAAAATATTTTGTATGAAGTATTGCACTCTATAGGACATAAATATGGGGATTACGCAAAAGCTCGATAATAAGGCTCGAGACTTTCGAAATGTGAGTGTGGTGTAGAATTGGAAGAATTGACTGAGAAAATGAAAAGGAATTGAGAAGTTGTTGTATATATTGAGGAGAAAAAAATCACTTTAGATGAAATTAAAATGAGGAACTGGTTAGGTCATTAGAATAGAAGGAGCAGTATAATGAATGACGTGGTACGAGGTATGGTGGCAAGAAGGGTAGAACTTAAGATACCGCAGTTGATAGACATATTAAAACAGAAAATGTCTACATCAAGACGAAACTTAAAACTCGTTAGGCATAGAAACTTCACAGTTGCGGCATTTGCCCTGCCAATAATGGCAAAATATCTATAATGTTTCTTTCCTGGCCTGCCACTCCAAAATTCGCATACATAGAGCATTTTCTTCAAACAGACATTCGACTTCTATGAGACCAGATATCTGCGAGAACAGTTTTTTTGTGAGTTCATCAGGCGTGATTACAGGTACAGTAGACTCCCGAGTATCCGGCCTAATGTAGTGAAAGGGCAGCCCGGATAAGAGAAAAGCCGGATACACAGAAGTTCTATGAACTTATTAAGCATACTCCAAGAACAATTTACGAATACATTACTGTACATACTGTACACTTATAATCAGGAACAGCGGTAAGCGTACTGCATTGTGGACCGTTACACACTGACGAAACAATGAAAAAGAACGGTGTTCTTTTCCTGCCACAACTTGTATTCTGCACACGACACGTAGGAGGATCTTAGCAATCTATACCTTGGCAATGTTGCCAATGCAACGCATTGCCTTCCTAATTTAATTACGATAAAAGAAAACTAGGACGGACAGTACGGAGCCCGGATAGTCGCTAGCCGGATACTCGGAAGCCTACTGTATTAATAAGTTGATTTGGACAATACCCAGCATTCTAATAGCAGCGAAACAATTAGAGCATCTGTCAAACTTTTGCATCTTATTTCGTTAAATAAATATAATAAACATAATCATAAACAGTCACTAATATAATATCTTAGTATTTACTATTTTCCACCAGTTACTGCAGTAAAAGCACATACACACAGATGCCTATGAAACTTCTTGGACGGTGATGTGTTACGCAGTATTTATCTTGTTAAATATACTCTAACATATATACAAATGTATATTAATATTTTATTTTCCAAGTACAATGACGAAATTAGAAAAAAGAATTTCAATAAAAAGTGAAATATTATTACTTGAAAACCTGTTTTCATCTCCTGTCCTGTGTCTTGGTGATTATTTCACCCTACGTTGTCTTTCTGACTGCAGTATAACTTATAATACTTTTATGGCAGGAAAGGAAACCAAATACTACACGCAAACAGAGATAAAATCAATTTACATAGAAGGAAGTCGAAAATGATAAAGATTATCGCTATTAAATCAGCTGTCCATATGGTTGATATTGTATTGTATAGTTTTAGGTTTAGTTTTCCAGTTTATTTAAATGTAAGCTTCAATCATAAGGTCAATACCTAAATAGCCTTTAGGGAAATAAGAACGTGATAATGCATAGAAGCATGGGAATGCGGGTAAATAGAGTTTACAGTTTACAATTTATTTATATAGTAAACGAAACTAGTATAGATTTGATCTCTATAAAATACAATAATATATTGTAGGCAAACATATGCATGTTTATATAAGTGTGGACTTATGGGAGTGAACAGAGACAGGGAATGTTTACCAATTCTTCATATCACCCACTGGGAGGTGACCTTCCTGAAAGACCAGTTTTAACAGGGATGGAAAATGAACCTGTACTTGTGAAAACGTACCGGACAGATTTGGTGCCTGAACCGATTCAAAAGCGAATCAGAACCGGTTATTTTTCCATCTCTTACACCTATGGCCAGTCCATGATTGCAATTTATCAAAATTTATATGAATGGTGTGTTTACAAGGCACTTCAAAAGAAACAACTCATAATTATTGATTATTGCAAATTAATTTTGGTATCAGTCTTCTAACTATCAAAAGTTTACCACCATCTGCAGTGATGTTCCCCGACGCTTTTAAGACAAACTTACCGCTCTCTTGGAGAACATAGCCTCAAGTTACCGCACTCCACGATATCACCTCAACCCGGCAGAGTCCAACCGAAACCAGGATCCCAAAGGATAATCCAATGGACTCGGATTCTGGTCCTGCTTACTTTCATATCCTTCAACGGTGCCAGGAGGCACTGGGTAGGCGCCCGATAAACCACCTTCCGGACTAAAGGGAACACCTTCTTTCTTAGTCTTGTTAAAGATAACAATGCTAGTAAGATTATCAATACCTTGCCACCCGACATGATGAGAATTGCCCATACGTGCGGAATATTTGATGTATATGCATTTACATTTAGCATCTCTCATAGTTATTGTTATGGCTAACTGCTCTTCTTCTGGATGAGTGCTACCACGTGGCTCCACGTAGTAGAGTGCTTACCTCTGGTGCATGTGGGTTCCCTGGTTCGATCCCCGGTCAAGTAATATTGAGGTGGACACCATTGTCTCTGGATACTCCCATTCCATCCTATAGTCTCATTCCACTAATTTTTACATCATCATTCACTTCCTTTAATTATTAGTCTCCCTTAGTCAAAATAGCATATCGTGGGACGTTAAACTCAAAGCTTTCATTTAATTTGCTAAAGTATATCAAATGCTTCAATTTGTTGCTGTGGGAATATTCTGGATTCTTCCTTCTGTCAGATAGAATGCGTTTGATTTTCAAGTTCTCGCCAGAAAGAAATGAACGTATCGCATGGGCATATTAGGAAGAACCTATACCCAGGAAGCGGTTAGAGTCACAATTGGTATTTCATTCAAACATACGTCATTCCATTATGGGCGGAGTTACGAATTGTCTCCTGGGGGCAGACCTTTTGTCTGCTGGGGGGGGGGGCACGATCTATATATATATATAAATGAGAATTGAAGGATCTTATGGGTGGTATTTTTACTTTTTTCAAAAAGTTGGGGGGCAATGGTTCCCTATGCCCCCCATAGTTCCGGATATGCTTTCAATGTTATTTACATTGGAAGTAATAGGGAAGGAAAGAGAGTGAAAAGGAAAGAAGGATTGGAATGACATTTATTATAATAAACGTTCATAACTTCGAATCTCTTAACGTTATAAACGTAAAATTTAATATTTGGATTTATAATTTAAAGTAATAAGATATAAATTTAAGCAGTTTTAGATTTCCAAACGGAACGGCTTTGTCCGTCCGTCCGTTTATCGACAGGTATCGAAGTAAAAAACGGTAAGAGATATCGAGAAGCGGTTTTCTGCAATCGATTCATCTCCTGCGTTAAACATCTATTCAAACCGCAAGTGGTTGAAATTAGTCATTACTGGTTTCAACGTTTATCACCATAGTACGAAAACTGTAAGTGATACGAGGAGGCACTTTTTCGCAAACGATTCAGTATCTTAAGGCAACATATCACGAATATTTGCAACAATCTACAAAAAGCGGAACTGGTTCAAATTTACTATTACTCCTGGTTTCAGTATTGGTTTCAACGTTTATCACCATAGTACAAAAGCAGTAACAGATAGCGACAAACGGTTTGTTTGCAATTGATTGAGCGTCTCAAGACAATTTTTGCAAAACATACTACCAAAACCGTAAATGGTTGACACTTATTGTCATTTACCGTTTCAATACTGATTTTCGTATAGCAAAAACGATAAATGGCATAAAAAAAGATGCAGTTTTCTGAAATCGATTCAGTGTACCTAGAATTGTTTTTATTTTTTCCGTTGAAGTTATATATAAATCGAAGGTGGTTAATATTAGCTTTTAACGTTTATCGCCATAGAACGAAAAAGGGTAACAGATACGACAGGAGCAGTTTCTTTACAAACGATTCAGTGCTTCATGACTGTTGGTAACATTCTACGAAAACAGGAAGTGGTTGAAATTTACTACTATTTTCGGTCCAAATGTTTTTTTTTTCATAGAGCGGAAACGGTAAGAAATATCTATATGTCTGTTTTTTTTTTGCAATTGATTGAGCTTGTCAAGATTATATCTTATGTTTTCCATTAACTCTCTATTCAAACAGGAACTGCTTCAAATTAACCATTTCCGATTTCAAAATTTGACTTTAGAAAAGAAATGGTAACATAGGGTGACAAACTGTTGTTAATATCCATAGAGCGTCTCAATCGTATACATATAATCACAACCTACAACACTATATCAAAACCGCAAGTGGTTAAATTTACTAGTACTTCTTATTTTAGATTTTTGTAGAGCAGAAACTAAAAAAAAAAGAACATGATATCGAGAAGTGTTTTTTCTGCAGTAGATTCAATAATAGACTTTATTTCCTTCCCTAACTATCTTTTCATACTGAATGTAGTTCAAATTAACGATTTTTGGTTTCACCCTTTATCCCATCAGGAAGGAACAGCGAGTAAAGGATTCTTGATCGACTCAGAGTCCGAGGTATAACACTAGTAGCAGAGACAACTTGCAAACCGCTTTCTGTAAGCTTGAATTGCAAGTCGGCCAAGCTTGCATGCAGCTTGATTGAAAAACGTGCAGGGCATGCCGCAAACTGGATTCTAGTAACGAAGCAATATGAGGGCAATCTTGCGTTCAGTTTTCCATTCAACCTTGACGCAAGCGTTTTAAGAGTCAAGTACAGTCAACAGCCAATGCACATTGTATGAAAGCATGCGTTCCAAGTGCAAGCGTAGAAAACCGAAAGCCAAGCACGCGCCAGCTGGCCCAAAGCTTTCTTGGTACTAGGGAGGATCTAACTTTGATCTTACCAGTCTATTGCAACCAACACTTAGAGATGTATTTCTTCAAGTTTCTGTATCGAATTTGCATTGTTTGAAAGTATTAGTTTCACAGTGTGAAACGATACTCATTTGTTTAATATTTGACCTAGAAGTGTAGAGAACGTTGTGATAAGGAAAGAGTGGCAGAGATTACAATTAGAAAAAAATATAATACCAGCAAGATGTGTATATGTCGGGATTTCTTAAGGTTTGTGATATGAAATTTTGCGTTTTAGACTTGTAATGCAAAATAATTAAATTTCAGTGTTTTTAGATGTTTGAACTAGAATAGAAAAAAGGGGTCGGGATGTTTCGTTATGACGGCCATACGTAACATTCAGAAACATGTTGACAAACATTTTTTTTCAGGATGATTGAGCGGAGAATGTCGTAAAGATTATACTACCACGACGAAGGTAATCATAATACTGTGTAGTTCTTAGAACATGACACACATTCATACGAAGATAAACATATTCAAAACATGTTAGGTACTAATAATCTTTCGTAACGTGTCCCTTAGAATTTACAGTTTTAAAGTTTAATAATAAAGTAAGAAACAATATTAATTTCTAGCAATGAGTTGGTCTAAAAGTCCCCTGAAAGGCAGTAACATATGTTGTTCTATTTATCTTAACCACATAATATATTCTTGGAAAGAAATTACATCCATTTTGGTGAACTTGTAAAATAGTGATATAATTGATATGATTCAAACAAACTACCTGATTCAAGTTTCGATCCTTGTCGTATTTAATACTTATATTGAGATATTTTGTATCTAAAAGCTTATTTCAATAGATCATTAATACTTTATTTTGTCAAACACCTTCATATGGGCCTTTTGGTTCACAAGGTATTCCAGTCCATTTTTGTTATTTAGGAAATATTTCTGCTTTAAGATTTGTAACTAAAGCCCCTAATAGTGCTTAAAACATTCATGTCTAGATATTGCAAACAAATCTTATATCAAATTTAAAAAATACTATCTACTTTTCAACGCGTTTTAAACTAGCGTCAATACCAAGAATGGTATAAAATAGAGGATCGTCCCAAATGTATTTTCATCTTATAAACTCAATGAACTCAAAAGCAACACAACATCGGTCCATCTGATTGTCGCCACCCACTCGAGAGAATAATACTTCCGAAAGTAAAGTTTCTCGCCCGATACCATAGCCAGCTGTTTTACGCGCTACCTTAGCAAGATTTTTTTAAAGTTGGTCACAAACTTATTTTATCATGGAGGTCAAGGTGGAACAAAACGAGCCCTACTGGGCTTTTAATACGCTCCTCTTAATCCTCCTCCTACTACTACTTATGTGCACAAAACTAAGCAAGTCTTCTTTGAGTATTATTTTCATCTTATTTTAATGAAAAAAGTTGTGAAAATTATTAAAAAAAGCTTCCGTTGGGCCGGGTTTGAACCCACGCCAAAATCGATTTCCATTACTAGCATGTAGTGCTAGCACGCACGATCACAAACGCCGACTGCTGCAAGCGTTTGATTTCTGCTTGCTATATGTAAGCTACGTGCTAAGAAACAGATAACACCAACTTATTACAACTGTGTATTTAATTCCTACTTCCGGGATTATTACTTCCCCCAATGAGTACTCTGATTGTCTACTCTGATTTCAGCCATGAATATTGGATCAAAACATTGCGATCTTATTGGTAGGAGCAGGGCTGGCGAAACTGGGTCCTATGGCTTCACGACTTTGTTGTATAGAAAGATCCTGTATTTTTATAACATCCTTGGTCAAAATTTTCTCTCCTTTACTAACACCGTTGGTAACTAGACTTCTTTTGTCGCTTCACTATTTGATGATTAACTTAATAGCGTGGACGAATGAAGGGAAGGGCAGGGTGGGGGCCGGACCACCCTCTGGTTCATGAAAATGTATACGTAATATAGCAAACCACGTATATCAAATACCAGAAATAGAAGACGTAATATAGCAACCATGGAGTTGAGCCCCTCCCTAGAAAATTTTCTTTGGGCGCCCCTCCTTAATAGTAAATAATATAATACATAATACGTGTCATCCCAGCTACTGCATAATAATTGTCTTAACACGACTTTCTTTAATTAAATATATTTATACTAAAAAGGAAAAGAATAAGACAATGCGTCGTGGTGGTGTTTGGAGCCAGGTCACCAAAGATCATTTTGCTGCTATTATTTTATTTTTTACTTTTATTACCTTTTACAAGGTATTATAATACAAGTACCGGATTGCGGACTTTAAGTCCCAGTCAACTACATCACTGTGTACACTATTAATATTAAATTAATAAATTCCATGGTGGCAACGATCTTGCTAAATATATTTTTGTCCGTAGTACACTTAATTAAATGTATAATGTTTATTATAATTTTAATGATTAAAATGTAAAAATATTCACACTTCACAATAACCACTTCAGAGGTAAAGGAATGTAATAATTATCAGATACATATATTTAATGTATTTGATATTCATAAGTATTGCATATAATATAATATGTTTTTAATATAAAGTTTGAAATTGTAAGTTGTTTCCATCTTATTGCAATCAGAATAAGATGAAGAATGTTCTTGAATTCTACATCGTCTTCTTGAATATTGAAATTATAATTGCTTTTTTTAAATATAATAATTTTTCGTACTACCTAATTGGCGAATTGCCTTGTAATTTTTAATTATTGTAACATTCAATTAGAATAACTGAAATAATTATAATGTAGTAATAGTAGTTAGGTTATATAGATAGATTGTCATTTGTTTGTGAACTTGAAAATAATATTGTTGTTCTAATTCACTTTTATGAGTTCTACATCTGAAATTTGTTTCTCCACTTTTTTTTATTTATACACTTTTGTTATATAATTTGAGTTACAAACTTCCACTACATCTGGGATAAAATTTTAAAAGAATCATGGCAGATACGCATATAATTACTCTATATATGTTCTTAATTATTATGAACGCATTCGGATTTTTAGCCTAAGTAATCATACTAGAAATTCCGCGAGCTCGATTTTAAATTAGATTTCTACTTTCCATCAAAATTGCTATAAAATAAATTAGAACGTCATGATATATGTACGTAGGCCTACCTAACGAATGATTGTTTATAATTTTTTTCTGACATGCTCATAATTAACATATCCCTGTATTACATGTCCAGCTGGCACCATTACTGTGATCTGAACGACCTGTACAATGTTAATAAATTAATATTATTGCCTGAAGAGCAAGCGTGGATACCGTTAAAAATACAGTCATATATAGTACAAAGTGTAAACACTGCTAACAGAAACAAAGTTAACCCGCTGGTGCAGGTTACGAATAATCAGGCCAGAATGATCCCTCTTGGAAATAAACAATAACATTATCAATAAAAAGTATCTACTTGTTTATATTTATGCAAACATGCAAACGATAATGGTACAGTTCACGTAAAAGCGGACTGTGACAATATTTGTCTTCATTTCGGGAAATCATGCCATAAGGTATCATGCAATCGAAAAGTCACCTACATACAAATTCAAATATTTTTACAGTTAAAAAGTTTCATCGGCTATAACAATATGATATTGTACCATGGGTATTAACAACACACCTAAACGATATTGAGTTGTGTATTGAGCACATGACTCTTGCATTAGTGATTTATGTACCTTGGTGAATATGGTGTTTTCCCAAGAGCAAAGAGTTTTCCATTTTGCCAGTGGATATTCTTATGAAAGTGTTGCACATGAATTTCGTAGGAAATATCCTCATGTGGCAGTCCTAGCCATTCAATCATTATAAGATTAATCGCTCTAGAGGATGCGGATCTATTGCAGACAAAAAAAAAAAAAAAAAAACTGCCCATTTTGATTGACGCTTAAATCTATGAGGTTAAAAATGCATCGCTCTCAGAAATCTTGTGGAGACTATCAGCATACTCTGAGATTTCATATAGAAATGTTCAGAAAGCTATGAAGAGGTTACAATTTCGTGCATATCATGTTCGCAGTGATCAGAAATTGGAGTCAGATAAATAAGTAATGTGAAGCATCTGTGTAGTAATAGTGATGTGAGTGTGAGATGACTGTAGAATTATTGATTTAATTTGTTAAATTCTATTTCATTGTTTTTACGATTATCTTCGGCAGTATAATGAACTCTTTAAACTCCAACGGAATAAAAAAGTTTATTAATGTTGTACATTTCCAGACAGCTTCTGTAATCGTGTATTTATTTATTCTCGCTTTTGAAATTGTTAATAAACAAGATTAGTTTCCTTCTTGATTTTCCGCATTCCCTTCCGCATAGCTTGATATTTCACCGTTCTCTGAATGCCAGACTCAGGACTTTACAGCCAAACAAAACCACGGAGGATAGATCGACAAGAGGTATTTCCCACTTTTAGGAAGGTACAGGATCGTCGGTGGCAAGCATACCGCACCATTGGAGGACGACATACTTCATGTCCCAAGAACACCATTCTGTTGGTTTATCGCCGCAGACACAATTGAGTTTGACATCTGAGCAGTGGCGTGAAGGTGAAGAAGTTCGTCGTAGAAGGCACATTGTCAAGAGAGAACTCGACGCCCCTAGCAGATCAACAGGATAGAGATCCAGATGTTGATTGATTCCAGCATTTCCAGAATTCCTCGAGAGAAAGACATTCATCGTTCCAGATGACCAGGACGACGCCAGCCTCGTTGGAGTATTAGGCTAGTGCTCATCCATTATCTTTTAATCATAAAATCTCTCTCTCTCTCTCACCTTTTCCCTAACTAGTAATTCTCAAAGTTAAAACATTTGGATTTTATTTAAATGCAACCATAATTACGCAGTTAAGTACCGTGTTGTGCATCAGTTTCATCTCCAATTGTTACATTATTCTATGAGAATTTTAGAGATTATTCTGAGCTACAACTGATGGCACAGCACCGGCACAATAAGTAGTGTACTGTAGATGATTTCGCTCATTTTTTGACAAGTATGGAATTGCAGAGCTTGACTGTGTTTTCTTCACTGATGAAACGTGGTTTCACTATAGTAGCTATGTGGACATTCAAAATACTCGAATTTCCTTAACTGAAAATTATCATGTGATGCACGAAACATCCTCACACTCTCAGAGAACTTAAGTGTAGTGTGTCATATCATGTCTTCGTATAGTGGGCCCAAATTTCTTTGACACTACAGTGAATAGTGTTGTGTTGTGTATTAATATATTGTTAAACAATTCCTTGCTCTTTTTGACGATAATGAACAAAAATTGCTGTTTCAGCAGGACATTGCCGCATGTAATAAATCGAATGACACGTGTTTCTTGGAGAGCGTCTATTCTCCAAAGAATTATGGCTCCCACTTTCATACGAGTTAACGTCCCCTGATTTCTGCATGTAAAGTTGTCTTAAAGGTAAGGAATATAAAAGCAAGCCACACACATACTACAGAAACTAAAGATGAACACAACAAATGAGATTAGCAACTTAAGTGCACAGGTGCTCCACAAAGTCGTCTCAAACATAGTGAAAAAGAGTTTCTACTTGCATTATTGAACGAAGCAGTCATGTTGAGCCTATATTGTTTAAATATATAATACCATATGAAAAAACATTAAGTACTATTTCTAAACATTGTCTGGTTTCTACTATTATTTTGATTTGAGCGATCTTTGGATTACCCGTTATATGAATATAATTCTCGTATCATATCAATTGCATCATTCATTCATTCATTCATTTTGAGTTTAACGTACCGTTCAGCAGCGAGGCTATATGACACGTGGACCTACTGATTAACGTGGAATGCGAACCACATGAGCTGCCGCTGGAATTCAATCCGGGCCTTACAGATATCAATTGCGTCATTTTAAGTTGACAAGTTGGTGAGTTTTCGAGGATTGTCCCGTTTTCTCTTGCTTTATTTTTCCGTAATTTCGTCTACCGTCTTAATCAGTCTCGGTGGATAATGGTGGAACATAAAACTAAAAATAGTAGTAGTAATGAGGTCAGATTTGTAATAAGCACTTGCAGTAATAGATTTTAAACCGTTATCGAAGTTATGGACGCTTTACAGTAATATTTCAACCATCTGAGATAGTGTTCAGAAATAAAAAGTTATGTTCAAAAATTGCATTTACAATGTCAGAAATGTAATTTGCACGTGGATTATAATAAGAATAAGGTACAAAGAATTAAAGAAATTATATGAAACTATGTTTTACTTTTGATTAAATATATGAATTTTCATAGTATGTTATCGAGGAATTTTTGATTATTATTACATTTTTGATTAATATTTTAATTAACTGAATTTAATTAAATGCTATTCTGTTACATTTTGTCTAATATAATACTTCCAACTAAAAGTCGATTTTGGTGAATTTATACTCCTTTGTATTAATTTTTAATACGTGCTTGCTCACGTTTTTATATTAATTTACTACAGTAATAACGTTGTTGTATATTACAGATTTCCAACTGATCATCAGAATTTCAAGAAAAGAGAATATTTTGGGAAATGGTTTTACTGTCAGATTATAGTGAGAGCACTCATTGTTCTGAACATATTCAATATTTACCACGTATGTGGTTCCTTGGGAAGCGGAACTATGCAAATAACTAGTATTGATTAGAGTATATCAGGTGCTCTCTTTCTTCAATTTCTTCAGAACATGGCAGGAATACAAATCAGATAAGTATATTTAGTTTACGTGAAAATTCAAGCTTTATCCATTCATTTCTGAAATATTTGAATCGAAAATGTAAACCATCTTCAATCGTACAGCTCCGTACAGGACAAAATGAATCAACGTCAAGAACATCCTTCTGTAATTACAAACCACTTGGTGAACACGAACGCTTTATATTCTTTATTCATAATAGTGATAATCTCCCTACCATTCCGTTTGAAAGTCAGCAACTCATTTACTGGAATCGAAGAGCAAAAATGACGTCGATGTTCAAGTACAAAATTTCCAATACTTCATTAAAACAAATATTTACCTTATTCTGGAAAATGAAAACTTCGAATGCAATAGCTTTGATAGGAAACAAAAAAATGCAAAAGTTAAATAATTTAATGTTATGTGACCGGGAACCTACATGAGTATGTGGTTACATAAGTGTGACATGAGAAGTAATAGTTGTTAAATTATTCTCTGTAAACTTTTTAAATGAAAATTCGAAGAGTTTTATAACCATTTATGATAACTGATTTAATATGATTATTTGTTTGCTTGAAGCTTTTCAGCCTAAATTACCAGTTGTTAATAGCACGATAGTGCCAATAATAATAAACTGAATTTTATCACAAAAGTTAATATATCTTTGACAACAAAGACAACATTTATTAATAAAGAAATTCAATAAATGTACGTGTTTTATTTCCTATTAATTTATACCTTTCAAAGAAGGATTATCGATTTTAGTAGCAAAACATTAACCACTACTTTCAGCTAATATTAAAAGGAGCACAGAAACACTCATAATTCTGCACAAACGAACAAATTCTTCACATCTTGAAACTATGATGACGTATGATGGTCAAACGTAGGACACCTAGCGGCGATAGTAATATAAACGTTGATGAGAAACGCATAAACAGAGAAATCGTGTACGAAGTTTCGAAAACCTCCCGTGCATAGATTTTGTCACAATCTTTAGATGGCTGGACCAAAAATTCTTACAAATATGCGAAGGCACTGTGCAAGTAGATAAAGGCAGATTCTTGGAAAAGACAAATGTTCCACAACCATTTTAAACTTCAGGAAATTGGAATATAAAAAACAGTGGAGAAGTTTTCGAAAGTAACCTAAATATTCAGAAAAAATAACCAACGAGCAAAATACCAAAAATAATATATATATAAATTTCCTATCACTCACTTATTCTTGCAATTCTCAACCAAATTTAGAAGAAAACTCCAAATGCTGAAACATTCCTAATGCTCCTCCAAGCACGTGGTAGCCATCAAGGATTGGGTACGAGAATGATTGCCTCGCTGCTGTACGTATAGCAAAATTGCATAAACATATCATTGACTCTATGCACTTCCATGCTGTAAGTTGCGTAGTCCATGTTCCAAAGTTCCAAAGTATTGTTAATACAAAACACCCCATACTATCATGGACTAACATTATCTTTTACAGTTGCAACCTGGCACGTTAGACCGATGGCTTAGTGAGGCAGTCCCCCTACTCAAAGCTTAGCCTGATGAAGCTGGAATCAAGACTTATTACTCCAAGCTACTCATTTCTATGGTCCAGTCACGGCATTCTGTTGCCAATGCAAAAT
Source organism: Thermobia domestica (assembly GCF_964235325.1). Classification (NCBI taxonomy): domain Eukaryota; kingdom Metazoa; phylum Arthropoda; class Insecta; order Zygentoma; family Lepismatidae; genus Thermobia; species Thermobia domestica. The sequence goes on from NC_137454.1 coordinate 35,259,068, forward strand.
ATTGAGTGTAGTGACGTATAATAAGAAGTGGAAGCCTCGTGATTTATTGGTTTCTGGAGTCTATAAGGTGAAGTCTATTTTGTCTACTAACTATCCTACTGGACCTCTTATTGAGTTAGGAAGTCATCTGGGCTAATGTTTGCTGGTGTTTGGTACAGTAACCAAAGTTATAAAAATACCGTCTTCTCTTATTATAATTGGCAACTACAACTCAAAAAAGTATAATATTTTCTTTACAGTGTGTTATATACATGAAATTAAATAAAGAAAATTCAACAGACCAAATTAGTAATGTTGTTTTCCCTAATCGTGCGTTGTAACATTTATTCAGTCATACGTTGTATAAAATGTCAATGCACTCCTCATTTATATGAAATAAACTAAAAACTGACTATTACTTAATGTTGTATTCCAAACGTGTATTTTGTTTCGAAACGTGTATTCACATAGAGAAACTAGGGTAGACTACCAAATTATGTGGATTAAATATTGAAACTGGGAATAGATATATGCCAACTTTATATCGTGTCGTGCCTTCATAGCTGGGATGTAGTAAACTGTTGACACGATATGAGCTGATTCTGTCTATTATCCAGAATAGACAGGAATGCGATAATGATTATATCTCTACCAACCTACAATGTAGGATTTTATGCTTACCATGCGAAGGTAATAAAATAATTAATATCTGAACATTTAAACTACGACATGTCAACTTATTATCGTTGGAGAGAGGTAATGATTAATCATGATCTAGACATTTAAACTTTAATTAGACATTTATTATCTGTAATTTATAGAGATAGGTGTATTATGTTTGTGATGTTTAATTAAGTGAAATTGCTCGATCACATTCGTCAAACTGTTGGTGATTCAATCAGTTGAGAATAACCAGAGATGTACTACCACATACCTTTGATGTTTTACTGGAGTCGAATTTCTGGACTAGAAGTTCGTAGTCGATGACAACCACAGTGGATGGGTTTCCACTGGAACTCGGTGTTGGTCTCCTACAGACTGGTTTCCCAGAACTGATCTCCATGTAAGGATCCCTCAAACTGATCCTTGGCAACTCATCCCTATTCAGTCCGACATAACCCAACCATACTCCAAGTTAATGGTTAAATCGGAAATAATAGATCTTCCTAGATCTATACCTCTAAATTGGACTTGCAACTGACTACTCAACTGCGATGAGCTCTCAAGTGGTTCTCTCTAACGATCCTCCACTTCTGATCCAAATCCTCTCTGACTAGGGGTGTTTATTCTTCTTTCCAGACATTCTGGAATTCTCTTCGTTGATCTTTTGTTTATCTCAGCTATTGGTAAAACATTGGTTTCACCCGAACTACATCGTGATCAAATTCTCAGACCAACAATTTTCTGCAAGTCTGACGGTTATGCCACTGTCAAAGTGTGTCACTGTTACGTACAGAGTTTCACATTGATGACCTTTCATTATTTTAAAAACATAACATTGCAAATCATAATAAACATGTAAACTGACGACTTAGCGTCTAGCCATAACACAACAATTACATTTAACGCATTTACAAATTATTGACATACGTCAACAAATAAACACAAGCACGTGTTTATACTACACAACAACATTTCATTACTATAATTCAGTATTTTGATACAACTTTTAATAACTGTGATTTTCTGTCACCAAAATAATATGACCCAAAACCATATATCTCTACAATATAGTATTAGATTGATAATGCGAGAGATGGTACCTTTTGGCCGACGTTGATTCCTCACCAAAAACAATTTGTCGTACTTCTTAAAGTTATTAATATTTAGGAATCAATATTGAAATCGGAATTTGTACTAGGTCTTACTACTTCTGGTGTCAATAGGAGAATTAAGCTGACATGAAAGTATTCTTAAGATTTGGAATCATAAGGATGGTTATAGGAAAGGTGTGATGTACCTATGACCATTTCACTCTATGGAAATCAATATTAGAACCGGAAGTAGTAGTTTATTTTTACATTTCGTTGCAATAGTGGAATAAAATCGAAAATTTGTTTTATTCTTGTGATACAGAATTCGATTCAAAAATCTGCATCTTGCTATCTGGTACCACTTTTCGATTTCAAAACCGTGGATTTCTACCATTAACAGTCTTCAAAGAGGAAGAAATGTCGAGATAGATGTTATTCCTGGAACACTAAATACAGGTCAAAAAGCAATGTCTCCATATCTCGTACTGTGTTTGCTCTCTGAAAATCAATACTGAAATCGGAAGTAGTATAAACTTTCTACCATTTCGGGTTTTAGTAGATAGATACAGGTGAACGTGGTATATTTTGTTTAGTACACAATATCACACTGAGGAAGGCTATCTGATAATATGTAAAAAACAAACAGTATCATGTAACAGTTTCGACACAATAACTGTGTCTTCATCAGACTTCTACTTCTTGTGGCTGCTTGGGAGTTGGTCATGCAGAACGTGTAGAAGTCTGATGAAGTCACAGTTATTGTGTTGAAACTGTTACGTGATACTGTTTTTTTTTTTTTACATATTATCACATAGCCTTGGTCAGTGTGTTATTGTGTATTTGTACAAAATGGAAACAAGGCCTGATACAATAGTTATTTTGCTTAGACACTGAGTCAATTCTAAATTATTCTTGTAATTACCTATTACAGAGTTTGTTTTATGTCGATCAAAGCTAAAACTGGAAATGGTTTATTTCTATCACTGTCGGTTTGAGTAGGGGGTTAAAGGAGGAGATAGAACCTATTTCTGGGACGCTGAATTAATTCCAAGAAACCGGTTCTTGCTATCTCTTTCCGTTTTTGATGGAGAATAGTATTGCAACCGAATATAGTGTTACAATATTTCCTGTCTTAGTGAAATCATTCGGATGAACATAATATCTCTTCTTGAGATGCTAAATCGATTACACGAAAGATGTTGTTACTGATAAAGATCAACGTTTAAACCGGAAATGCTTAATTTCTACCACTTCCTGTTTGAATAAAAAGTTAACTGATAAGACTGAACCTGAACCAATCCTAAAACTAAATCTTATCTCGGAAAGTCAAATTATCGACATAACTTACTGGTTCTGCTCTGAAGTGTTACGAGACATACAGGCAAATATACACAGTTCGTATATAGGATTTACTTGAACAATAGAAACCCTGACCAAAGCTTCAAACCCACTGTATTTTAAACTATAATATGTAACGGTTTCGGATATCTAACATATCCTTCCTCAGATCCGATACCGTTACATATTATAGTTTAAAATACCGTGGGTTTGAAGCTTGGGTCAATGTTTCTATTGTTAAAATAATCAATTCAAAGCCATGGATAGTCTTGCTATAGAATTTCCGTTACTTACGCATAGGATAGTTTGGATATCTGAAACGCAAGAGAGAATTTAATTATTTCCTCAAATATTGAAGTGATATTGTCACAAACTCGCCGGGCAAGACGGCTGAAATGCACATTTCAACAATACCAGTGTCAAATGTATACCACTTGAAGGAGTTTGGTTTGCATAGCGTTATTATTAAAACCGAAAGCGTTATTATTTTTATAACATTTCCAGTTTTAGTAGAGAATTTAGATTGGAAATAAAATATATTCTTACGACGCTTAAGTAATTACAGAAAACAGCTTCTCGCTACATTTTACCGCTTTCACTCTATAATAATCAAGTGCAGAGTTTGAAGTTGTTAATTTCTATTACTTTCGGTTTGAATATTGAGCTAAATGCACTTTTCCTGAGAACGCTAACTGTTTTCCATAAAACGAAATCTTGCTATATTTTAGCATTTTTGTTCTGAGGTGAATATTGAAACCGGAAACCTTACGGTATTTCAATCACTTCCGATTTCAATACAGACTTAAACATGGAAATAGAATCCATTCTTTGAACTTTTAATCGATTGCAGTAAATCGAGTCTCTCTACCTTTTACCGAAACTTACACAAGACATTCAGCTAAAGATTAATTCAACGAAAGATTAACATTTTAAATTGCTTCTTACAAAAATGTAAAAATGTCGATTAGCCCCTTCTTTCCGTGTACCCTTCTCCACTTCTCGAATTGCAACGCTACAAAGAACTTTTCTACTGTGACTCCAACAATAAATGTACACATTTGGCAACAACGCGTTATATCTTTCTGGTTAGAAGAGAGTTACGTGGGACCGTATTTTTCAAATTTTTTTGGGTTTAATTAGGGGTTGAAAATAAAAAGTGGGACCATTTGGGCAATGCAGTCTAGTCACCGACTGGGATGAAATGGTTGTCATTCGATTCGTATCTATACGTACTTGAGTAATTGATATGCCATTTTTCCGAAAATTCTATTTTGACCCCGAAAATTAACGAAAATCCAAGATCCAAAATTCCAGATTTTGAGGTATGACCTTCGATCGTGGATTAGCATGAGGAACGCACTTGGTTGGGTGATTATGAGTAAAAAGAATACATGAGACGTGGAACTTCAGGTAAAAGAGATTCAAACCACTGAGTTCCTACTGAGAATGGAGTACATATTTCCGTGCCGCAAGTGCGTATGCTAACAATATAGTAGCGAAGGTATTTTAAGTAATTTCGCCTCCGAGCTTTGGATTTGAATGGAGTAATTTTGTACAGTATACGGAAAGCTAATCATATATTGTAATCTGTGTGGGAGAATCAAATAGCAACCGCAATTAATTTTCTTCCAATATTTTATTACGAGAAGAATGTTTGCTTGTAAATTATTTTTCTACATAGTCTCCTTCCAGTTTAAAGGTGCATTTCGCCAGCCCCCCCACCTTGGAGTTTCGAAACAAAACCTATGCCAATCGTTTCTGCTACGTTTCTGCCGGAATGTACCGCAAAAATTTTCGTTTGTACCATTTAAGATACAAAGTTATAAGAGTTTAAAAGTGGGGGGGGAGCTGGAGAAACGGCAGCCCCCCACCTTGGAATTTCGAAACGAAACCTATGCCAATCCTTTGTGCTACGTTTGTGCCGGAATGTACCGCAAAAATTTTCGTTTGTACCACTTCCGGTACGAAGTTATGAGTTTTAAAGTAAGGGGGCTGGGAAAACGGCAGCCCCCCACCTAGGAATTCCAAAACAAAACTTATGCCAATCGTTTGTGCTACGTTCGTGCCGGAATGTACCGCAAAAATTTTCGTTTGTACCACTTCCGGTACGAAGTTATAAGGGTTTTAAAGTGGGGGTGCTGGAGAAAGGGCAGCCTCCAAACTTGGAATTACGAAACAAAACCTATGCCAGTCGTTTGTGCTATGTTTGTGCCGGAATGTACCGCAAAAATTTTCGTTTGTACCACTTCCGGTACGAAGTTATAAGAATTTTAAAGTGGGGGCTGGGGAAACGGCAACCCGCTAACTTGGAATTTCGAAACAAAACCTATACCAATCGTTTGTGCTACGTTTGTGCCGGAATGTACCACAAAAAGTTTCGCTTTTACCACTTCCGGTACGAAGTTATAAGGGTTTTAAAGTGGTGGGGCTGGAGAAACGGCAGCCCCCACCCAAGAATTTCAAAACAAAACCTATGCTAATCGTTTGTGCTACGTTTGTGCCGGAATGTACCGCAAAAAATTTCGTTTGTACCACTTCCGGTACGAAGTTATAAGGGTTTTAAAGTGGGGGTGCTGGAGAAAGGGCAGCCTCCAAACTTGGAATTACGAAACAAAACCTATGCCAGTCGTTTGTGCTATGTTTGTGCCGGAATGTACCGCAAAAATTTTCGTTTGTACCACTTCCGGTACGAAGTTATAAGAATTTTAAAGTGGGGGCTGGGGAAACGGCAACCCGCTAACTTGGAATTTCGAAACAAAACCTATACCAATCGTTTGTGCTACGTTTGTGCCGGAATGTACCACAAAAAGTTTCGTTTTTACCACTTCCGGTACGAAGTTATAAGGGTTTTAAAGTGGTGGGGCTGGAGAAACGGCAGCCCCCAACCAAGAATTTCAAAACAAAACCTATGCTAATCGTTTGTGCTACGTTTGTGCCGGAATGTACCGCAAAAAATTTCGTTTGTACCACTTCCGGTACGAAGTTATAAGGGTTTTCAAGTGGGGGGGGGGCTGGAGAAACGGCAGCCTCCGACCTTGGAATTTCGAAACAAAACCTATGCCAATCGTTTGTGCTACTTTGTGCCGGAATGTACCGCAAACATTTTCGTTTGTACCAGTTCCGGTACGAAGTTATAAGAGTTTTAAAGCGGGAGCTGGGGAAACGGCAACCCTCTACCCTGGAATTTCGAAACAAAACCTAGGCCAATTGTTTGAAACGAAGACTCCAACCTTGGAATTTCGAGATAAGGCTATGTCAATCGTTTCTGGTACGTTTGTGCCGGAATGTACCGCAAAAAGTTTCGTTTGTACCACTTCCGGTACGAAGTTATGAGAGTTTTAATGTGGGAACTGGGGAAACGGCAACCCGCTAGCAAACTTCAGAAATATCAAATTCTGTACAAATAGAGATAGAAACATAGAGTTAACGGCAATCGTTAGTGCACTTAAAAGCACTAAGCACTAACGTTAGCGCTATCATTTTTTGGGATTTCAAGATTTTTGTTGGGGGGCCAACTTCAGAAATATCAAATTGTATACAAATAGAGGTAGAAACATAGTGTTAACGGCAATCATTAGTGCATCATTAGTGCACTTAAACGTAGTAAGCACTATCGTTAGTGCTACCATATTTTGGAATTCATTCATGATTTTCGATGGAATGGGCAACTTCAGTAATTTCAAATTCTATACAAATAGAGATAGGAACATAGAGTTAACAGCAATCGTTATTGCATCGTTAGTGCACTTAAATACACTAAGCATTAAGGTTAGCATTACCATATTTTGGGATTTATTCAAGATTTTTAGTGGGGGCCAACTTCAGAAATATCAAAGTCCATACAAACATTTAGTGCTTTCTAGAAGCACTAACGATACACTAATGAATGACATTAATTTTTTGTTAGTGCTTGAAGTTGACGCAAGTTCACCGTGCCCTCCAAAGATATTGTACCTGTAGCATCTACACTAATGAAGTACTAAAGTTAGGGGTTGGTGCACTAAGAACCACTAACAATTGCTCTAGAAGATATCATTAGTGCTTTTGAATATGGCGGAAATTTGATGCAATTAAAAATTCCCAATAAATGTCTTATAGGAGTTGCGTGATATGTAATTGTTCATAACTACACTAATATTGAAGGACAAACGAAACTGTTAGTGTTTTCTAGAAGCACTAATGATTACACTAGAAGAGATCATTAGTACTCTTAAACTTGACGGAAATTTGATGCAATGAAAAATTTCCCATAAATTTATTATGTGTTTCGTTACATGTAATTGGCCATAACTAAACTAATATTGAAGTTCTAAATAAACTGTTAGTGTTTTCCAGAAGCACTACCAATGCACTAACGAATGGCACTAAGCTTTTAATTAGTGCTTGAAGTGGGGGCGCTAAGTTCACTCTGCCACAAAAGGTATTTTAATTGCAGCACATTTACTAATGAATCACTAACCTTAAGTGTAGATGCGCTAAGAAGCACTAACAATGCATTAATGATCGCTCTAGAAGAGATCAATAGTGATTTTGAATTTGGCGGAAATTTGATTTAATGAAAAATTTGCCTAAATTTCTTGTGAGTCTCGTGATATGTAATTGGCCATAACTACACTAATAGTGAAGCACTAAAGAAGTTGTTAGTGTTTTATAGAAGCACTAACGAATTGCACTATTTTTTCCGTTAGTGCTTAAAGTGTCGGTGCGAAATTCACGCTGACTTCTTCATAAGTTTTTTTTACTTGTAACACCTACACTAATGAAGCACTAACGTTAGGTGTTTGTGGTCTAAGAAGCAATTACGATGAACTAACAATTGCACTAACAGAGGTAATTAGTGCTTTTGAATGCGATGGGAATTTGATACAATGAATAATTCTCCATGTGTTTCTTATGGGAGTTTTGAGACTTATAATTGACCATTTCTACACTAATGGTGAAGCACTAACGAAACTACTTGTATCTTCTAGAAGTACTAACAATGCACTAACGTATAAAACTAATTTTTTGTTAGTGCTTGTAGTGGGGGCTAAGTTCACGATAATGTCGAAAGTTTTCTTTCCTTGTAACATTAGTGCTTCCTAGTGCACCAACACCTAAGTTTCGTGCTTCATTAGTGTAGGTGCTACAAGTAAGAAATTTTTGCGGGCCAGCGTGAACTTGGTTTCCACTTCAAGCAGTAACGAAAAATAAGTCCATTCGTTAATGTATCGTTAGCGCTTCTGCAAAACACTCATAGTTCCGTTAATGCTTAACTATTGATGTAGATATGGCCAATTATATGCCACAAAAATCGCATAAGAGATTCATGTGGAATTTTTCATTGCGTCAAATTTCCGCCAAAATCAAAAGCACTAATGATCTCTTCTACTGAAATCGTTAGTGCTTCTTACTGCATTAACACCTAACTTAGTTCTTCATTAATGTAGGTCCTACAAGTACAAAACCTTTGGAAGCTTTAATGAACTTGGCGCCCCACTTCAACCAATAACGAAAAAATAAGAACCGTTTTCCTTAGTGCTTCACTATTAGTGTAGTTATGGCCAGTTACATCTCAGGAAACTCACATAAAAAAATTAAGGGGAGTTTTTCACTGTGTCAAATTTCTGCCAAATTAAAAAGCACTAATGATCATTTCCAGTACAATCCTTAGTGCATCGTGAGTGCTTCTTCGTGCACCAACCCCTAACGTTAGTGCTTAATTAGGGTAGGTGCTACAAGTAAACTATCTTTGGTGGTCAGCGTGAATTTGCGGCCTCTTCAAGCACTAACAAAGTAATTAGAGCATTCGTTACTGCTTCCTAAAAATACTGACACTTTGTATGGAATTTGATATTTCTGAAGTTGGCCCCCACCAATAATTTTGAATAAATCTCAAAATGTGGTAACACTAACGTTAGTGCTTAGTGTATTTAAGTGCACTAATCACGCTCTAACGATTGCTGTTAACTCCATGTTTCTACCTCTATTTGTATAAAATTTGATATTTTTGAAGTTGCCCCCCCACCAAAGATCTTGAATAAATCCCAAAATATGGTAACACTAACGTTAGTGTTTATTGCGTTTAAGTGCACTAACAATGCAATAACGATTGCCGTTAACCCCATATTTATACATCAATTGTATGGAATTTGATATATCTGACGTTGACTATTAACCAAAAATCTTAAATAAATACCAAAATATTGTAGAACTGACGTTAGTCCTTAGTGCGTTTAAGTACACTAACGATGTACTAACGATTGCCGTTTACACTATGTTTCTACCTCTATTTGTATAGAATTTGATATTTCTGAAGTTGGCCCCTCCAACAAAAATCTTGAATAAGTCTCAAAATATGGCAGCATTAACGTTAATGCTTAGTGCGTTTAAGTGCACTAACGATCCACTTACGATTACCGTCAACCCCATGTTTCTACCTCTATTTGTATAGAATTTGATATTTCTGAAGTTGGCCCCCCACCGAAAATCTTGAATAAATCCCAAAATATGGTAGCACTTACGGTAGTGCTTAGTGTGTTTAAGTGCACTAACGATGCACTAACGATGCGCTAAGTTCTGTGAAAATCTGTCTGCATAAAGATGGGTGGGGGGCTAACTTCATATGAAGTTGGTCCCCACCAAAATCTTCAATATCTCGTAAACGCTGATAGCACTAACGTTAGTTCTAAATGTACTAACGTGAACTAAGGATGCATTAACGATGTGCAACGTTTGGTGTAATTCGGGAGAGGTGGGGGGCAACTTCAGGCACGTAATTTTTTTGCGGTACATTCCGGTAAAAACGTACCACAAACGATTGACATAGTCTTATCTCGAAATTCCAAGGTGGGGGGTTCTGGATACGGCAGCCCCCTAGTTAAAACTGTCATACTTTTGTACTGGAAGTGATACAAACAAAAATGGTTGCAATACATTCCGATGCAAATGATTTTAAACGATTTGCATAGGCCTCGTTTCGAAATTCCGAGGGTGTATGAAAACGGCAGAACCGTAGTTTGAAACTCTCGTATCTTTGTACCGGAAGTGGTACAGAAAAGAGTTTAGCGATACGTTCCTGTTCAAAAGTAGTGCAAACCGTGGGCATAGGTTTCATTTCAAGATTCCTGGTGCGGGGCTGCCGTTTCCACAGCCCCTCTTGAAAACACATATAACTTCGTACAGGAAGTGGTACAAACGAAACTTTTTGCGGAACATTCCGTACAAGCATAGCACAAACGATTGGCATAGGTCTTGTTTCGAAATTCCAAGGTTGGCGGCTGCCGTTTCTCCAGCCCCCCCCCCACTTTAAAACCCTTATAACTTCGTACCGGAAGTAGTACAAACGAAACTTTTAGCCGTACATTTCGGCACAAACGTAGCACAAACGATTGGCATAGGTTTTGTTTCAAAATTCCAAGTATGGAGGCTGCCGTTTCTCCAGCCCCCCACTTTAAAACTCTTATAACCTCGTACCGGAAGTGGTAAAAACGAAAATTTTTGCGGTACATTCCGGCACAAACGTAGCACACACGATTGGCATAGGTTTTGTTTCGAAATTCCAAGGTGGGGGGCTGCAGTTTCCCCAGCCCCCACTTTAAAACTGTTATATCTTCGTACCGGAAGTGGTACAAACGAAAATTCTTGCGGTACTTTCCAGCACAAACGTAGAACAATCGATTGGCATAGGTTTTATTTTGAAATTCCTAGGTGGTGTTACTGCCGTTTCCCCAGCTCCCACTTTAAAACCCGTATAACTTCGTACCGGAAGTGGTACAAACGAAAATTTTTGTGGTACATTCTAGCACAAACGATTGTCATAGGTTTTGTTTCGAAATTCCAAGGTGGGGGCTGCCGTTTCCCCAGCCCCCACTTTAGAACTCTTATAACCTTCTACCGGTAGTCGTACAAACGAAAATTTTTGCGGTACATTCCGACACAAACGTAGCACAAACGATTGGCATAGTTTTTGTTTCGAAATTCCAAGGTTGGAGGCTGCCGTTTCCACAGCCCCCACTTTAAAACCCTTATAACTTCGTACCGGAAGTGGTACAACTGAAACTTTTTGCGGTACATTCCGGCACAAGCGTAGCACAAACGATTGACATAGGTTTTGTTTTGAAATTCCTAGGTGGGGAGGCTGCCGTTTCTCCAGCCCCACCACTTTAAAACCCTTGTAACTTCGTACCGGAAGTGGTATAAACGAAAATTTTTGCGGTATATTCCGGCACAAACGTAGCACAAACGATTGGAATAGATTTTGTTTCAAAATTCCAATTATGGAGGTTGCCGTTTCTCCAGCCCTCCACTTTAAAACTCTTATAACCTCGTACCGGAAGTGGTACAAACGAAAATTTTTGCGGTACATTCCGGCACAAACATAGCACAAACGATTGGCATAGGTTTTGTTTTGAAATTCCAAGGTAGGGGTTGTCGTTTCCCCAGCACACACTTTAGAACTCTTATAACCTCGTACCGGAAGTGGTACAAACGAAACTTTTTGCGGTACATTCCGGCACAAACGTAGCACAAACGATTGGCATAGGTTTTGTTTCGAAATTCCATGGTTGGAGGCTGCCGTTTCTCCAGCCCTCCCACTTTAAAACCCTTGTAACTTCGTACCGGAAGTAGTACAAACGAAATTTTTTGGGTTACATTCCGGCACAAACGTAGCACAAACGATTGGCATAGGTTTTGTTTCGAAACTCCAAGGTGAGGGGGGGCTGGCGAAATGCACCTCCAGTTTAATACTCTTATGCCATCGGATAGGAAATGCTTCAATACCGGGTAAGAATAATTATTTTAGTTCACGTTGTAGCCACTCTTACACCACCGATTAGATGTCTTTATCAGATTTGATCTTCTGTTGGGGGCGCGGTGGCTCAGTAGTAGAGCGTTCACCTCCGGTGCTTGGGTCCCTGGGTCGATCCCAGCTCGCGCCGTGTGGACTTTGTGGTGGACAAACACCGTACTAATGGGTTTTCTCGGGGTTCTCCCATTTGCTCTCACTTGCTTCATTCCACCATTTCATTCATTACTCATCACCACTGTCTCCTTTAGCCTAACCGGCATAACCGTGGGACGTAAAACTTAAAGATTTCATTTCATTTTTTGATCCTCTGTCCTTCAAGGTGTTCCTTTAGTAGACCAAAAATGTGGAAAGCTGATGGAAATCTGGCGAGTATGGGGGATGTGTGCCTACACTTTAAGTGTAGGTATTAAATGGTTTTTATGGTTGCACGAGCTGAATGAGGATAGGCGTCATTATGTAGCAAAACCCTTGTATGTAGCAATCCCCCTGCCTTATGCGTATTGCTGGCTTCAAATAGTTCTTGAGAATGTCAATGTAGGTAGGACTAGTCAGTGTGGTACGTGAAGACATATAGTGTTCCAAATTAGGACCATTCTTATCCCAAAATAAATTCAGCATGCCTTTCTCTTTCGAGGGTTGGCTGCGAAACGTCTTTGGTTTCGGTCAAGAAAGTTGCCATTCTTTGGTTGCATGTTTCGCCTTCGGTTGAAAACAGTGCACTTAACCTTAACCATATTGAAAAGATGTGCTAGAAAATCCTCACCCTTCTATTCATAAAGCCTCAGAAGCTTTGCACATGTGTCATTCCGACGTTTTTTAGTTCGTATCGTATGCCGTGAGAAACCCATTTGGTGAACACTTTTCTGTAGCGGCGTTCGTCATTCACTATGTGTTGTAGTGAACAGAAGCTCATGTAGAGCAAGCAAGCTATTGCAGCCAGGTGAAAACGCATGTTTTCATGAATAAGACAATCTCCTATGTCGATGGACTCTTTTGTCACTATTAGATAAGCTTGACCCTCACGGGAAGCCAATTCCATCAAGCAACAAATTTGTACTTTCTGTGAATTTCTTGCAACACTCGTAGATTTGCCGCTGCGACAGACAAGCGTCCCCGTACTTCTTCTTTATTATCCAATGAATATTAATCGGTTTCACACTTTCAGTCCATAAATAATCGAACAACTGCGCTCTATTAATTCTTGGTGCAATTGCATAATGATGCCACCATATTGAATCAGCTGTTATCCATTTCCGGGCACTGTTTCGTGCCACTAAATAGAAAATACAAAGACTGAGTCTGCAATTTTCAAAGGCCTAAAAACAATTTTAATGACACTTTTGATTCATTTGATTCTCCCTCGTAAGGTTGTGGAGGTTAAACCTGGTTATGTTGGTAACTTACCACTCTGGTTCTCTTTACTTGAGCAAATTGGAATTGTTCATCATATTGACATTCTGATATATATTTGAGATTTTTGCAATGTTAACATTCGTTGATATTAAAGGAAACGAACAATCGATAGTTTACGATTATCAGAGATTTCTAATGATTATACATACCTTGTGATTTCTATTTCTCTGCAGAGTTTCTTTGCGTGTTTGCCAGATTCATTGCCGATGTGCAGTACGACTTTGCTTTACATGGCCATAGAAATTTCGTGTTTAAAAGAATTTGAACACATATTTGAACAGACGGCTCTTTGCTAGATGCTTGAGATGTTACCGATTTTCGTTTTCCTTAACCACGGAGAGCTTCGGCTGTCAGCACAGATGATGCAGCAATATAAATACCAGGGGATTTGCGTACGTTCGTCGTTTTGATATTCGAGTATTGGGGGTTGAAACTGTCCATATAACAGCTAAGAACGTTCCATCAGCAGGAGTTACACTAAAATACTCAGTCTCTTTTTCTTGCAAGGGATGCGCTCTCACTGAACAGCGGATTGACGGAAAGATGAGCTATGTTATACCTAATCTGGTCGATTGCCAGACCTCATCACACACGTAGTAGCCCAGATGAAATAATCCTACCTCATTTGCATATCGGACACTTACTTTACACATACCTCTTTAGTATGCGGCTATAACCGTCCTTATTCTAATCGGACCATCCCTGTAGAACATTCAGAAAACACAAAGCTTATAAAAACTTTCTGACTGCAAAATATTTTAGTTACATTTTGGGGAACAATGTGGCCAACTTATAACTGATCTTACTGAGATGATAATTATTAAGAGTTTTAAGCTTTTTTTATCTTAATTTTTCTCTTTATGTGTTTCTGTTATTAGTGTTTCCGAGTTACTTTGTTGCTATCTATGGTTTTGTTTCGTATTTACTCTTTTAGAGATTATGAGATGTCTGCTTTAATGCTTATAGTTTTCTGTTTACTATATTAACTATTAACATCTTCGAAGTTTCTTTTTAAAAGTTTAAGGTTCAACATGTATAAGATATTCTCATGGTCCTGATGTGTACAAATGCTCTTATTGTAGATGTCCCCATTAAACTGAAAACTATCCATCAATCAATGTTAATCAATGATTTCTTGTCAACAAGGATAATTAGCATTTTCGTGACGGCATTTGTCTTCATCATAGCGTTGTCAAAGTTATAATAAATGGGTTAGTTGACGTGAAAATAACCTCCATGTTCAAGAGGTACTCCTGTAGCAGTACACAGCAAATAAACAAAAATCTTGATAACAGAAATTGTGTACATTAGTTACTTTCGAAAACACCTTACATTATTTCGTAAACAATCATTATCAGAAACGTATGTTTTACTAGCAAATATATCCCAGTATTCATTAACCGTTGTTGTTATAATATATTAGTGCTTATATATGTACACACAAAATGTGCTGTTGAGCTATCGACTCTTTATGATTATGCTTGTGAGTAGCGTGGGATAAGACATGTTAGTGCACATACAGCAACAAACACTCTCTCAAGTAAAGACAATTGACAAGCAAGTAGCTGAATAAACAGAAATTAAGAACGCTTTTGATCAAAATTTAGTAGATGTAAGTTAAAAGGTAAGAATTTAATGTAAAAAAAAAATCATTTGACACTTTGACATATTAGTTCAATAACGAAGGAACAATGGCTACTAAGCGGCTTTATAATCTCTCAAACCATCTCTATTACTCATTTTATTACTATCATTAAGTTTTTTTCGTAGTTTAACCAACTGTGAGATTCACCAAGTATATATGTACAATCCTTGCAGAAATATCCTTAGGCTGCATCTTAAACATATTCATTTCATTCTTTGTTCACAATTTCTTCAATGACGCAAAAGTATCATGCTTCATCGTAACTAAAACGCGTTCACACTCTCTATTCGATGTTGCATTTGATTCCGGATAAATGTTCAAACAGTAGATCTCATCTTCTTGTATATAAATTCGGTATTTTAAATTATCTCTTCGAACTTAAAGAAAATTGCCTCAAGCATATATAGTGAACATATAAGGAAACGACATCGATAAACTATGTGAATGATTTTTAATACAAGAACTATTGTCTAACTGCTTTCAGTTTGTTTGTCCAATGTTTGTTGTCCAATGAATGCAGAAACAGTCTGGCAAAAGAGTATGTTCACTATTTCTAGTCGTAGAATACATTTACATTCAATTAGATGTACTCCATGTTTGTTCAAAGTTTGTCCAAAAATCCAGAAACAGTCTGGTAAAAGAGTATGTTCGCTATTTGTAGTCGTAGAATACATTTACATTCAATCAAATGTAGTGCAAGTTCAGCGCAAGTGAAACCCATGAAGATATTGGAAAATTGCTGTAGTATACTAATCTAAAGAAAAGTGAATAGTCTGATGAAGGAAGTAAAAAATAATAATTAAGTGCGACTTTTCAGGAGCGAACATAAAGTAACACCTCTTTTTCAAATTTGGACACTGTTTGAATTCAAAACAAGAAGAGATACATATGTTTAATTACTTTGCTTGGGTCAGTACACGATAAACAGTAAAAGAATACATATTCTAATTTGAAGAATAGAAGAAAGGTAATTTGAAGAATACATATTTTAATGTATGACTTTTACATTATGAAAAATATTGATTTAGTATGTAATATAGAAGTCTACATCTTTCGTAGAAGTAATCACTATTGTTGTATCATACTTAGAAACAAGTCAGGATTTTTCCTAATTCACTGTTATTTCTTATGCTGTTGTATGCATGTATTGAATGTATGTATGTATTGTAGGCATATTATACAAACTATGGAATGTGATTTTGCGTTTAAAAAAAATATTCTGTAGTTTTTCTTTAGTGCACTAGTTTCCTGTTTTATTACTGACATTCCCCTAGCCTATATTTCATAGCCGTGGGTTTTAATGGTATTCCATTGAATTTTATGTTTTAATAAGTTCACGGTGTCCTATCATATAAACACTTTGACTCCTTCAATGAGTTCGTATAGGAATTTTTTCTAACGTAAGATTTTTTTTCATTAAATATTTTTAAAGTCAAGAAGTAGCAATGCGATTCAATGACGCAACTCAAACAATTGCTTAGTTCACCTTGTTCACTATGTAGAACTTGTAGAATCGATCTTGAATTGCCCGCTTAACTCTGTGCATCATAATCTGTACACCATAATCTGCAGTAAATTGAAATCTTGGAGAATATAGCCTAACAGAGTAATATATAGATATTGTCTGACAAAACTTTAAGTTGTTTGTACTGTTGTATGGACTATTAGTTCAATTGGAATACAGTTTTATCACCTAGCCCCTAGCTTCTTTATTTCTACAATGAGAAATTTTCTTTGTATATTACCTCATCATTAGACAGCTGTCAATCGCATTGCAATTCTTAAGACAAATAATAATTTTTCAAATTCAAAGTTAAGCTACATCCGGTAATGATACAATTTGTAATTCTATACTTAATTACGAAGAAATTTGTTTCCCTTTGCAGACGAAAATACTTCTATGAACTCTGCATCTTTCACTCACTACTTTTTGTACGTTGGTTTGTCATACACAGTATTTACTCTACCGATATATCTATCACAATTATTGCCGATATATCTATCACCGAAGTGGATTTCGTGGGTTTAATAATAGGGAGGTCAGCCTGGTATGAGTAGTTACTGCTTCGATTAAAGAGCAGTTGAGTTTGAGCTAAACATATTGGAAGAACTATTAATGTAATTTAGTATAACACTAGTTCGAGTTCCAGGAACTTCCTCTTAGCTATGCGGCTTGCATACGCGTTTGGCATAGGACACCCAGATTCGTTTCTTGGCTTTATGCTTTTTTAATCTTAACATATGGGTCTGCGTCTTATAGTCTGCAACTGAAATACCCAACACAATCCAATCCTACAAGTTCTGGTATCTATTAAGAATTTTGGCAATGTTAAAAATCCTGTCCTAAACAAGAAAGTTGGCAGCCATTATTTTAATCATCTCACATAACAGCCTGTATGTACTCATGGAACTAAATTTAGAGTCTAATAAGGTTTTTAGAAGGAGGATCAGGAAATACAACTAATATAAAGATTGTAAATAAATACTCGGCATAACACTTTTAAGATTTTATCTATTCAACAACAAAGATTTAAAAAAATATTATATCAAAACACCTACAGAATTATCTTACAAAGAATTATTTTCAATTTGAAACCCTGATCTGATTAACTAATTTACACAAAATCTCTGAACTCTTTTCGTACATCATTACTTTCTGACAATTTAATTAATGTGCCTGTTTGCAATACTTGTTAACAAAATAGAGCGTTTAACTAAAAATTATATATGTTTTGTGGTTTAAAGTTAATTTCAGCCATTGCAATGATTTGAATATTATATTGCTTCACTTGTTACTTTTCTACTGGTGACATGATCTTTCTCCCACTAACTGTAATAACTTTCTTCTACATTACAGAACTGTAACTGTTTTCTCCAACAACTTAGAAGCAAATAGTTTTGTAACATTATTTTATTTAGAAATTGGAATGAGAATACTCACTGTCCTGACCGTATTTCATATTTGCTATGTCAATGGATACTTGAGAAGAAGTATTTTAGAGTCTAGAATTCCCTTAGCAATAGCAGATGCGCTCTTGTCTATGAGCTCAGCACATTGCAAAGGTACGAATCAGATAAGTGTTGTTAGTTTGATTGAAGATTCAAGTGATATAACTTTATTTCTGCAATTTTTGAACGAGAAACTCAAAACACCGTTCAATCTACATTATTGTATTGGACGTAGAAGAACAAACACAGAATTATCTTACCCTAATTGGAAATCAATTGGCAAGAGTGAATGTTTTGTTTTCTTTGTAAACGATGTTGGTAATCTTCGCGACATTCTATTTGAAACTCAGAAACTAAGCTACTGGAATGGGAGAGCAAAAATGTGTGTAGTTTTTACGAACACTATTTCGAATGCTGGTTTAAAAACAATATTTAACTTATTCTGGAAAATTAAATCTTTGAATGTAGTAGTTTTGATCGCAAACAAATATTATAATTCGTTGAATGTTTCTAGTGACCCAGAACATGTGCTTTTTGTTTCGTACAATTTATTTATGCCAACACTTAATCAACGATTTGATATATTTGAAAACCGTGTATCAGATAAAACATTACTTTTTCAGGATAAACTTAAAAATGTCCATGGATATCCTTTGGATGTTATGGTATACAATCCATATAACATGAATACAATCGACGTGAAAGAGGATGGAACATATCATCTAAAGGATACAGTACCTAGTTCAATAGTAAACCATATGAATTTTACCCCAATGCCTATAATGAATGATGAAAATAAAGTGTTGCAAGCCGAACCGGGAGATATATTTTCTAATCTAAGTAACTATGGAGATATCACGACATGTCTATTGCCTATTTTTAATTTCTGGTATGGTAGGGTAGAACATACCACTGTAACTGAGTACGCATTCGTTACTTTTATTACTCCTAGAGCACGTCCTGTTCCACAGTGGATGCATCTTTTCTTACCATTCAATAAGAAACTATGGACTCTTTTAGCAGGACTATTTACGTTTCTGGTTCTTGTAGAACATTGTAGTCGATGCATCCTTACACAAAAGTATTACTTTAAAAACATTGTTGAAACTCTTCTTTACGTGCTTTCAATTGCTCTCCAAATATCTGTACGCACTCCGTATAATTTATCCCCAAAAATAATGTTTACCTTTTCAGTTACATGTTTTTTAATTATCAGTACTCTGTACCAAAGCTCTATTGTAAGCTACTCGGTTAATCCTCAGTTTTACCCTATAATCGAAACAAGAGAAGATGTGGCAAGGTCCAATCTCCCTGTTATTATATATGATGTATACGCTGGTCTCATCTCCGATAAATCTGATCCAATAATGAGGGCAATTTCCACACGAGTAAAATTAGGTAACGCAGCAGAGCACGTATTTATTCTTTCAAAGACACAAGATCGAGTTGTGATTGAGTTAGATCCTGTAGCTAGACTAGTCGCTAAATATTGCCAACCACATGAAAGCGGCCCTGTCTTTCATATTTCAAATGATCATTTAGGGTTTTTTCTATTATCTTTTCCTGTACGTAACCATTCTCCATATCTCCCAAGAATGAACATTCTAATACAGAAAATGGTGGAAGCAGGTTTAGTTACAAAATGGAACAAGGAATTTCAAGAAAGTTATAGTTTACATTCAGCAATTCGTCGCAATAAAAAAGAGGAAGACATTGCGTTATCTCTTCACCATCTTCAAGCATCATTCTACCTTTTTGGATTTGGATTATTTTTCAGTGTGATAATTTTTGCAATAGAACTTTGTCAAATATTATGTAGGAAATCTTAACTAAGTGATGGTACTCGCACAAGAAGAACGACATTCATGCATAGGTGAGGCCAAGAACAACTTTGAAGGGTATGTTTTGTAGTAAATTATGCTTTTTATAAAAAGAAATTGTCTAAGCGATTATTATTACTAAGTTGATAGTTCAGATCGAGTAATAGAGTAATAATGTAACTTAAAGAGTAAAGAGTTTTCTGAGTGACATTAAAAATCAACAGTGGAATGATGTCTCTGTGGCCTTACTCAGAAAATGTATTATATTGTACGGAATTTGAAGCTGATGAAGCTTGAAGTCACTATACCTTGCCATGACATTGTAGATTACAATCTCAGAAATGCAGAAAACTTGCTTCACAACCTAATGTTATATCCATTTATCATACTACGTTGAATAAATTTCATTTTGTGATTTTAAGTCGTAACAGAAATATTTACGATAATGATATGAACCAGCATAATATTGATAAAAGTGTGGTTAATGAACATTATTGTAAGGATTCTAATTAAGTTTAACGAAATTTTTTTAATGATAGATGGCAATTTTTCTTTGTTTCTTTGTTATAGATTCTTGTTTTTTTCAGTTCTATAGATTATCTAGCGTTCTGTTTGGCTTATTTAAGTGTTAATGCGAGTCTTATGTCACTTCTCTTACCAACTATCAACCTGTTAAGATTCAAAAATCAGGTAATGCATGTTGGCCCAAAGTTAATATTTATTACTTAGAACAAGCGTAAAATAATAAAAAGAAACAATAAAATTACATACAGAACTTACTACAAATTAAATCACAATACCTTTCTACCAATCAAATAGACATATTCTATGATTTTTGCATAGGAACAACTATATACCGGGGATACATATTTGAGTAGTAGCGATTGGTAATAATAGAAAACTAACTTAATATTGATACCAGAAGACCTGAAATGCTAAATGATCTAAGTGCCAAATGTAGAAAATATTGTTTTGTCGCTGATATGTGATCTATGTTTCCATCCAGTGCTCTGCTATGAGATCCAAGTGCCTATACGGCACTAAGTATATGTAATAACTGCAAACAGAATGTGTTATCTGCATTAAACTTTTTCATATTGTGAAAGTAGCAATGTTTTTCTTAGTTTCCTCGAACAGCAGTTTTTCGCACTTAGATCATTTAGCGTTTCAATTCTTGAATAGTCTCTCATTTTATGATCAGTTCAAAGGGATCATTTTCCAAAACAATATTGTTTGGCAGAATTGGCCGAAACAAATTTTTTTCTGCATTAACAATTTTTTTACTATATGAAGAAAATCTTCCTGCAAGTGTGTATTATCTGTTATTGCAGAATCTTCAGGACAACTTAAAATACGACATTGGGTCCACTTATCTACTCCTTAAGTTACAGAGACTATATGAAGTATCGTATTGTAGTTGATTGATCATTTAGAAGTGAAACGTATATTTTCAGTATCAATGCTAGTACATGAAACTAGAGTTTGAGGTAGATTCCAAATCGCAAGAACTCTGATGGAAAATGGAAAAAAGTTATGTAAATATTTAGTCTATTTCAAATTCAATAGCGTTTTTAGTATGGTATGTGTTGTATGTTTCAAGAGGAACAAACACTTATTACATTCCATAAAAAAGTGGTATATTTTGGTATGAAAAAGAACATTTAAATAATTGGTTAAAGGTCACTTGGAACGTCAGCGGCAAGGTTATTTGCTCTCTTAGGATAAGCTGCATTTTTACCATTACCAATGAAACTTCTAAAAAGTGTAAACTAATGCAAAGAGGGTAGATATATGAATAAGCAAAAGAAAGAACGTACGTTTGGTGCAAATGGGAATCAAGTCTACTTTTGGAACTTTGAACATATGTCATCAATATGGTCTCTATATGAAGCTTCTTTCAGTGCGCTTAACGATTGATGTGCAAATATTGTAAATTACTCATCTTATATATGAATAATATTAACTATCCTATGTATTTAAGCGTACGATATAAACTTTAGATCTCTTTTTCTCAAACTTTGGTAATGGAATGACTCTCTTGTGCTTTGCAATTCTCATATACAACAAGAAAATGATATTTAAGAAAGTAACATGAGAAACTCACAACATGGAAAAATGTACAAAGGAAATTTTTAGCGTACGTTAACAATTCCTCTTGCACGAATAAAAGTGAGGAAACGCCTACTAAAGAGCACTTTGTCTTTCAAATACCTGATTAAGATTTTAAAATACTCCTAAATATTCTCTGAGGTCTGAGTATCCTGGACATTCTACAAGATTGCACATAAATATTCAGTGAAATAATGAAATCTTGCTAATACGAATCATTAGCAACAAACACTAAATAGGAGTGTGTGAAATGTGAGTGTTCTATACACAAGTGGATTAGGATCATTTCATGTAGGCAACTACTAATTGATGACGGCTTTCAATAGCCGAAAATAAGTTTGCTTGAGTGGAGTTCATTTTGGTTTGTCAAGAAACATTTTGCTACCGTTGTGAGAAATAGCTAAGGAGATCCGAGGACGTAAGAGAGTGTTCCAGGGCTACAACTGTCAATGGGGCTCTCTTGTCTTATATGTCATCACGTTTCTTTTTCCGAACGCCGGCGTGTCCCGGCACCTAACGACAACCACAACACCGCTAGTTGCTGTAGTCGAAGTCACCTCTAAAGAACTCTCAACAATGTTTTACATTAAAGGTGACACAGATGGTGTGATGTGTGAACTCTAATTTCAGTGGTGGCACTAGGATCAACTAGGCGGCCAGAACTCTTTCCGCTTTCTGTTTGGCAAGTCGCTGTTGCCACTTTTACACCCTACCCCTCTTCCCCGTCCCTTTCCTCTTCGTTTTATCTAAATGTCAGAAAGTAGAAGGACGAAGGAGTCTTTAGTCAGGAACATTTAATATTGTGTTGGCAGTGGATACAAAATTTGTTTAGTTTGTAAAACTATTTTCAGACTAGCGCATGTCTATTAGTATCTAGCTTCCGTGTAGGAATTTCTATGAGTTCTTTGCTCTTTTTATATAGCGGCACGTTTAGGTATGCATTCTGCTGTTCCATTATTATAATTGATTTAATTTCGTTTGCACTTCGTTAAAACAAAGACCACGGAAGACAAAACACTACGAAAAACTTAATGATGCAATAGACTAGGCTTCCTCAATCTATTTATTTTATATCACGACCTCCTTTTATCACGCCTTCTTGCCTGCGACCCTGACAATTAATTTCCTGTTTATAAGTTTATTATTATTATTATTGCTCTTCATCGCTTAGAGTTCTAAGTTCTATTTGTATTTTTCTTGTATTTAAATCTGCAGATTTTAACGAGTTTTATTCCTCTTTTATTCCAATTGTTTAATTGTATTTAATTCCAATTGGATTTTGTTTCTTTTTATTTTAATGAAAAATCGTATTTCTTTGTGAATGGAGATTGTGGGTAACCCTTTATCATGTAGGACATTGTTTCATTTTATTTTACAAAAACAATAAAACACAGAAAAATGAAATTCAAATCAACTTAAATCTTAAATTACTATAAACGCAGCATCTTTATTTTGGCATAACACAATCCTAAAATCATTCAATTGTTGTGTAATATCATGCACTTACTTAAATAACTATTCCAGAGAAGCAATATACTCCATCATGACTAAATGATTGTCTTCTACATTGTTTAAATAGGTAATGGGTTGACTTCCTGTGGGAGCTTATGTTTTCAATCCTAAGTTAAGCTGCCTCATAATACTCGCTTACATTCCCTTGCTATAACGTTTGCTCAGTCCTTCTCTGACTAGAAAACAAATCTTGTTGAAGCATATTAATTAAAAAAAGTTACCTATAGATTAAGAGAGTTTAAAAAGTTTAGGAATAAGTTTTATTCATAACTCACTGTAGAATACGCTTGTGTCTATGTGGATAGCGTAGCGGGAAGATCCCGGTTCGAATCCCAGTAGGAGCTCATGTGGTTCGGATTCCATGTTAAGCTGTAGGTCCGCGTCTCACATACTCTTGCTGCTAAACTCAAATAAAAAAGAGCATATCATAACCAATTGTATTTATATTCATTATAGCTATATAGACCTCCTCATTGTTCAACCGACAAAGAAAAGGATATATGTCTGCAGATCTGTAGTACCACTTTATGCGTCACTGCAAATATACAACGAGCCGCACCGAAAGCTGAAGTGCGTGATTGAGAGCAAGCGTAACAGCTGTTAGCTCAGGAATAAATACTGAACGCAGGTAATGCAGACTAACTGAACGCAGCAATGCAGGCTAAGTTCCTTGTCAGACCAGACATGCTGAATTAGTTTTTTTTCCTAGGTTTGCGTCATTCATAACAAACCATTGCCAGGATGATATGAAACATAGACGTCTGGAGCCGCTCTCTTCCTTCTCCATTCCATTCCTTCTTCCCAATTACCTATAAAGTGTGTTCTTTCAGGGACAACATCTCTCATAGGTGACAGGCATAATGCCAAAGATGCAAATAATGCCCAGAAGTATGTACAAATAAGCAAATAATTCAAGCTTCTCTCAGCATTATTATTTGTTTCTAGCTTCTTAATTCGAGGTTAGGTCGATATCTCAGTCTGTATCTAAAAAGTTAAATAAACCGAAAAGCAATTCAAGATTTATATTGAAAAAATGCTCAATTATAGAAAAATAAGTTCCCTAATTCTGTTATGCACATGTGAATACATACAGTGTTTAAGAATTGTAATTGATTGGCTTTATCAGGCACTGTAAAACATATGTTTAGAATATTTCTATATGTTTAGAAATACCATGTTCTTTTGGCATCCTCTGTTGAGTTTCTGCTGTTCATCGTTGTTGTACACACAATGTAATTAAGTTACACAAAGAGAGAAATTTGAAGAAAATATTGGTTAATGTTTACTCTAAAGAGGAAGTTTCAAGCTATATCCTGTTGTGAAAGAAATTAAGCCTATTCATTGTACATTGAAAAATTAACTAAAAGATTATATAAATACATAGTTTAAAATTTTGTAACTTGCTTATACAAACACAGAGAATGTAACATTTGTAGTTTACTATATACACTTGTGCTCATAAATTAACGATAATGCGGATACATGGTAAAACAACGCTCTGGTGGGCGGTTTTCGGTTCAAAATCACCTCGGGGTAGGACCATGCGGTGCATTTGACCATTCGGTGCGGTGCATGCGGTGCGGTCGTCGCACGGTGGCGCTGGCAGCAGTTAAATTACGCAGAGGTGTGTTGGTGCATGTCAGAATACGGTGCAGCGTGTAAGTGTGCAGATATTGTCAGACGTGCTAATGGTGACTGTATGTTGAAAATGGCTCAAAGAACACATATTGATGACGTTATGAAGAATAGAATAATAGGGGGACTGGAGGCTAGTCAAACACAGCAGGTCGTAGCACGGGCCCTCCGTGTACCACAAAGTGTGATCTCAAGAGTATGGCAACGATTCCAGCAGACAGGAAACGTGTCCAGAGGGTACAATACGGGACGTCCACAGTGTACAATACCAAAAGAAGACCGACATCTCACCATCAGTGCCCGCAGACGGCCACGGAGTACAGCAGGTAGCCTTTCTCGGGACCTTGCCACAGCCACTGGAATAGTTGTCTCCCGACACACAGTCTACAGACGACTGAACAGGCATGGTATATTCGTCCGGAGACCTCAAAATGCATTCCACTGATCACTGTTCACAGGAGAGCCCGTAAAGCCTGGTGTCAAGAACACAGTACATGGTCAATGGAACAGTGGTCCCAGGTTAAGTTCACGGACGAGTCCAGGTATAGTCTGAATAGTGAACCCCCATAATGTCCTTGAAAGGGACTTGTATGGAGGTAGTGGTTTGATGGTGTGGGGTGGGATTATGATTGGTTCACGTACATCCCTGCATGTTTTTGACAGATGAACTGTAACAGGTCAGGTGTATCGAGACGTCATTTTGCATCAGTATGTTCGCCTTTTCAGGGGTGCAGTGGGTCCCACCTTCCTGATGGATGATAACGCACGGCCCCATCGAGCTACCATCGTGGAGGAGTACCGTGAAACAGAAGATATCAGTAGAATGGAGTGGCCTGTCTGTTCTCCAGACCTAAACCCCATCGAGCATGTCTGGGATGCTCTCGGTGGACGTATCGCTGCACGTCTTCAAACCCCTAGGACACTTCAGGAACTCCAAAAGGCACTGATGCAAGAATGGGAGGCTATACGAGCAGCTGCTCGACCACCTGATCCAGAGTATGCCAACCCGTTGTGCGGCTTGTGTACGTGTGGATGGTGATCATATCCCATATTGATGTTGGGGTACATGCGCAGGAAACAGTGGCGTTGTGTAGCACATGTGTTTCTCAACTTACCGTGGATACCGTGGATATCACCTATACCGTGGTACCGATATGTTTCGTTTGTTCGTATGTTGTGTTCACTATGTGCCTATGCTATTAGCGCCAGTTTTGTGTAGTGCCACGTTGTGTAGTACCACAATCTGCAATTATTCTTAATTTTTGATTATGAGTGTATTTATTTGTAATAAAGTAAACATTTTAATTGAATAGAATTCAATTATTGTTCTAGAGATTAGATTTGTCAAATCATTGTACACCTCACTTTCGCCGGTGTTATCAATAAGTTATAGAGGTCAGCTAGAAACGAACTCAATTTAAGGCCTTAAATATTAAATTAATTAGAAATAATTTCTACCACACTTATGCTTCGAAATATATATTAAAAGAAATGCCGCTCATGGGAATCAAAGAAGAAGTGACCCCTTCACTAGTTGTCGCCAACTTGAACTCCAATTTGATAATTTAATAAATACACTAGATTAAATCTTATGTTTTCTTTTCTACGTATGTTTCATTATTAGTTAATTAATATCGGACTTCCGAAGAGAACATCAAATTGATCTCGTCTATAGCGACAATTCCCAGTCACGACTTCTCTTCAGTTGTATTTAAAAGAAAGAAAGAATTAGAAAGAGATAAATGAAAGTCGAGAAGGAAGTAGAAGAAAGGAGAAGAAGAAACAAAGAGGAAATTAGAAATTAAGACATACTAGATAATTATGGAAATATACTGCGAAAGCTTAAATAAATATTAAAAATGATTTATACCCAAATTTTAGTATTCGAAAAATCAATTCTGAATTGTTCCTGATGATGGTCATGTTACTCATACTACTCCGACTTGGATCCAGGTAACTGCATAAATGAGAGTTATCCTGACCCAGCCCAGATGACGAGAAGTATTAATTCAATTGATTGCCTATTATTTCTGAGCATTAAACCACTCTTATCCAGTAGCTGAATTGCCATAGTGGAGATCGAACAAACGTCTGAGTTGGCCAAGGAAAAAAAATAGTACACATATTTTCCATGAGTCGGAGTTTTTCGAAATTTTTGAAAAGACTGTCGTTAACCAAGCCCATTCTGTTGTTTCGGCTTTCCTTTCAGAGCCGATTTGTGTTAGTTTAGAACTACTTATCTTTGATGACCTCGGCCATGAAACAATACACACATATTATAGTAATACACACATATAGTAAGTACTATTATTGCAAATCGAGATTAGAGGTTACCACTTCAAACTAAAGTTCTCACTCATTCACACACACAAGCATACATACAGGACAATGTATTGATACAGGTAAATTAGATTTGAAAAATAAACTATCACCTAACTACAGTATGTTAACATTTATTACCTCTATTAAGAATAAGTACAAAGAAAATGTCAATGACATGCAATTGAGTATACATACAGAGATTAGTTAAATTTCATCAATATAGATTTAATGTTAAAGGAGGATGACAGAAAAAAATGAAATATAGATTTTGAAAAATTGTCATATCAAATTGTATCTCGTATGAGGTTATAAAAATAATATAATAGTTAAGCTAGTTTTTTCTCGTAGTTTTAGATAACATTTTGTGTTACATGTCCATAATGCACCCTGTGGGCGTCCATGCACGTAATTCAACTTTATTTAGGCACACACATGAAATAATATTTATGCATTTAGGAATTACACGTATTCAGTTACTAGAATTATTCGTTTATGCATTTTTTCAATTCATAGATTAATAAAGCAACGTTTTTGACATTAATTTTAATGTAATTACATTACTCATTTCGTTACTTCACTTGTTATCTCGTCAATTTCCTAAGTTTTAAATTACTATCATATTATATCAGTTTAGGTGCACACATTGGCAGTTATATTAGTACAATATAGAGGAAACGAGAATTCGAAGAGATTTCGGTTGTAGGCACTTCCGTTTCAAGGCTACAATTACTAAGTCGGAAAACACTTTTTTGGTTGAAGGTTTCTATATGACGAATGAAATGGAAATATAACTGCACGGGAAAATTCCAGGTTTATCGACTTGAGGATAAATTTAATGATAGCTTAGGGTTACGACTGCCTGCCTTAGTTACACGAAACATGCAATTAGTACGATAACAGGAGATGGTAATATGTACATAGAAAAGTTAACCACATTAGAAGGTTAAGTCTAATATTTAACATAGGGAAGTATATTCTAAATTTACTCTTTACATTTGTCGAATTTTACTAAATTATGGCTACCAACTTAACTGTTCGGAGTTGGTAACAAACCCTTTATACATATTTATCCAAGTATTTCAACATTTTATGCTTCTCTTCAATATCACATTTATATTTATTATGTGTTTATATTTCAACATACATATATTCAATTATCATTTAATCTTTCAAACCAATTACCCCGCTCAATAAAATTCTTAGATTGTAACACTACATACAAGAAAATAAATTCGACTATATAACGAATGAATAACCGCGGAATATTGTAAACATTCATATCCTTTTACGATTTCCAAATAGTGGACATTCAAGGTACGAGGCAGGTACGTAAACTAAATTACAATACAGAAATTTTATTTTTACAGTTTATCATCCGAATGATAAAATCTTGAAAATTTAACAACACTTATGGGCCCAAATATCTACACGAAATTCATCTCTGTTGTACTGATAGAAACAAAAATAGAGACAACGGTAAACTCCAATTTGAGAATGGTAAAGGAGAGTTACTGCCGGACGATCATTCGCTACTGCACTAGGTCGAATTGCAATGGAAATGGTCCCTTGATATATGACAAAAGTGAAAAAATTTATGAATTGTGTCTCACAATATCTAAATTGAATATTCAAGTTCAAATGATATATGTTGCATTGTTAAAATTTGTCAAGTTAAAAACTGGGGGAGACTTGAAAAAACTTCTTACAGAAGAGAATAGGAATATAGCTAGAGAAGAGAAACAGTGGCGCGCCAAAGCAAATAAGCTAGAACACTAAATACTACAAAGATAAGTAGTCAAGTTTAACAAGCGACAATCCGTCAACTTTACAGCCAAAAATATATCTATATGCCAAAACAGATGGCCTACAAATTGCGTGGCACAAAGGGGTCTATACGCGCCTAAGTACGAGTATGTGCCTTCTGGTCAACAATCTCACAAGAAATAAGGACCTGCGGAATGATTGACTATAAACCGTTTCCTGTACCAATTCGCTTAGATTCGTTTAGAACTAACTAAAATGAAGATAAGGGGAGGAAAAATCGACATACTGGTACGGAATAATGGGACTTTACTGTAATTGAGCTACTATATTATTCGCTCCTATCCATTTCGTTACCCCTGCGAACAGTGATGAACTCGGCTTAGTACAGTGACGTGAAAAAAACTCAAAGACACAAAGTGCTATCGCAAGTGTAAGGCTGAAGGCGTATCCTTGAATTGTACCAATTATGGAAACGGCTATACTGTTTTGTAATTACTTTTAAGCTATCCGGAACCATTAGCTACATAAACACTATTCACATCGTCGGACCAGATAAGCAGTTAGTATGTACGGTTACTGTTAAATGTCAAGTCACAAAGCGAAAACATAGTCAGTCACTTTCACACAACACACTTCCCCACACGAAATTCTTACATAATGGTCAGTGCTCGAAACATTCATCACGGTATATAAACAATCAATACCTTGTGGCAAAGAATACTACTGGGCTCATATATTCACTGGTGTCCTATCATTTACTCACTTACTATATGATATATATATATATATATATATATATATATATATATATATATATATATATATATATATTATTATTATTATTATTATTATTACTCTTTCATATTCATTCACATTTTATAACGTAGATTCATTTCTAGACACACTATTCTTTAATTATGCCTAAGATTGTTCAAAGCAGTCTCATTCTATATATTAAAATGAACATGCCACTACAGAAATTATCGCATACCGATCAATACGTGGGAACTCGCATGAACCAACGCTCGATTTTTTCAATATAAATCACACCATATTTGCACTTCACAGTTTAAAAATTGTACATATGCAGGAAAAAATTCAATATTATTGACTGTACTTTTGGATAAATGTATTTATATTCTGAAAACAACAATGAGGTTAATCACTGATTGCAACGAAAGGGAAAAATTGAAATTACGATTTGGTAACGGAATAGCATCATGTATCCTAGCTTCCGTTTAAGCACGAACGTGAAGTTTGTTTTTGTTAATTACTGAATTACTAGATTACATAACATATTGTATTTTCAATGTAGTTAACTTTCTAATGCATGGCCAATTTTTCCTACACAAATGCATAACATTAGTCTCTCAGGCCTGCATTTCAAATAAATGAAAAAATGCATTTATTCCATAATTTTTATTATATTTCATAACTGCAACTGAGGTTAACAGAGCTGTAAGTCAAATGGCTGTTTTTTTCCTTCTTGTCATATACATATATATAACACTGTATTACTATATAACAATTTTGGTTCAAAGTTTTCCTAACTATAACAGAGAATATTTTTGCGTTAACCTATTCACTACAGTCTACAGTACATTTTTCAGTTCGCTTACACTCAACTTACATAATAACACTTGTTTAATTTTCTTAGTGACACATCTCCAGTAAATATTTCCATTTGAAGCTATGCTATTTGTGCTTTCATGCATTATACACAATTACACTGTGCTCACCACATACAGTTGGTTCTCAGTCGACACACACCATGTTACTCTTCGTCTCTACTTGCTGGATATTTATGTAATCTCTTTCGTTCTCCCGGAAGAGGTTCCGGTCTGTCTTCAGGCTGATTGAGTTCTAAGCATTCCAATGCAGTTCTTGCTGTTTTCGGAAGATGGTCATTTTTGTTTCATTCATGCATGTATGATAACATTTGCCTTTTGCCAGTTTTTTTTTAAGGAAAATTCTTCTCTTGGATGTGTTCTTAAAAAAGAAATCCACATGTGACTCATACACAATGAAAGCGTTTACACATGCCACAATTAGCATGTTGAATAACAAAATACATGACCATGTTTTTGATTTTCGTTTTGTGGTGTAGTTTATCTGGTCCAGACCATCTACTGCTCTTATCCTGTTATTGTAATATATGATTGTCTCCGATTTGGTTTAAATATCAAGAATAATATTTTTGTCTCTGTGCGTTGTGTTGAGAGGAACTACGGTTTTTTATCGTTTGGGGACATAATTTCCTATTGGCATATTTTCACAAAAGTCAAATTCATTACGACTTGTCTGGACGTTCCTGGTTTGTTTTCATCATAGATGAAACTTCTTTCTTGTTCTGTTTTATAGCTCCAGCCATTGTCAACTTTATCGCAAGGTGTTCCTTTGTTAAAGAAACGGACGAAAAATAATTAACAAAAGTAACATTTCTTCCTGAATTCTCGATGTGTTTTAGTAACTCAGGAACTACGATTTTTGACCAAATCTTTTGGTACGAGGATATTTGTCTCTCTCCACGTGTATCCGCCTATCATTCCGTCCAATGCGTAGCTATTTTTCGTATCACAAAACCAAAATAGTTTAAGTCCATACTTAGCTGGTTTACTCGGCATACACTGAACGGATTGGCATCGTCCTCCACAAGGAGTAGGCTTTTCGTCAACAGTCATGCATTCACTCGGAACGTATTTTGTTCTACAGTTATTAGAGAAAAGCATCCAAACGTATTGAAAAGGAGCCAATCGGTCTGTTTTTACGTTTTAGTTCGTGGTCCTTTTATCGTCAAACTGTAAACCTGTCTTATTGTTTCTAATCGATTCACATATATACATGCCCGATAGTGTGGATTACTATCAGAAGAACAAGAAAGCTCACGGACTGAAGTGCCTCATTATTTTCAACTCCCGCTAATATTAATATTCTAATGAAACCTTGTAGTTCATTCATAGTTACATCCATTAAAGTAATTTTGTTCTCAATTGCTAACTTTTGTGTATATATAAATGAAAATGACAGACAAATACATATAAACCATGATAATTTATTACTGTACTTCTCTAGAGAGTAACACCGGTGCACCACAACCACAGGAGCTTTCCCTTCTAAGACACTATTCACTTCTAAAGTAAGAAAGTTCATAAGTATATTTTAAGAAAGGAAAAAACACAACGTTTCCGTGCGAGATGCTAAACAAACTAGGATTAAAGCTTTAGTGGGCCTCTGAGACCCATGTTATGTAAGAACTTGGGTATAAACGAAAATAGCCAATATATCTATTATTTCTGGCAATTTGCGTAAATTTCTTGTATGATGCTAGTCCGGAATATATTTTGAAAGATGTCAGAGACATTTAATATTCAAATCTGAAAAATGACCAAATTAATGCACTACCTTCAAGGGGCCGGGCCTCTGAGACCCATGTTGTACATTTAAGGGATTAATTGGTAATGTATTTTACTGATTTGTCTACACATATGGACCAAAACTGTGACATAGTTCTAAATAATCAGGAAAAAGAGATGATTTTTGGGTTAACCAATTTATTAATTCTCGGAGCTACAAAACACTAACGATGAGTAATTGTTATAGGACGTGAGGCGGCGCTGTAGTATAAAATAAACTTTATACTACTGAACACGCTTTGTACCATATTAAAAGCTAGCTACGCGTTGTACATTATGAGATAACAGCACAGAATCACTATAGATTTGCATTACGGACCAATTTATTTATTAGAATGGACCAAAAGGGATGAATAGTTACGAGTCAACAATACACTGTCCTTAAATAAATTACTAATACTTTCACGCATACATCACACCTACTAAAACATACTAAATTACACATATACATGCTACATCACATATAAACTAAAACTACACATACTTATACATATCACTACACAAATTAACTACTACATATATTGACCAAACAAATCACTGACATTACCACATCCTGAATCGGTTGTTATACTGAAAAGTGGAAGGGAATAATCAAAGCCAGATGGTCCTTCTAACACAGTAACCAATGTTTTCAATTATAAGATTACTGTTAATGCCTCGGAAGGGACATGTCGAAACTATTAAAGAAAAGATTTCTTTCCTGAGGGGAAAAGAACCTTCTTGAAATTACTCAATCCATTCTAAGTTGGAAGCTGCGGTCAATTTAGTGGTAAAGCTGAGTCCCTACTAACGCTTACTCTGATATTGTAATATTTAACTTAACTAACAGAAAACCTACATATATCACCATATTTAAAAGAAAGTAATTTACTGCTTAGAAGACTATATACAGACAGGTTTACCGCAACCAAACAGAAATTTTAGGGAGTGAAGGAAATTCTTAAGGAAGCACTAGTCTCAAAACTTAAGAGATCACGAAAACCGGACAATTGATGCACTTCACTATGAATCCTGTCCATAGTTATCTGTATTCCCAAACATGGCGTCTGCTGAATCGAATTCCGTATTTTACTGTTATATCTGTATTGGATGTGATGTCAAACTTCTAAGACTCCCATCAGCTTCCGAACTATTTATTCCTTAACCGAAACTGATTTTAGATGTTTTTCCACAGAAATGTGGTCCTTTTTAAAAAATTAACTGCATCGCTGCGACCTACGATGTTTACTCAACGAACAGCTACCAGACAAAGACAAAGTAAAGAGCGCCAGAATACTGAGGTGGAAGATAGTTCTCAAATCAGAGCAAAGGAATTTTAGCGGTAGAACATACAAAGCAAGTAAATAAATATTAAAAACTAAATTAAACCGAATTTTAGAAGGATATGGACATTTCAGAGGGAGGAAGGGGGTCTAAATTATTTTACTAAATATTAGATTGGTGGACAAATTCAGGAAGTTCTGCTCAATTACTGACCTATGATTTTTATTGCAATAAAAATGTATAATTTCAATAATCACCCATTTGAGGTGCCAATATACAGAACTTTACGATGAAATAATATATCAATAAAGAAATTATTCCCCGAAATATAATTTTTCCTACGTTATTCTGAAGCTCCTGAGTTAATTTTGATTTAAATAAAGAACAAATTCATTTAATTTGTAAACCGAAAATTATGTGGTAAAAATTAACAATACACAAGACGTTAATAAAGTACAAGACCCCCCATAATTTATACTACCTTAACAGTAATAGCATTATTACTATATTTTTTGCATAATTGTATAATTACATTTGCATAATTATATTATTGCAAACAACGTAAAAGGGTTACGATTGTATAGCTATTAAAAGCCTAAGTGTAAATTATTTTCATTATTGTACCTTTATAAAAATGATGAACCAACACTGTTCTCATTTTATTATTTAAAACGTAAATTTAGTTTCCAGGGAAGTGAACTGTAAAATGCATTTTCTCTTCTGAAATATATGATATTAAAACTTGATAAGAATAATACTAATTAACAGTTGTTATAAGTTATGAAATGATTTCTTTTTAGAAATCGATACACTAAACTTGTTAGAAGAACGCAGTATATTCTAGCCATACTATTCGGCCATCTAAACAGTATGAGATAAAACCTAAGAAATATCTTCGAATAAATGTCACGACATGTCTCGTTAGAAATCCTACCTTTTTGCCCGTACACATAAAGATTGTGTCACTACACTGCACATCCTACTAATATTGATACCAGGCGCTATATTGTTAAATTACAGAAGTCTCTAAAGAAAGATGAAAAATCAGAAGATAAATCACCAAACTATAGTACCACATCAGTTCCTACATTACTCTTCATTGTTGTTACGTGTGATGATTTATCACACTATAAAAAAGTTAAATGTCATTGTTATCCTAGAAGGTTATGCTATCAGTTCCTGAACCATAGGGTACTCGAGCGCCTCTAGTCGAAGTTTCGAATGAGCTGCCGGTAGCCTGAGCAGCCATTCGAAACGATATGTCGAACTGGGCAAGGTTAATCTCTACTTGAATTGTGAATCTATAACGGTCTTCTTGGAAGTTGTATAGTTTGAAAAATTATAGTGTTCAAAATCGACAATATTGTGAATTTGATAATAGTTACAAAAATATCAACCAATATATTTGTGTGAGTATTCGAAATTGCTACAGTTGGTGTGAATTTATATTCGGGTTATAAGAAGCGTATAGAAAAACATCTCCCGAAGGTGAACGATGGTTGATCAATACTTAATTAATTGGGTGAGAGTTATTTTTGATTATAAAATATTCTCTTATAATGTTGTATTTCCTACGGATCAAATATAGAATTCTTATTGGATTGATAAAATTTAGAAGGTCTTATATTTATTAGATTCATTATCGAAAGATGTATTAAGGAATACTTCTTATTGTAAAGAATCAAAATACCATTCAGCCTAGCTATATAATGCAAATTAATTTTTTGATAGATATTCTAAATTATCAATATCGCTTTAAATTTTTTATATTTTGTTGAAAATATTTCTGTATTGCATATTTATTTTTCCTCAAATTTTGTTATAAAATTTATCAAGTTTTAAAAAACGTTATTTTCAATTATCCATATTACCTAGTTTTTACAATTTCAATTTGGAGGATAACATCTTTTTATAGTATTTGAGCTAGTTCTAGTTAAAATTTAACTATAAATTTCAGAATGAAACCCGATAAGTAATTCACGGAAATATTTACCTGTATATGCAAACTTACAATTATGTCCATTATTCATACAAATTACGAATTCCGCATACCGATATTTGTACCGGTTTTTATAACCAGCGGCCCAGGACGGAGCACTTAGAGGCACGTTACATTGTCGAGTATTGTTGCTCTTTCAGCCACTTTTGTTACACATCCTCCGAAGAGATGCCAGCTCTCACAATGCGTACTCAATCAGCAAATCACATTGGCTCATCTGATGTAGCTTAAATCAACATCTTACGAATTTTCTTTTCGAAAAAGAGCGTGCTATATACAAGAAAAAAATATAATAGAATTGTTTAGAACATAAGAACTTACATGCTATCTGATGCCATACAAGTTTATATTTTGACTCCAGGAAAATCGTAAGATATTCCCTAGGATTATTCTCATAGTGCATAGCAGACCTTGAGCATATCGAATGCATATGCGGAGTAAAAGTTTAGTGTAATGTAGCAATATAGTCGGACAATAGAAACAAAATGTCGACGAAACTTACGGGTTAAAATCGTGTTCAAAAGAACTTGAAAATGAAATGTTAGGATCAAGTAAAATCCTTCTAAAAATAAAGGTCCTTCTCGACAGCGGGGAGCTCGAAGACTGTAAAGAATAAGCTGGGTTGTACAACTACTAAAAGTTTGTGTTATTTTCATTTAGTTTGGTGGAATACACTTTTGTAAGTAATAGTGGTTATAAATATCAAAAATAACGATGATAATAACGTACAAGAATTTTCAGTTTTAAATTCATATCCCCAGTTAGACAATTACCAGTGTTCCCTTGGACTGCCGTTCGACAAACTGGGAACCGTACTTCTAAATACCCTGTCGTATCAAAACCATATTTCATTATTCAAGTCAATAAAACTGTGTAATAATAACTAATTTAAGATATCTATTTCCTTTATATTGATTTTAATAATACTTGCTGTATTGTTCCATTAATTCGACCTTTATTGTTAAGATTATTTAAATATGGAGAGTCGGAGAGATGTATTTTCTTTAACAAATAGCGTAATTAATAATCATTGTTTATACGTTCGGTGTCTTAACTATTTTGTTTCAGTAAAATCTTAATATGACCTCTCCTTAATTTTCTCTTAACACTAATTCTCATGAAATACTGGAAAACGAAAACAGTCTCTAAAACACAGCTGGGGAGACGGTGGCTCATTGGTAGAGCATTAAACTCTGGAGCTTGGGGTGCCTCGTTCGATCCCAGCTCGCTCCATGTGGACTTTGTGGTTGACAAACACCGTGCTCGTGGGTTTTCTCGGGGTTCTCCCGTTTCTTCCCACTTTTTTGATTCCACCATTACATTCATTTCTCATTATCACCGTCTCCTTTAGCCTAACCGGCATACTCGTTTGTCGTAAAACTTAAAGATTTCATTTTATTTTTTCTAAAAAACAGGCTCAGTTGTTCCTACGAACTTCACGCCTAATCACTCGAGAAGGAGTCTATTTTCCATTGATGAACTCAATGAAAAATTATACATCTTTAACTCATCGCGTGGTTTGTGCAAGGTTATTAATGGAACAGCTACTATTTTTAAATATTTCCTTTGAAGATGCTCCACACTATGAAGATTTCAAAAATTCAGAATTCCGAGTTCATCAAAATTCCGAGTTTAGCCATATATTTTCGAGAAGTGGATCATATTTTAAATTCCTACTTTTGAGATGTGTTGCTGTTAAGAATCTTTATAAATAATATATTTATTAATCTTTTAAATACATAGTACTATAAATTATTTACTCAAAATGCATATATGCAACGTTAAAAACTTATGCTATGTGCTAATATTAGGAGAAGGAATAATCGGAAATGCAACGAAATAATTCAAAACCAATATATATTTGTTTGTATGCCAAATTTGGATTATAATTTGGGTAAGAACGAACAATTTCCCACTGGACATCGTGTGTGGGAGTTTAATTTATCACAACGTACACCCCACAAAATTTGCAGTTTGTATTTTTCAACGGTTGAACAATACAATTTCTATAAAAATTCATACGTTGAACTACTAAATAATGGTTTCAAATGCACAAAATTAATTGTATATAACAAGTATAATAACAATAATAATAGTAAGTAACACCGCTATGGTTGCCAATCATTGAGTATTTTACTGGACTGTTACTGAACTTACCAAAACTGCTTAAGTTGAACAAAAGTAGATTATCAAGATCACACTTAGCACTGCTTCATCTTCAGCTACATCATCCAATTAAATAAAGTATGACTCAATTATTAGAAATGATCAGCCCCAGTGAAACTTGCAAGATTTATTTTTCAAGTATATTTTGGGCATGGTATAATTACATTTCCAAATATATTTGCTTTTGTGTTTTAAATACGATGTATTATTGATGGCAGACTACAAACCTTACATGTGCCGCCTCAAGCAACACTAGAGTAAATAAGTTTATTAAATGCTTCAAAGTTACAAAAGTTACTAAACTCAAACTCTGAATCACCAAATTTTATATGAAGAAACCACTTTGAGGTTATTCACATTTTTGATGAGCGATGATGTCACAGTCTTAAAGAATATAAGTACTCCAGGAGGGTGTCTGGTATTTCAATTTTCAAAAGTTGGCAACACTAAACACAACGCACTAATTTGACGATCCAGATAATTTGAACATGTTTTCCTTTAACCCCTTTATAATAATAAGTGCAAATGAGGTTGGGATTATTAAAGACATACTTAATTGCATTGCAAGTGGATTTTTCCATAATCGTTTTACTCGTACGTAAAACCCCATTTGACTCCTTGCCGGCTAAGCTAAAGAAGACGGTAATGATGAGAAATGAATGAAATGAAGGAATGAAGAAAGTAGGAGGAAACAGGAGAACCACGAGGAAATCCATGTCTACCACAAAGCTTACTTGGCGCAAGCTGGAATCGAACCAAAGACACCATGAACTAGAGGTGACCGCTTTACAACTGAACCATCGAGGCTCACGTTTTTTCACTTGAGATTGTGGCAGAAAAAATATGAAGAGATCATCGGTTTGTTATTCTTGAAACCGCATACGTTGCCTTCATTTCGTCCTCAAAATTTTCTGTTTGCGCTTTTGCCCCCTAGAACAGTTTTTTCAGCAGAAAATAAAAAAAAGCATTTTGCTTTATTTCTTGCGTATTGACGACACAAGAAGAATCTTTGCAATTCTTCATGCCTTTTACACACATCTGACATACTCTTACCAGCACTTTTGATTTTTTCCTGTTAAAGGTTGGGAGGGGTTCGTGACACACCCAGCTGGTTTTTCCAGGAGATACGAAACTCGTATCCTCATTTTACGTCTGTAATGTCTGTGCACAATTTCATTCACTTCTGTTCACTTCTACTTGCCTTTCGGGCATGAAGTTTCAAAATTTTGGGTAGTGCTTTTGCCCTCAGAATCGGTGTTTCCGCAGAAAATTAATAAAACTTTTATTCATTTATTTTTGCGTATTGTCCATACAAAAAGTTTCCTGACAATTCTTTGTGTCCTTTGCACACATCTGACATACTTTTACTGGTATTTTTATATTTCATGTTCAAAGGTTTGGAGGGGTCCGTGCCCCACCCTAGCGTTTTTTTTCTGGAAAATACGAAAAACGTATTTCCTCATTTTATGTCTGCAATATCTGTGCACAATTGCATTCATTTCGGTTCAGTTCTTCATGTCTTTTGGGTG
The DNA here is from genome assembly GCF_964235325.1 of Thermobia domestica. Lineage (NCBI taxonomy): Eukaryota > Metazoa > Arthropoda > Insecta > Zygentoma > Lepismatidae > Thermobia > Thermobia domestica. The sequence continues at coordinate 35,298,469 of NC_137454.1, forward strand.
TCAAGTTTCAAAATTTTGGGTGGGGCTTTTATATTAAAACTTTACATTATGCAAGTTATTTCTGTTTTATGAGATTCGTTTTTGGGTGGGAAGGAGAGAAATGTTTTCCTCTTATATCAGTTTCTTGTGATTCATCTTGTTTGAACTGCTTAAGTAAGATATTTTTTTTTAAACTTTTGATGCCATACAACTCCGTCACGATAATAAAATTGTCATTTTTAACAATTTGTTTTATTTTCTTATTTGCAGTTTGCCACACTGATATATTTGTTATAAAATTGGGATTTGGTCTAACGCCTTTCGAATTCGCAACTAACGAAACCGCCGAGCATTTTGGGTTGCCTGCTATTGCAGGAAAATGAGAATTGCAGGTGGTAATGCATTTTTGGGGTCGTTTATACATTTCTTACTAGGGCGACACCAGGTTGGGTTAGAGTACCAGTATCGCATTGATTCGTTTCTATCTAGATTGTAATTTGCTTCGTTATAAAAGAGAGGTTCGCTCGCGGGGCACTAGCTTTTTCAATATAGACTAGGACACATTTCCAGAAAAAGGGCAAAATTGTATAATGTACCTTTGTAATAATAATAAGAAGACTCCTCGGCATGGAAAGTTGTATCTAACTTTTGTAACGGTTAACATTTTCCATTCTTCCAGATTTGAACTCCCACTTCGGCTATTTCAGTCTGAATGACGTAAACGTCACTCAGGGCCAATCGGCGAGAATAGTTAGTTAGCGATTCAACCAGCGTTCCAATTTCGAGTATCTGGTTGGATAACTGTCTCTTCCTACTGAAGCGATAAAGGAAAGAAAAAATGTTCGTAACGTCAATACGGTACAAGATGTTATCACATTATGTCGGACGTCATGTTGTTTAAGAGGCATAGAATACTCAATGGGTATTGGTCAATTGTTGCACTAATTGTAATATTCAACAATTACTGTTACATTTATCTCTTTAATATTGTATTTATAATATTATTTAAATTTTATTGTTTAAAGTTGCCTTTCGTTTATTTGTAGTAAATTATCACTTAGATTTATGAGGGAATATAATAGAATATTTTATATCATTATCCTTTTGCCAGAAGTCATTAACTTCAAATTTTAGATTTAGTTCTTGTAGTCATTAACTTCAAATACGTGCTAGATCTCCTAGGAAAGTGTCAGTGCTGTCTAAGAAGAACGTTCGAGATCGCAAGGTGTTCATGACGAGAGATCTAGATATAGTCTGTGGAGCCGTGCATAGAAAATAGCAAAATGAGTTATAAAGTGAGGAAATGAAGATCCATTTGTTCCTATTCGATGGCAAGATGACTGTTCGAAGCGATCAATAGTGAATTTAGAAAGAAGTATACTAAAAATATACTGAAGGTGTAGAAAGAGAATGTTATGGTTTGTAGCTGATCCCAATTATGATGTAGATCCTTTGTATTGGATTAAATATATGTTAAGTTAAATTGCTGTTCATGTCTAAATGTTTTGCATTAAAGTTGGTACTTCGAGAAGATAATGACCTTAGGCAGAGCTACAATCTGGTGAGGACATGCTTTATGGAAAACAAAGTATCATAATGGAGCGATTAGTATAGTCTTCAAATTTAAATTCCAGTGGATTTTTTGGGGGAAATTATTGAGGTGCTTCTACCAAAGGAAAACGTCACGAACAGAAATATACTTTGTGATGAAATTTATAATACTTGGAATTGTATTTCAAAAGTAATGTGTGAGAAATGAGTTGACTCTATGAACAAATGGTATGCGGTGATGTTACTAAGTACTAATGTTTACATGTTAAGATATCAAAATACTAAAAGACTATTTAGTGACATATTTTGGTAATTTTCATGTTCATGCTCAAACGTGACTTTGTTTTATCGATTACACTAGTTAACAAATTTAAACTTTTTGTTTGTTACATGAGAAAAATCACCTGATCTTAAAGAAACTTTTTGCGCTGAATTCGAATATGCACTCGGTTTCTCTCCATCACGTACAGTTTTCCCGTAACAGAGGGATTTTCGGGAAATTCCCTCCAAATTTTCCCTTTTTCAGATATTTTATTCCCCTAGCTCCTGTCCCCTTACATATAGTAACATAGAAATTTTACCTAAGTATACATTGATTTATATTTAATAAACCCTAAAAGTTTCGTAAAAATCGCTTTGTTCTTTCTAGAGAAATAAATATATTTGTATGTATACTGTGTGCACTGTTTATTGCACCTGGTAGTAATGCTTTCAGATCTCCTGAGTTGGGGTAAAAAGGATTTGCTTTATTACTACAAACACAGACATAAAAATGAATATTTACAATAGTCAACAACACACTTGTATTGCACTCTGTAAATTAGAAACGTGTATAAAAATAGAATGTACTTCCAACGTATATTTTTTTAAACGTACAGTATATGTATATCTTAATACATATATATACAATTCTCCAAGTTTTTTCGTTTTGTTCATGAAATGGTTATCAATATTTGTTATCAAATGTAACAGAATGCAAAAGAAAGAAAGAATGGAATACAGACTCATTGTTGACAACAATGAACTAATGCAGTCTGAATTTTCCACTACGGTATCGTTTCCCCCCTCCCCCCGCGCATTTCTTTCTTTCTTGTGTTCTTGACACCTGGTGAGGGAGTTTTGTACATTTTTATATTGACGTATGGTTTAACACTACTTCACTTTCAAAGTTGTCTTTGCTGCTAAGAGTGCTTTCATGTTTGATCTTAACGGCATTATACCCAACTAAGACCAGAAGTTTAGTTTGTGATCAGTACAATGGCGTCAAGAGGACGGTGTTCGTGTGTTAACTCACCAAATGTGTGTGGCCAGTTTGTAGTTAAAGGACAGTGTAGATCCATTACGCCATCGGTGAAACTAGCATATTATATATATTTCGGATGTCGTGTGGGAGACCAGGACAAAACTTGGGCACCCAACATAATTAGTGCGTCGTGCTACGTCACTTTACTTGCATGGGCCAAAGGGAAACGGAGGTTCATGAAATTTGCTGTACCAATGGTGTGGAGAGAACCCACCAACCATCTGGATGATTGTTATTTTTGTCTCACAGTAGTTAAGAGACATTCTAAAAAAAGCAAATACACAATAAGTTATCCCAACGTTAAATCCGCAATTAGACCTATTCCGCACGGGGATGAACTTCCACTTCCCGAGCCCCCTACCAACTGGGAAGAGATATGGCCAAAAGACTCTGATGATGATCATGACCTTGATGAACCATCGACATCAACATGTACATCCAAGGATCCAACGTTCATCCCTGACTGTGTTCGCGAGCCACATTTCATCCGGCAATGTGAACTTAATGACCTAGTCCGTGATTTGCACCTGACAAAACAAGAGGCGGAACTTCTGGGATTAAGGCTCCAGCAGTGGAACTTATTGGATGCAGAAACGAACATATCAGTGTACAGGAAAAGGCATGTTCAATTTTCAAGCTATTTCTCAATGCAAGATAACGTGTGCGTATGTACGGATATAAATGGGTTGATGGCGGAGCTAGGAATTCCTTACGTTCCAGAAGAATGGAGGTTATTTATCGACGCGTCAAAGGTCAGACTTAAAGCTGTCCTTTTACATAATGGAAATAAAAAACCTTCTATACCACTTGCGCACTCAGTGAAGATTAAGGAATCCTATGACAACATGTCAACTTTGCTAAATCTTATAAATTACAAGGACCATTGTTGGCAAATATGTTGTGATCTCAAGGTAGTTGGTATTTTATTAGGACTGCAGTGCGGTTACATGAAGTACCAATGTTTTTTATGTTTATGGGATAGCCGAGCTGATGACAAACATTATGAAGTGAAGGAATGGGAACCTAGAGTGAATTACGTACCTGGAGAATGCAACGTCAAATACGCTCCTTTGGTAGATCCTAATAAGATATTACTACCGCCACTTCATATCAAGTTAGGACTTATGAAAAACTTTGTCAAAGCCATGGACACATCTGGTGAAGGTTTCAAGTATTTGCGAGATAAGTTCCCTAACCTGAGTGATGCTAAGATTTCAGCGGGAGTGTTTATTGGTGACCAAATTAGGAAATTAATGCTTGATGATAGCTTTGACAGCAAGTTAAACAGTGCTGAGCTAGCTGCCTGGACAGCATTTAAGTGTGTTGTGCGCAACTTTCTGGGCAATAACAAAGCTGAGAGTTACACAGAAATCGTACAGGACATGATACAGAAATACGAAGAGTTGGGTTGTAGGATGTCTTTAAAAAGCCACTTTTTGCACTACCACCTCAGCTTCTTTCCTGCTAACCTAGGTGCTCTCAGCGACGAACAGGGGGAAAGATTCCACCAAGATGTAATGGCAATGGAGAAAAGGTCTCAGGGACGATGGGATCCTTCAATGATGGGGGACTATTGTTGGGGTCTTGTTAGAGAATGCAACATTTCTTACAAATGAAGGAAGTAGTGTACGTTTTTGTAACCCAATGGAAGTTTCATATATTGTGATAGTTTTGATTGTCTTTTCATGACCTTTTGGTACATTTGTATTATTGTTTATTGTAAATTGTCACACTTGTAAATTATATTGTATTATATTTTATATATGTGTTTGTGGTAATAAAGCAAAACGTTTTACCTTAACTTAAGAGATCTGAAAGCATTACTATAAGGTGCAAAAAACAGTACACACAGTATACATACAAACAAATGTATTTCTCTAGAAAGAATAAAGCGATTATTACGAAACTTGGAGGGTTTGTTAAATATGAATCAAAGTATACTTAGGTATAATTTCTATGTTAGTATATGCAAGGGGACAAGATCTTGGGGTGTAAAATAAACGAAAAGGGAAATATTTGAGGGATTTTCCCGCAAATCCCTCTGTTACGGGAAAATCGTACGTGATGGAGAAAAACCGAGTGCATATTCGAATTCAGCGCAAAAAGTTCCTTTAAGAACAGGTATTTTCTTTTATGTAACAAAACCTTCGTTAACTAGTGTTATTTATGACTACAATTATTTATTTATGCTTTGAAAAGTAAAAAGCTGAAATAAAATTATTATAATTTTCAATAACAGTAAACCAAATGTGTGTTCATAATCTCCGAACTCTAAAACCTGTTTACTAAATATTAGACTTAAAAAAACAAAAGTTTCATCTTTGCCATCTTTTCTGCCACCATTTCCATCTTTTCTTCCACTACTATATACAAATATACATGTATGGCACGACACATACTCTGACATTATTGATTAGGAAAAAACATGCAACGTTATGCGATCGAACATTTTACCTTGAACTACAAACGAACCGCTTACTGCAGAAAGCAAACATGTCCAACGTTTACACATTTCTTTTTTTTGTGACGATAATCTATCTCCTTACGACATACACAAACTTTACATGTATATTTTAATCACGTATACTTCTAGCATTAAAGGAAAAATACATGTTATGGTGGAAATATTGTTAAGATAATTTTCTTCAATTCTTTTTGCCTTTCCAGCAAACATTAAGAAACTTGGACATCTTTGCTATCTCCAGTAAACGGTTCATATATTTTCTATTAATAACTTTCGAATGACTTTGCAATTGTAAGACACAAAAAAATACGAAAACTCGATTTCGGGGCCGTTCAAAAATTTTGTAGTACGTGATCCAAAAACTAATTATTGGGCAAGATGGGAACATTTTCATCCATTTGTTTTGGATAGTTCCTAAAATTCTTCTTTGTAATATATTTCACCCTCCTTTTTATCGATCCTTAGTGTATTACACCGATCAATTCAGCTTTCCCAATTCTGGATTGATATAATTCTGGTTCGTTGTTGTTCGTCGTAATTCAGGAAGCTCTTCACAACGAAAAATACTGTTACGATCTTTCTTTCCCATTTGAACTTTTGTAAAAAGGAACACCTATAATTATTTCCGATTAATTCAAAGATTAGAGAATACACAGATAACGTCTTCAGACAAAAATCGCAATAATCAATGCATTATTCGTTCTTTTTTCACAGTAATGTCTTTGTTTTCATTAACCTATCCTCTCGTTCCTTGAAGGAACACCCAACCATAAATTTCTCTATCATATCCTTGTCAGTGTATGACTTGTTAATGTATATTTGCAATTAACTTGGCTGGTTTACTATTTACAGATGATTTACTTCATAACACTTTAATTTAATTGAACTAGGTACAGTTCAATTTTTCCCAGTTCACTCATATATGGATGACTACTAGTCCAGCTGGCTTCTCCACTGCAATATCCTAACAAATTCATCAATTCAAATTCTTTCTAGGGCTTCATTTCCCAATTCATATCCCACAAGGAAAGAAAAATGCATGTCCTCAATTTTCGCTATCTTTGAGGTCAAGGAACTAAAGCTAAAAACGACGATAACGTATTTTTAGTGTTCCATGCTCTTGAAGCTTATTTCATGCTTTCTGTTTATTCTTTTTATGATATAGAATCTTGCAAAATGTCGATGTTTCTTATAACGTACTTTTCTCAATTTGTGACTGTGAATAGTAAGTATGACTGATTAAGAGGTATACAGTATATATAGTATTTTTAAAGTTATTTGTTAGTTACCGTTACTTTGACAATACGCCATAATGCCATGAAAAAGTTGTTGATAACTATGATAGAAGATAGGGTATTAAGTACGAAAATATTACCTTGTGACGACTTTGAGCTATTGACTTTGCATATCATAGAAAATATAATTTAAATAGCAAACAACTATCCGAACATAATATACAAACTAGTTTTATCTCTCATGCCCCCTCACTGGCAAACAGGACAACACTTTTGTGTTTTTGTCGGGCGCTATGTCTGGTTTAGGATGTACAATAACCTTCTAGAAATAAAAATAGATAAAGCATGTTTGTTATAAATGCGAGGAACATGTAATCGTTTTTAGAAATAAATAAAATAACTACACAACCTGTCAGTATATAAATATATTTGAAGTTTGAGTGTGTTCCTAAATGGGTTCGAGGAGTGCTTCTCCTTGATATAACCTGTTCCCTAAAATAATTTATGACACCTAGGCTAACTCTCACTGTGATCTTTCAAGTAACAATTACTATGTGTAATGAACTTTCTGTAAAATGCGAACCTTTTCGCTTGTTCGATCGTAGAATATTTCATATATTTTATCTTGCATTATAAGGTTGTATATATTGTATATATATATTTCACTTAATTTCTGAAATCGTTCGACGTATTAGAATTTTTTAAAACACCATTGTTTTTACCGCACAGTTATTTAATGTTGAACAAAACAAAACTTCCGAAAATGCTTAGTACTATTTGTATTTTGTGGGTATATATATAATTTCGTGGGATTCTGAAAGTTGTCTGAAATCAGGGGAAATAGAATACTTATTTATCCCTCAGGGAAAATGAGGTACGTTACCTGGGTAAAATTGAAACAAAATATAAAGACTTGTAAATACTTGAAAGAAAAATGAATGATAGCAATTGTTAAAATATTGAACGAGAATTTTTTCATCATGATTTCTAAAAACGGAATGGAGCTATGGTTCATGCAGTAGTGAATAAACTCAGGAAATAGGTACCTATTAACCGAATGAAATATCATATAATCTTAAGCCAGTAGTCAAAGATTAGCTGAGGACCGGAATGAATAGAGTAATGAAACATGCCTTATGATAATGACCAAGATGAAAAACATATAATTTAGTAATTATCAAAATTGCATTTGATTTTGACCCTTCTTTATGTCGTTATAGAGTGTTTGATAAAATAATAACACATCACTTTTCTTTTGCTGCATAATGCTTCTATGTGTAAACACTTGACGTCAAAGAGGCATTTTGTAGAATATACATGATAAAGTAATAAATGCGAGTGCACTCGTATATTTGTAATGTATTGAATGCATTGTTATGGTATTTCAAAATATGTTCTTCGAATCACTAAAGTATGAATCTTCAAGTTTCTCATTAAATTTGGCACATCAACAAATTGCATGGTTTTGAAATAGTAAAATTATTATATGAATATATATGTACATATTATCCAGATATTATTGTGATGATACGCTTAAAAAATATGTATTGATGCTTTTGTGAGGAGCAGTATTTTCAAAAGCATTACGTGAAACACAAACATTTTATGATAAATAATCACGACTGATTTTACACCTGCAGATCTTCAGAGAATATTTAAATAATATCGTTTAGCAGTATAAGGGATATCAACAACTGAAACCTGTTGAAGGCAAAGTAAGTAATACCAACTCTTCATTGAAAAAAAATCAAACAACTATTATCCGTTTCGTAATCAATTATTACTTAAAATCGTCTACATTATTCATTTGTAGTACATTTAAAATAGCAAATACAGTAGGGCGTCGATTATGCGAACGTCGGTCAACCGAACGACCGCTTAACCGAACTGTGTACTCGCTCGCACCTGTTACTCTCCCACCCTACCGTCCATCATCCCCCTCACTCCCAAACCAAGTTTCCCACAGTAGTCGCCGCACTGAGCCACCGCTGACGGAACATTGCTTCTAATGGGGCCTTCATAAGGCGCTGCTGACCGGCCAAGCCGCCAGTCGCTGTGTTTCAACAATCAGCACACTTCTTTTTATGAATAAATTTACTGTACAGTACTTCTTTTTGGCAAATAAACACGTACAGTTCGATTATCCAAACAAACCAGTTTTCCGAACACCCATGTTCCCAATTACTTCGGATAATCGACGCTCTACTGTAGTACAATTATTAACCGGGATAGAATAACAATAATTAAGTCAAATGACTAATTTGGGTTTTCATTTATTGATTGAGTTATTTATTTTGGCGTGAAATACAATATCACATTTTTTATTCTACTCTTTTCAACTTGGTTAGAGCATTGTAAGCCGTTTTCTCATTAGAAAGACTATAAGGAACGTAGACCTATAACTTAAGGTGAAATGAGAACCACCATCTTTGCAATAATCCACGGAAATAAACATAAATACAATGCAAAATCAAATTGGAATAACATTTTGTATATTGGTTATCAGTAATTTCCTAGATACTTATAACTCTCTCTCTCTCTGTCTGTCTGTCTCTCTCACTCTCTCTCTCTACATTAAAAAAATAACTAAAAGATTATATAAATACATAGTTCAAAATTTTGTAACTTGTTTATACGAACACAGGCAATGTAACATTTGTTGTTTACTATATATTTATTTGTAATAAAGAAAACATTTAAATTAAATAGAATTCATTTATTGTTCTAGTGATTAGATTTGTGAAATCCTTGTACACTTCACGGTCTGCGGGATTATCAATAAGTTATAGAGGTCAGCTAGCAAACGAACTCAATTTAAGGCCTTAGAAATAATTACTCAATTTACTTAGAAATAATTACTACCACATTTATGCTTCGAAATATATATGAAAATAAATGCCGCTGATGGGAAGCGAAGAAGAAGAACCTGTGTGTAATGAAGGAGTATAGTCAGAGAATAGAAACAAAATGTCGACGAAACTTAAGGGGTTAAACACGTGTTCAAAAGAACTTGAAAATGCAATGTTAGGATCCAGCAAACTCCTTCTAAAACTAAAGGTCCTTCTCGACAGAGAGGAGCTCAAAGACTGTGAATAATAAGCTGGTATTTATAGCTATAAAAATTTTCTGTCATTTTCATTTAGTTTTGTGGAATATAGCTTTGTAAGTAATAATGGTTATAAGTATAAAAAATAACGATGATAATAGCGTACACTTATTTTAAGTTTTAAATTCATATCCCAAGTTATACAATTAACAGTGTTCTCTTGGACTACCGTTCGACAAACTGGAAACCCTACTTCTAAATGCCCTGTCGTATCAAAACCAAATTTCTTTATTCAAGTCCTCCTCCCCCCAAAAACTGTGTAATAATAACTAATTTAAGATACCTATTTCCTTTATATTGACTTTAATAATACTTCCTATATTGTTCCATTAATTCGACCTTTATTGTTAAGATTATTTAAATATGGAGAGTCGGAGAGATGTATTTTCTTTAACAAATAGTGTAATTAATAATCATTGTTTATCCGCTCGGTGTTTTAACTCTTTTGTTTCAGTAAAATTTTAACATGGCCTCTCCTTAATTTTCTCTTAACACTACTTCTAATGAAATTCTGGAAAAAGAAAACAGTCTCTAAAAACAGCTGGAGAGACGGTGGCTCAGTGGTAGAGCGTTCAACTCCGGCGCTTGAGGACCTCGTTCGATACCAGATCACTCCATGTGGATTTTGTGGTGGACTAACACCATGCTCGTGGGTTTTCTCGGGGTTCTCCCGTTTCTTCCCACTTCCTTGATTCCACCATTTCATTCATTTCTCATTATCACCGTCTCCTTTAGCCTAACCAGCATACTCGTGGGTCGTAAAACTTAAAGATTTCATTTCATCTTTTTCTAAAAAAACAGGCTCAGTTGTTCTTACGAACTTCACGCCTAATCGGTGGAGAAGGAGTCTATTTGCCATTCATGAACTCAATGAAAAATTATACATCTTTAACTCATCGCGTGGTTTGTGCAAGGTTATTAATGGAACAGCTACTATTTTTAAATATTTCCTTTGAAGATGCTCCACACTATGAAGATTTCAAAAATTCAGAATTCCGAGTTCATCAAAATTCCGAGTTTAGCCATATATTTTCGAGAAGTGGATCATATTTGAAATTCCTACTTTTGAGATGTGTTGCTGTTAAGAATCTTTATAAATAATATATTTATTAATCTTTTTAATACATACTACTAAAAATTATTTACTCAAAATGCATATATGCAACGTTAAAAACTTATGCTATGTGCTAATATTAGGAGAAGGAATAATCGGAAAAGCAACGAAATAATTCAAAACCAACGTCTTTGTTTGTATGCCAAAGTTGGATTCCAATTAGGGTAAGAACGAACAATGTCCCACTGGACATCGTGTGTGGGAGTTTCATTTATGACAACGCACACTCCACAAAATTTGCAGTTTGTATTTTTCAACGGTTCAACAATATAATTTCTATTAAAATTCATAGGTTGAACTACTAAATAACGGTTTCAAATGCACAAAATTAATTGTATATAACAAGTATAATAAGAACAATAATATTAGTAACACCATTATGGTTGCCAATCTTCCAGTATTTTAGTGGACAGTTACTGAACTTCCCAAAACTGCTTAAGTTGAACAAATTAGATTGTCAAGATTACAGTTAGCATTGCTTCATCTTCAGCTACATCTTCCAATTAACCCTTTTGGGATCCTGGCTTTTTGGGCTATTTTTTAGACTTTCAGTCAAGCAGCTACTGCATCGTCACTATTTATCCTAGGATCATAGTTCATACCTCATTCTTTTCAGAATAGAGCTGGCTTTCAAATGGTACCCCTTGCGTGCTCATGCCATATACCAGAAGCGGGAAAAATGTCAAAGTGAAAATTTCGATGGGAAAAATTTTTTCTTGAACTTTGGCCCCCCCTGGACCCCCCTGTGTGATCGTAGCCATCTAAAAAAATCTGAGAAATAGTACTTCGCATACTGAATGTGTGTGCCAAATTTCAAGTTTCTATCTTGAATAGTAAGGGCGGGAGAATTTTTATCAAAAATTCCCACAGTGCCCCAAAGTACCATAAAACACTATGATCTCAGGGAAAAAAAATCCTGAGACATCCCTAATTACCCTAAGACTATAATCCGCCAATCATTCTGTTCAGAATAGAACTGTCTTTCAGGCGGTACCTTTCATATGTCTCCATCATGTATCTAAGGCGGGAAATTCCTGAAAAAAGGGATTTTTTGGGGCAAAATTTCCCTTTTTTCAACTTTTGCCCCTCTGGACCCCCCTGTTTTTACGCAGAAATCGGAAAAAAACTTCTGGTAAATACTACTCGGTGGACTGAATGTTTGTGCAAAATTGCAATCTTCTACGTGAAAAAATAGGCCCGCCAGAAAAAATTCCCTACCATGCCCTACTTTTACCCTATAAAGAAGTATATTTGGATAAAAATTCACTGAGACGACCCTAATTACCCTAGAATATTAATTCAACCGTCGTTCTCTTCAGACTGGAACGGCCCTTCAGACGGTATGACTCACGTGGTCCTATCATGTTTTTTGGCTAGAAAATGACGAAATACGGGATTTTTGGGGTAAAAATCCCTATTTTTACCCCTTTGCCCCTCTGGTCCCCCCCCTTGTTTTAGCACTGACATCGGAACAAAAAATCTGGTAAATAGTACTCGGTAGACTGAATGTTTGTGGAAAATTTCAATCTTCTACGTTCAAAAATAAGCCCGCCAAAAAAATATATACTGACAATGCCCCATATTTCCCTATATAGAAGTATATTTTTCAAAAAATCCCTGAGACGTCTCTAATTACCCTAGGATAATAATTCGACCGTCATTCTCTTCAGAATGGAACGGTCTTTCAGACGGTATGACTCACGTGGTCCTATCGTGTTTCTTGGCGGGAAAATGACGAAATACGGGATTTTGGGGGTAAAAATCCCTATTTTTACCCCTTTTCCCCTCTGGTTCCCTCCCTGTTTTAGCACTGACATCAGAACAAAAAATCTGGTAAATACTACTCTGTGGAGTGAATGTTTGTGCAAAATTTCAATCTTCTACGTAGAAAAATAAGCCCGCCAAAAAATATTGAACGTAGGCTTAGAAAATGAGAAAATAAATTTTTGATTATGACGTCATCACCTCCTATGTCTGGACGCAGGACGGTCTGAAACCATGCGTAATGTCTTCTACAAGGCCTCTGGACATGGAAAACAAAAAAAAAAAAAAAAGAAACGGACGAAAAAGCTCAAATAGAAGATAAATAACGCAATGTACCATGAAAACTACATATGGTACAAATTGTACCATAGGATCCCCAAAGGGTTAAACAATGCATCCAGTAAAAGTATGACTCAATTATTAGAAATGATCAGCCCCAGTGAAACTTGCAAGATTTATTTTTCAAGTATATTTTGGGCATGGTATAAATACATTTCTAATAGATTTGCTTTTCTGTTTTAAATACGATGTATTATTGATGGCAGACTACAAGCCTTATCTGTCCCGACTCAACCAACACTAGAATAAATAAGTTTAATAAATGCTTCAAAGTTACAAAAGTTTTTAAATTCAAACTCTGAATCACCAAATTTTATATGATGTAACAGATTTGAAGTTATTCATATTTATGATGAGCGCTGATGTCGCAGTCTTAAAGAGTATAAGTACTCCAGGAGGGTATCCGGTATTCCCATTTTAAAAATTTGGCAACCATAAACACAATGCACTAATTTGACGATACAGATAATTTGAGCAAGTTTTCCTTTAACCCTTTTATAATAATTAGTCCAAATGACGGTTGAGATTATTAATGACATACTTAATTGCATTGTAAGTGGATTTTGCGACAATCGTTTTACTCGTAAGGAAAACACCATTTGACTTCTTTTTACCCTTTTGATTGAAATATTTTGAAGTTTTACGTCCCACGATTATGCCAGCTAGGCTAAAGGAGATGGTAATGATAAGAAATGAGTAAAATGAAGAAAGTGGGAGCAAACAGAAGAACCACGAGAAAACCCATGTCTACCACCACAAAGCTTACTTGGCGCAAGCTGAAATCGAAACAAAAACACCATGAACTAGAGGTGACCGCTCTATCACTGAACCATCGAGGCCCACGTTTTTCTCACTTGTGATTGTGGCAGAAAAATATGAAGAGACCATCGGCTTGTTATTACGCAGACCGCATGCGTTACCTTCGTTTCGTCTACAGAATCAATCCTTCTCTTTCACAGATAGTAAAATGTAAAAATTTATTTTTTCTTGGTTATTCTTGACGTGACATCAATTACATCTGAGGAGTTTGCCGTATAGTGGAAGAAAGAAACTGATTGCGCGTTTTGAGGAGCCTATGATAAATTTATGTCATCGTAGCAGAAGAGTTTACATTGCGGTTGTCTCTGCTCAGAGTCACAGAAGAAGACAGGCATTTTCCTTTGTTCTTCATCCTCTTCACAAGCCACATGTAAAAGGCATATGAAAACTATAATTACTTCTAAAGGTTTAAGACGTCTATCACGTTCTCTCTGAAAATATTCCGTATATATGAGATCCTCTGATTTGTATAGTGAATAATATTTTTCATTATACGAACAATAAGGAACAAAGAACCCATTTCAACCAGTGTTTTAGTTCAACCCTTTTTACACCAGGTACATATGATAGGATATTATGTTGCCTGGCTTTTCATTTTTACTTTGACTATTAGTGACTCAAGCTAGTAATAGTTTTACCTAAACCTCACTTATATTCAATCAATTCCTTTCTACACTCCCTCACCTACAAACACTATTCACGACCTCATCCTCACGCACAATCATTCTCAATCAACTTCCTTATATTACATTCACTCGCCTTTACACTTATAGATTATTGATTCAATTACCTTCACTCACACTTCCCCTTCTCCTCCCCCTGAATCGCGACCCTCATAGTCACTCACTCGCCCTCACACTAAAATTTTATTAAAGCCATGAACCTTACTTAATCAGTCATCTTTTTCACACTTTACTCAAATTTTGTTGGTGTCTCAAATCTTTCTCACATTCACCCTCAATCAACTCACTTTCACTCGCCCTCAATTTCAAATAACATTCACGCAATCATCCTCACACACATTCACGCTCAATCGACTTCCTCACATTCATACTCATAATACTCACACTCAAATAGCATTGACACTTTCATTCTCACTGACATTCATCACTAACTGATTCCCTCATACTCACCCTAATCCATCCTCACTCTCACGTATCAATATGACGGTTAGTAAAGGCGAGGTCGACCCTCAAACTCGTATAATAAATACAGGGGAGTAAGAGTAAAGATAAACCTCATTCAAGTAAGTGAATTGTTTAAAATAATATATACGTTTCATATATTACTAGCATCAATTATCCACTTCGCTGAGTTAAATTAAGAAAAAATAGCAATATGTTCTGTTAGTCAGCAATTTTTTACTATTACTAAAGCGTTATCGGTAATATTCGATCATTTTTATATTTCGTCTCTCCTCTTTTCCAAGTTGTGTCGCTGAATTTGGATTTGAACGCCATCGGAATTGTCACTGTTCATCTCAAAGGTCCCGAAAACTATGGTTTCAGCACTAATTTCGGTCAGTTTTGATAATTTTATACACTCCCTTCCCCCATGATGTGGAGCACGGCATCGAAAATATCACTACTCATTTCAGCGACCCTGAAAAGTACGGATTCAACACTGATGTTAGTCATTTTCGATAATTTTATATATCTCCTCCTTCCTCCTTCCCCAGGTTGTGGGCAGAATTTTAATTTAAACTGGATCGGAAGGGTCACTGTTTATTTCATCCCCTCCAGAAACTATGAATTCGACACTGATATTGTTCTTTTTTAAATTTTTATGTATCTCCCCCTCGCCCTCCCAAGTTGAGGCACTGAATTCCTATTTAAACGGGACCGAAAGTGGCACTATTCATCTAAGCGACCCGGAAAAGTATCTAATTGACGCAGCTATTGGTCATTTGTGATCATTTTTACATATCTCCTTCTCCCCGTTCCCCAAGTTGCTGGGCTAAATTTGGATTTAACGGGATCAGAAGTGTCACTCTGGATTCAAAACTAATGTTGGTCATTTTTGATAATTTATATATATCCTCCTCCCTCTCCCCTAGTTGCGGGTCTGAATTTGGATTTAAAATAGCATCGAATGTGTCACTGTTTCTCTCAGAAACCTCGAAGATTATAGATTCGACACTAATATCGGTCATTATCGATCATTCTTAAATATCTCCTCGTCCCCTAAGTTTCGCCGTCCAAGTGATATGGTAAAAATAATGCCAGGTCCGAACCGTACCTATGTTAAAAATTAGATCGCGATCGGTGTAAGAGTGATGAACGTACAAACAGAGTACTTTCATTTTCACTTCACATATACACCGTATGTTTCATATTGAGAAAAGAATGTTTTCTCAATATACTTTGGGGCATTTTGCCGTTTGCAATTTTACTTTTAATCTATCATATAAAAAAAGAGTTACTGCATTTTGTTTTATTTTTAAACTAATTTTTAAAAGTAGCTACCACTTTGTAAACTTCTCATTAAAAGCCTACGAATGAATTAATAACAAACTCTAGTTACAAGAGAATTATATTTAATAAACATGTAAATACAATGCATGTAAATATAATAAGAATAAAAAAAAACCGTTAACGAAATACACTGTCAGTTTCTACTTCATCTTCAAACATCAAAGTTGATTTCTTCGAGTCCGGATACTTGCTTCTAAATTGCCTAACTAACAAGAAAGAGTAAATATTGCTATTGTTCTCCTTCTTTTATATGAACTTTGCTGTACTCTTCCTTCAGCACAATCCCACGTTCAGTTACGTCATTAAGAACTTTATGTGAACTTTATGAGAACTTTATGTGAATGTAGGATTCGTTGTCTTTCCAGGAAGTTACATCTGTTTGCAAAAATTCTGATGGTAGATCTATGATTTTGAAAAACCTCATGGTGTTACTGGACACAAAATCTTGGAAGTCCTTTGTAAGAATGACATCAGGATCAATTTGGACACGTTTCATTGGTTCGTCATTGTCTTCATCTTTTAAAGCATTCTATGTTTTTGTTTGAGTTTCCTGAGGAACATCACCATTAAAAAAAAGCAAGCGGAATAAGTTCTTCTGAAAGGTGTTACAAATGTCAGAGAAACTTTTTCATTACTCACTTTGAAATTTCTTCATTGACACCTTCATATTCCTTTTAATTTCCTAGAAGATGCAAGTCATTTCTGAGAGCAGTACAAGCAGATAGTGCTTGAAATCAGCTTTTAACGTAAACTTTCACAACAAATGAGCAAACGTTACGAATTCCTCTTTCTTCTTGTTTGGAAAGTTTGAACTGATCTCAGTTATGAATAAATTTCATATTAACATTTCCCATTTTACCGAATCGACCTTTTTTGTCTCTGAGTGATCAAAAATTTTTTTATCTTCTTCTATTTTCATCATATTGAGAGAATTAGCAAGGAAAATATCAAAAAGATCTTCTAGAGCCATCTTCCAATCATCTTTTTTTCTTCTTGAAACTTGGTTTTGTTTTCTTTGATCTTTTTCAGCTTTCGCCACTCTTTGAACAGATTTTCAATTTTATCAACCACATGTTTTATTAATCTTGGAAAATTAGCCTTTTCCTAAATCTCAATCACATCACTAGCAGCACAGTGAGCTGAGTCCTTCTATTTAAGTTTAATTCCCTTTTGTAATGAAAGAAACCACTAAGAGCTTCCTTTTTAGATAGAAATTTTGTATCATTCAATGATGTGGAGATTTGATCAAGAAGCCAAATAATTGTACACGTTCTTGTTGCAATGGTCTTCTTACTACTACTTGCCATTCTTAAATATCTCAAAGTCAAACAGCATGAAATAATTCCAAGTTCACTTACTTAACAAAACACTCAATGCTCTTTTGTCCCAATGTCTCTTGGGCTGATAACTTTTTGATAAACCTTAGTGCACTGAACTAGGCTAAAGTATTGACATAAAATATATATTAACAAGTTACTGTAAACTGGAAAAATATGTTTTTTGCAAACAATTTAAAATATTGTCTGTAGGATTAACGTAGAAGAGTACATTTTTCTTAAAAAGCACACACAACACTGCACGAATACTTTCAAAGTACAATAGCTAATATGAAACCGAGCTCTCAAGTCGGGCCTGTAATTCACTACTTACTGGGCAAGTCTGGACATGAAACACCTCTGTTTCAACATGAACGCCTATGACACTATCCAATCATTTCCGACGTTACTAATTACTTCTTTGTAGGGCGGTGTGTTTATTGTTATCAACCTCTGTTGACAATATTGAAAATTTGCCACTGTTTAAAACAAGAATGCCAACGTTGAAGTTTTGAAGGAAAATTTTCCTTGTGTCACAGAGCACAATACTGAGTATACATCTTCATTGTATTATGCCTTACTGCCTCGTTGTTCATGTATGGCTTTAATTTAAGCAGAATTTACAGAGGAAAAGTGTTCGAATTATTGCAGACTGTAAAGTATTAGAAAACTGTACGGGCCCACATGTATTTTGCAACCGTGCGTACTTACGTTCTTGCAACCTGGACTCATAAATAACAAAATATCAGTTAATAGGTGATGTTTTGATGTTTACGCAATTTGTTTGCACTTTATCCCCGTAGACATGTGGCCTGTGCAGACTAAGGGTGACTGCAGATTAGTTGAGTAAGATTGCTAGAGGGTAAAATGGTTTCAAAAATCTAAAAATTTTATGGAAATCTTTTTCTAAGTAGTAGATAAAATAAAAGGGTGAGCCTTTGTAAATTTTGAAAGTTAGTTTTTAAGGACCACCCTAATATATGTTTTGGTGAAATGACGAAATCCATCCCACACTCGAGCCTTATCTTTGTGCAAGTTCATTCGAGCTCGGTTGAGTTGTTCAAGAGTTATTAAGTTTCATTCAATTTTTATATCTCCTCTCTTCCACTCGTAAATTCTACCGTAAAAGCGAAATGACAGAATCTTTCCTAGGCTTGAGCCTCATCTACTTGAAAATTTGATTGAGCTCAGTCAGGTGGTTCAAAATGTATTAACTTTCGAATGTAGTCACCTTTATTTTTATATATATTGAAAGTTTTATATCTTCCTTTCCTCCTCCAGCCCTAGGGAGGCATTTCTCTTCTGTCAACATCCTATAAAATCCTTTCAAAAATTCAACTAAGAAGATTGACCCCATATGCAGATGAAATTATTGGAGATTACCAGTGGGGATTTAGACGAAATCGATCAACTATCAACCAAATATTTACCATTCGCCAAATACTCGAAAAAAAGTGGGAATACAATACCCCGGTATGTCAACTATTTATTGATTTTAGAAAGGCGTACGACTCGGTTAGAAGAGAAACATTATAGAACGTTCTTACAGAACTTGGAATACCGAGAAAGCTAATTAGATTAATTAAGATATGTTTAAACGAATCGCAAAGTAAAGTCCTGGTATGAAAATTTTTGTCAATGAGATTTCACGTCGAAAATGGCGTGAAACAAAGAGATGGGTTGTCGCCATTATTATTTAACTTTGTTCTGTAATACGCTATAAGGAAAATCAAAGATAGCAACTAGGGGCTAGAGTTGAACGGAAATCACCGGGTTATGGCATATTCTGATGATGTAAATTTAATAGGGAATGATAGGAGAACAATAGAAAGGAATGCAGCTTAAAATATACAAAACGATAATCGTGCCTCTTGTTCTGTATGGTTGCGAAACATGGTCGCTTACTCTGCGGGAAGAACATAGACTGAAAGTATTTGGGAACAAGATCCTGAGACGAATATTCGGACCCAAGAGGAACGGGAATGGGGAATGGCGGAAACTTCATAACGAGGTACTGCATAATTTATACTGTTTACCCAACATCGTTAGGGGAGACAAGTCTAGGAGGCTTAGATGGGCAGGTCATGTAGCGAGAATGGAAGAAAGTAGAAACGCTTTCAAAGACCTACGCCCATATGGGAGGACAATATTAAGATGAATGTCGCAGAGATTGAAATACAAAGTAGAAACTGGATGCAGTTAGCCAAGGATAGAAGTCAGTGGAGAGCTTTTGTGAACGCGGCATTGAACCTTTGGGTTTCATAGGCCATAGAGAGAGTTAGTTATTTATGTGTGAGCACAAATAGATTTCTCTGACGTATACCTGGTAAGTTCTGACGAGGATGAATCTTCCAATGTCATGCTCTTGATTTCTGCTCAGGTCCGGCTCTGATATAGTTCTTGTTGGTGGTGAAGTATTGCCTCAGAGACAGAGTACTGATGACTAGTTGTCGTACATCAGTTGCATAATGATTAGGCTGAAAACCCACTATTTCGAACGTGTTAAACTTGAAAGGAGTAGTTATGTCCATGATAATGATAAATAGCGATTCCGATCCAACTCCATGAAGTATCTAAACTACATGAATTGACAGGTCTGTGGGAACTGCCTCCTTCTTGAAACTATCTTATTATTTCATATCAGGATCTTTTTTGAAGTTGATAATGTAAAAGCTCGAGGACATGACGCAAAGCCACGTGCAATAATAAAAGTATTCCGAATTCGGGTTCTAGAAGTTCTAGAACAAATTCTGGAATTTAGAAAGAAAGAGGTATGTCTGTCCCAGCTTTTCGTAATGAATTCAGTTGTGTAAGTAAAGCTGTCATAAGCGGGTAAGACATATTCAGATACATGATTGTATAACAGAGTTTACATAGTGATCTAATTCTTCAGATACAATTGTTTAGGGGAGAAATTACTTAAGTATTTTCTTATTCTTAAACTAAAAACGAGAATCAGATTTAACTTGAAAATAATATCTAAGATTGGTAGTACCACAATATTAATTTTGCCTAATTTAATATCGAAAACTCACTACCTCATACAGTTGTGTTCATTCGTAGTATAGTAACCTAGAAACTTTAGTAATGTTCCCTAGTGGGCAACGGTTATTTTCTTTATATATATATATATATAAGTGTCGGCTTATATAAGTGTCGAATCTATAGTTTGCGAGGTCTCTGAGATGAACAGTTACACTTTCGATGCCGTTTAAATCAAAATTTAGCCTCGCAACTGGTGGGACGGGGTGGGTGGATGTATAAAAGTGATTGAAAATGACCGACATCAGAGAATGCTTCAGTGATATGCCATCGACAAGTTAGAGTAAAAGACAGTGACTTCATTCACACATGTTGTAAGTCCAGGTAAATGGTAACGTTGCATTTTCATTTTACATTGGGAATATAAAGAGTGTACAGCCCAAACGACTCTTTCGAGTTAAATAAAAAATCTGCACTCGATTGAAAATCTCATATTTGGAGATCGTTCGTCCTTTTATATTTTGTTGTAACCTTGATAATAACACTTACCCTATGTTAGGGAACTTTTGAGCCACTCTGGATGTATAGTCCATGGCACATAACTTTGTGTGCATGAAGATATCTTTGTTATGTTTATCGAAAGAAATAGGTTTGATTTGGATGTTCGGATGACACGTCCATGTAAGTTCCTTGTGAGTAGGTAATCTGAATTGATGTTGGTCGGCTTCCACGGAGATCGTTTTGTAACGCCGTGTCTCACTAATGAATATGCAGTGCTGCGTTACATTTTTCTTGACCAAAATGTACTTTAATGCTTCTTCTGTTTGCTGTGCAGAAAGTTCCCGCTTGATGTTGTAAAGAATAATTAATAGTGTGAACTCCAAGTTGCATTCCGATAAAACGATAATCAACCTCTTGACTGTTTGGATACCCGAGACATTTTGCTTGTTGTGTACGGAGTTAGAAACGTTTACCATGTTAATGCAGTCCATTCCTGTTTCATGTTTCCACAATACGTCAAAGCAGACATGTCATTCCCTACTATCTAATTCTTGTTCTCATTCCCTACTATCTAGTTAAGGAACCTCTTTACAACGAAAAATACTGTTATTAACTTTCTCTCTTATTTGAACATTTCAAAAAGGAACACCTGTAAATCCTTCCAATTAATTACAGTATTAGAGAATACACAGATAAATTCTTCAGACAAAAATCACAATAATCATTGCATTCATTAACTTTTTCGTTCTTTTTTCACAGTAATATCTTTTTCTTCCATTAACTTATCCTTTCATTCCTTGGGAGAATACACAACCATGAATTTCTCTGTCATACCCTTGTCAGTTGTTGTATGTTAAAAAAAGTCAAACAAAGGTTATTAATGTACAAGTGTTGGCAACATTGATGAATTGGTAACTATGCCACCTAGTGACAGGGTTTGCGACGTGATATTCTGTAGATACGGTTTACGTCAGAATTCAGGGAAAATTTAAACTGGTCGGACTTTTTGACTAAGTGTTGTTAAAGTTATAAAAATGGTGTATAATATTCATCTGTTGATAACTAATTATTGTGATTTCTGGAAATAACATAGTGTTAAACATCTAATATTGGGTGAGTTTGTTCCATGATTTTGCTATTTTGAGTTAATTATATCTTTTGAATCTGTTATAGACCGTCATTCAATTAATTTGACAATTTTAAGCTGAAGGTTAAATTGCTTAACAGTCAACTTGTAAATTCAGCTTTTGTCTTAAATTGAATTATATATATTTCAAAATTTCGATATTTCATGAGCCTAAAATTAATATTAGAAATTGTTATAATTATTAATTTTTGAAATTTCATGAATTATAGTTTGAGCTCTTGGGGTAGTTGATTACTTGAACCATTATTTGCTTGTTGCATTTTCTTGTAAGTTGTTGTACCGATTTCTTGTTCTATTCGAAAATAATAATTATTTACATTAAATTCAGAAACTTGTTATTCAACCTAATTGATTATTGATATTTGAACACTCGTTACTATTTTTGGTACGTGGAATTGAGAAGTTGAAATTAACTAACTTGATATCGTCTATGCAGATTAATAGCGTAAATTTAAAAGCTGAGTGCTTATACATGTTTATATACTCTCTTTAATTTTTTATGCTGATTAATCTCTACTATAATATTGGGGGTGGCGTATTGTGACCCTGACCAGTGACGATGCGATATTACTGTTTCAATTCTTTATCTTTTTTATAAAACGCACGTTACACAGTGTAAGACTACTTAACATATACTTGCAATTCACTTGACAAGTTCACGTATTTACAGATGATTTACTTCATAACACTTTAATTGAATTGAACTAGGTATAATTCAATTTTCCCATTTCAGTCATATAAGGATGATTACTAGTCCACCTCGTCTTTCCATTTCAATATCCTAACAAATATATCAGCTCAAATTCTTTCTATGCCTTCATTTTCCAATTCATATCCTACAAGGAAAGAAAAATGCATTTCCTCATTTTTCGCTATCTTTGAGGGCAAGGAACTAACGTAGTTTTAGTGTTCCATTCCTTTAAAACTTATTTTATGCATTCTGTTTATTCTTTCTTGGATATAGAAACTTGCAAAATGTCGATGTTTATGATAACGTATTATTCTCAATGTATGGCAGTGAATAGTAAGTAAGGCACGATTAGAAGGTATATATATAATATTTTTAAAGTTATTTGTTAGATACGGTTACTTAGACAATACGCCATAATGCCATGAAAAAGTAGTTGATAAGTATGATAGAAGACACGGTATAAAGTACGAGAGGATTACCTTGTGACGACGTTGAGCTTGACTTTGAATATCATAGAAAATATAATTTAAATAGTAAACAATTATCTGAACATAATATACAAACTAGTTTTATCTCTCATGCCCATAAATTAAAGTATATATATATTGCCTCACTCACAAACAGAACAACAGTTTTGTGCTTTTGACGACCGCTATGCCTGGTTTTGGATGTAAAATAAATTTCTAGAGATAAAAATAGATAAAACATGTTTGTTATCAATGCGAGGGGATACGTGCTTTTTTGGGAAATATGTAAAATAAAATAACTACACAAACTGTCATTATATAAATATATTTGAGGTTCGAGTATGTTCCTAAATGAGTTCGAGCAGTGCTTCTCCTTGATATAATGTGTTTCCTAAAATAATTTATGACATCCAGGGTAACCCTCACTATGATATTTGTAGTAACAACTACTATGTGTAAAGAACTATGTGTAAAATACGATTATTTTCGATTTTATCGACATTTTATCATGTATTATAAGGTTTCAGTTATTGTATATACTTCATTGAATTTCTGAAATCGTTCGACTTACTAGAATTTTTCAAACAACAATTGTTTTTACCGTATTGTTATTGCATGTTGAACAAAACAAAACTTCCGAAAATGCTTAGTACTATTTGTATCATTGTGGGTATATATACGAGTTCGCTTAATTTCGTGGGATTCTGAAAATTATCTGAAATAAGGAGAAATAGAATACTTATTTATTTCTCAGCGGAAATGAGGTACATTACCTGGGTAAAATAGAAAAAAATATAAAAAATTGTCAATACTTAAAAGAAAAATGAATGATAGCAATCGTTAAAATATTGAACGAGAATTATTTGGTCATGATTTCTGAAAAAGGAATGGGGATATGGTAGATACATTAGTGGATAAACTCCGGAAATATGTATCTATTAACCGAAGAAATATCATACAGTCTTAAGCCAGTAGTCAAAGATTAGCTGAGGACCGGAATGAATAGAGTATTGAAACATTCCTTATGATAAGATGAAAAATATAATTTAGTAATTATCAAAATTGCATTTGATTTTGACCTTTCTATATGTCCTTATAGAAGAGTTTAATAAAATAATAATACCTCACTTTTCTTTTGCTGCATAATGCTTCTGTGTGTAAACACTTGAAGTCAAAGAGACATTTTGAAGAATATACATTATAAAGTAATAAATGCGAGTGCACTCATATATTTATAATGCATTGAATGCATTGTTATGGTGTTTCAAATTATGTTCTTCGAATCACTAAAATATGAATCCTCAAGTTTCTCATTAAATTTGGCACATCAGCAAATTGCATGGTTTTGAAATAGTAAAATTATTATATGGATATATATGTACATATTATCCAGGTATTATTGTGATGATAGGCTTTAAAATATTTGTTGAAGCTTTTGTGATGAACAGTATTTTCAAAAGCATTACGTAAAACACAAACATTTCTTGATAAACAATCACGAGTGATTTTATACTTGCAGATCTTCAGAGAATGCTTAAATAATATCGTTTAGCAGTATAAGGTATATATCAGCAACTGAAACCTGTCGGAGGCAAAGTAAGTAATACCAACTCTTCATTAAAAAAAATCAAACAACTATTATCCGTTTTGTAATCAATTATAATTAAAATTATGGTCCTTCTTTTATGGTCCACTTAACTTCGCAATAAAACCCGATCCATACTGAATGATAAACGTCAAGCAATTTCATGTTTGGATATCCTGAAAGTAACTCACGAGAGGTTTTTAGAAAATCAGCAGACGAGTATGTCATAATATCTTGAACTACTTGTAGGAAACCAAGTAGCCTTTCCAATGTAGGCATTTATTTCTAATTTTCGTTTTTGTATCTATTTTACTATATGCGTATGGATCACGCAGGTACAATGTCCAAGTCGCAGAAACTATCCGTTGACTTCTGTTCTTTGATTACGGTAAACAGTTTCTGCTTTTTATTTTTTTTGTGAGAGATTATACTTAATATTGTACTCATGTCTACTGCAACTTATTTATTGTATTTTTCAATTGCCTTTCTTGTTCACTTATGAAAGCATTCATACTTTCGTCTATAGGGTGGTTGTGCCAGTCTTCGACCACCCCCTACTTGCCGACCACTTTTCACTTTAAAGGCATATATTAGGCTTATTTTCCGATGAAAAAGCATGCTTTTCCATTATAATTGAATTGCAGCTTATTCTGAACCAATCACAAAGATACTGTCAAACTATATTGCACATGCGTTCGGTAATAGCCAATCAAATGTATTCCTACGGAAGACGCACTGAATTTTTGACAACTTTAATCTGTTGCAAATGGGAACGACAGGTGCTTTTCGTGCTTTTCCATAGTTTTCTCTCACCAGGTAAGAAATGCACATATTATTCTGTTACATGGAACTGTAGAGCACATTTTAGTAATTAAATTTTAGTGATAACTGTAAGGTATGAAGAATAAATCAATAAAATGTAGTGGTCGGACACTGACTTATGAAATATTCTTTGTTAACTAGTGTTCGACCACAGGCTGGTCGAGCACTAAAAAATTGTAGAAATATCAATAACGACTAATTTTCGATTCATCTGCATGAAATGAGTTCCTAGTTACCAATTCTGAAGTTATAATGGAATACGAAAACATTTTCTAGTGTTCGACCACTACTTTTCGTAACACATTTGTACTGGTCAAAGATTAGCTGTTTCTTTCTCAGTGTCCGGCCATGCTTTGCGTTTGTATTTTCTCGCAGAATTTCTTGATTCAAACACTAATTCAGTGATCGATTTACATTTGTATAATCATCTGTTGAGTCTTACCGTTAATATATGAATATTCACCTAATGGCCGTGGCTCAGTGGTAATGGTGAAGAGGCAATCCATTGAGGGTTCGAATCCCTCCCAAGAGCA
This sequence comes from Thermobia domestica, assembly GCF_964235325.1. Lineage (NCBI taxonomy): Eukaryota > Metazoa > Arthropoda > Insecta > Zygentoma > Lepismatidae > Thermobia > Thermobia domestica. The sequence continues at coordinate 35,324,661 of NC_137454.1, forward strand.
AGGGTATTTTTAATTGTTCTCGATATTTCTGTGTTCGTGTCCCTGTCAGGATGGGATTACCTCCAATTGGCTCGAGGAGCATTCAGTCTGAATGTCTCGGCTGAGACGAAATTTCGCATTTCGAACTTAGGATTCGGAAGGTCCTCGGTTTGATCCCAGCGGTCGACCATCTTGACTGAGTTTTTTCGGGTTTTTCCTCAGTCATACCAGGCAAATGCTGGGATGGTATCTTCAAAATAGGCCCTGGCCGTCTAACTTCCAACATCCTCTCCCCCACGCTATCCCGGTCGGACCTGTAGATGCCTAAAGGCCATAAAATAAATTCAAATAACTGAATATTCATGTAGTTTCCCAACATTTTCATGGAAAATTAACGGCACTGTTAGGGTATGACATTTCATTTGAATAATAAATCTATTATATTTGGTCTAATTCGTCTAGCTTCGTCGTGGAACGCATTCAAATATTGTTAGCGGAATAGCAACTATCAGCTTACGTCTGGAATACATCTGTTTTCCTTGCATGTCCTCAAGAATTTTTGTTTCTTTCAGAGATAATGAGTAGGCCTAAGCTTAAACTGCCAGCTTATTCAAACGAGGATCTACAAAAAGCTCTGGAGGCTTGTCGAAAAAAAAAACGCTCCATACGGAAGGCATCAGTAATCTATGGAATTCCTCGGGTAACGCTGATGGATAAATTTCATGGTCACAGTCCCAAAAAGCGAAAAATAGATCCAGAACCATATCTAACACGGAAAGGAGAAGAGGGATTAGCAAACTGGCTCCTTAATATAAGCAAAAGGGCTTTCTACAGAAGAAATACGATCTTCTGAACAGTGTTAAAAAATTGTCGATTCAGAAAAACGCGAAACGCCGTTCAAAGACAATCGAGCCGGTGAAACCTCGTACTACACTTACTTGAGGAGACACCCACAAATCGTGTTCCTGAACTTTGAACAAAACGCGTTATGCTGTAACCGAGGGAAACATTCGCTTGTGTTTTAGGAGCTTGAAAAATACTTGAAAGAAACGGGACAATGGGGTATTCTAAATGATTCTGAGCGAATATTTAATGCTGATGAATCCAGCTTTTAACTACGTCACAAATCAAGAAAAGCGTTGGGGTGCAAAGTGTGGGAAAATATGTACGAGGTGAAGGGCAACGAGAAAGAAACATTAACACTGTTTTGCACTTTTTCCGCAGCAAGAGAAATTGTATCCCCGATGGTCGTATACCTGTAAGAGATCTTCCAAAGGACGTTATCAGTGCAGTTTCTTCAGAGATTTTCATAGGCAGGTCAGGTCAGATAGCGGCTGGATGCGAAGTGAAACACTACGAATGGATAGCAAACGATTTCCTAAAATGGGTGAATGATCCCTCTATTAAGAAACCAGTCCTTCTGCTAATCGACGGCCATAAGACTTACTTAGCAATGGAAGTCAACGAATTTTGTTCCAGCCATGCTATAGTACTCTACTGCCTTCCACCAAACAGCACACATATTCTTCAACCCTGTGACGTATCAGTGTTCAAGTCGTTTTCGAGAGTTCCACATGGAAACTGAGTAAAATGTTACAAGTGTTATTTCTGCACCACTAAATAAAAGAGTGATATGCAAGGTAGCAACACAATTAGTAATTAAAAACGAGTTTAGAAGATGGGGTTTATACCCCTTCAACCCAGAGAAGACGAAGCATGTTTGGTGGTGCATTCCACTGAATTTAAATGAATTTGGTGGTCCCTTTCTTGACAAAACTATCACAAGATTACTTAATCTCAGCGACTATTGTGCGAAAATGCGAAGTGATGTAAAAACGCTGCGAAAAACTAATGATGTAACACCTACAGATGCTATTAGTTTGGTAAAGTTATGCTTTAGCCTTCATACTGTAATTAAAAGCACATTAACCGAGTAGTGGTCGATGACTAAACATTAGGCGGTCGAACATTAACGAAAAATGGTCGAACACTAAAAGAAATCAGTTACTGGTGTTCTTCTGAAGAATATTACATAAATGGCATAAGTTATCTCAGTTTTGGATAAAGTATAGATAAAATATAGTTTTAGGAACATATGTGAGCTACTTGCATCCTCCTAAGTTGTTCCATTGAGTGAAAAACGATTAAGAACCATAAGAAAATGAGTTAGGTGGTCGAGGACTGGCACATTTACCCTAGTAGCTATATGACTTGCCCTCCTGAACCTCCAGGATCTAATGATCCTAATAATTTAGTGTACTTTATGAATGTTCCAGTTCCTTGTTACGAGTTTCTATCGTTCCTTGCCCTGGTGTAAAGTTGATTCGTTTTCACACATTTTCTATCATAAATGTATATTTAATACCAACTTTTTATGGGTAATAACAACCTTTAAATCGGGTCTGGATCCACTCGCTCGTAAAAAAAAAGTTTAAAGCAGGCAAGACAAATGCAAACTCTCAAGATGTAAATAGTGTGGAAAAGACAAAGCCACTTTCTCTCCTAGATATATTTGTTACGGTGCTGAAAAGCAAGGTCTCGGAACTATGTACTCATTCGCCCGTGGTACACCTGAAAACAAAACGCCACACAACAAGCAAGAACCTTAAATACGTTTCAAAGCACACTTCCAGACATGGATGAACATTTATTTTTTGTTTAATTTTAGTACAAAAATATCTTCTTGCACATGTATACAAAGCGTAGGTCCGTACGAATGGACCATTGGCATTATCTGGACCTGTGAAAGAAGTTTTATCAAAAATGCATCTATTTTCTATTTACTAGTAATTTTTAATATTATAAGAGCACGAAATATTATGGAAATGCACGGAAATATTACTGAGTACAGAAAGAAAAAAATCGTTTCTCCACAATAATATTTAGATCGTAGATCGAAGTTTGGGGCCCACATTACGACGATAAAGTTTCTTTTTCATTTCAATTAGGCACTAATAGGTGGTATTTATAGAAATCCCAGTGAAATTAGAAAAAAAAACTTAAGACCAGTGAAATGTTGAAATCAAATACGCCTTCTTTCTTAGGTAAAGTATCAATGAACTATGACGTTACTATGTTGAAAGGTCTTCCAACATTTCTTATTGTAGTAAACAAATAGTTTATTACACCCTCAAAATGATAAGGTCATTGGACACACCTGGGAAAATAAATAAATTTCAGTAGTTTACTATAAGCATTATAGATGGAACCGTCAATATATGATCCCATTGTTTAATATCATCGAAGAATAAAAAATCATTCTAATTTTAGAAAGGTAAATATTATCAAATACAATATTGTCTTTATCTCTAATTTAAAAAAAAAGTTATTTCTACTAAAATACGTTACAATAGGATGAATTGTTATTTCCATAAAAGTGATGCTATGAGATGAATATTGTTTCATCTGAAGAAAAAATGTTCCATATATTTGACAGAAACTGCGTGAAAATGAATTTAAGTTCAATAGTACCTTATTTTTTGACCTACAGCTACATAATTTTACATCGTATACGGTGCTTCATAATATAATACACTTGAGGGATTTATGTTAATCTTAAATTGATTATTTAGAATAACGACGAACTAAAGAAAATTTGATTTACTGTGTCTTTAATTACACATACAACACTTTAGGTTTCGCTAATAGATATAATGTGATTTCTATAGCAGGATCATAAAGCATGTTTGTCGCATTGAGCAATGATTAAATTAGGCAATCTATTGTTAAAGGTTATCAATATTTCGATTATATTACACAAGTAAGTTACAATATTCGTGATAAAGATTTGAGATATTAACTCGTACAAAACAATAATATTGTTTCGTCTTTAGAATTCCATAATATGATGTTAAAAGCTAAAATAATGAGTAATACTTCAGACAGTTAAGTTAATCTTTTAGTTTTATGTTTAAGTTTGAAACTGTATCACTATTAATAAACGAATACTACAACAGTATTTTTTTGCCACTTTTAAGACTTTAGTTTTATTATTAAACAGCCTTTATTTAAACATTACAAGGTAAACGTGATTTATTTAAACACTACTTGAAATATTTTTAAAGTCACTTTAGGAAAGGCCGAAGTGAAATAATTACTTTTTCAAATGTTACTCTAACTTTAACATATTTACATCTTTATTATGATTTGTACAAAACTGGGTTTCTTGATAGCACTTATTTTAAAGTTTTAAATCAAACCATTAAATGTGGTTAATGTACTACGTGATGAGAGTAAGAGGAGGAACTATTTACCGTAAAACTGCATTAAGTAAAACGATATGGATTATTTAAACAATGACATAATTATACTACGTAGAGATTTTTCTCTCGTGATATTTGGTATTTTTCTTAGTTATTGTGTGTTGGTGTCCTTTGATGATTCTGTGGTAAGGTTGCGAGTTAGAACGGAGATATGAACAACAGAGGAAGAAGCAATCAAGTTCTGCTAATGCAGCTGGTGTTCATCATTTCCTTCAGAGTTGAAAATCAATACTTAAAGATATCTAGAGATGCTAGTCATGTTGTTGAAAGAAGGTTTATGCTGCTAAGAAGAAATGAACAACGAGTCCCAGTTCTTTGATCATTGCTTGTAATCTATTTTTATCGAAGTAATTTTTAAGGGTATGCTATCTAAAATGAAACATGATCCTTATTGTGGTTAAACAGTTTAGGCAATATTTGGACTTGCCTTTAGTTTATTCTGTTCCAGAAGCCTAATTGTCGATCAATCCACTCCTTGATCAAGTCGGATGAAATTCGTGAAAAGTCACATGAATTCATCATATACGTAATCATAGTAGCGGAAATGTATGATCCTTATGCAAGCTGGTACATTATCAGATATTGAAACAGATTATGAGATATTGCCTTCCACTATACGTTTATTTTATCCAAAAATGCCATTACTCCCATTGTGCGACACTCATTCTCAACTCTCCTTCTTTCCCCACCTTCTATATCGTTACTGAAAAATAACTCCCATTTTTTTTTTTAAATTGGCGAACCATCTATGATGAAACTGTGAAGTATTTTATGATATTCAAGCAAAGTTGTGCTGGTTGTACTACCTAAAGTATATTGGTGATATTGCAAACTTCTAAAGAAAAATGCACTTTATTTTTTTCTGCGTAACAAATGTACACTTATGTCCAAAATTACTGTCGCATGTCTATATATATGTTATTGTAGGAATATAAATTGGTAACGAATTCGACCGGTATTTCTTATAATGTTTCTCTGTACACAATCGGCAAATAAATGTGTGTGGCAAAATTTCATGTCGAAAGAGCAGTAAATAAGAACAATAAAACGAAAAAAAAGCTTTCGTGTCCATTTAGCAACATTTTTTTAGTTCTCCTAATTTTCGTATTTATGATTCTTTTCCTATGAAATTTGCCACACATATGCATTTCCCGATTATACACATAGTATCAGTATTAAACGTACCCTGCAAAATCATTATCAAATTATATTCTTAGAAGAAGACAGTTATAGATATGATACAATAATTTTAGACATGAATGTAGCTCAGTGGAGACAAGGTGGATAACTGATTCCCTTCAGAAATAAATTCCTTTCAAATTTCCATAAATGTTTACATTTCATAATGAAATAGTTTTATGTCCCACGATTGGTCAAACCATATTTGCATCTCATGTGTCGAGCGATTTGCATTTGATCTACTCTGTTTTAAACTAACGCTGTAATTTGACTCAAAATTGGCACATTTTAAGATAATTTCATTGACAATCAGTTAAAATTAAATCATCATAACTCAGTTAGATGAGTATTTCCGTAATCCACAAATAATTTACTTTTAATTTTATCCTAATTAGTAGTTTGATAATTTAGAAACATATTTTTGAGACTTTAATTTGTCAATCGACTGAAATGTGTTGAGTAATATACACTAATTAAAACATTTTGTTAATTTAAAAAATAAACCATATATGTATTTTTGCGAACAATTAAGATCACCAAACAAAGGTTGTTAGTTAACGAACGGATTCCACTTGAAGCTTAACTCAGACCGAATATGCACTTGGAATGACTATAATCTATTCTAACGTTGATACTTTTCTACATTGCTACCGCATTTCCTAAGGGAGATATGCGCCCATGTAAAATAGTCACACTTTAAGTTGTCAAGTAATAAACTTATTATTTTACCATGAAAATAATAGTTTTTTAATATACAATATGTTAATTAAGGGTAACTTTATGTCTACTCCAATATATAGCAATCGACAGCATCAAGATTGAATATAAATTAACGTCTACATATGCCGAAAATATTCTAATTAAATATAAATACTTGTTTATCGCAACAATAACAAGAGTCTTAACATATATATTGTTCATTTAATATATTCTTGAGGTACTTCAAATCAATGTCACTCACATATTAATGTTGCTTTGACAATCAATATTAACCTCAAATTTTATAATTTAAATTATTTATATGTGTTATAAAAATACATACAATTTATTTTCAGATATGGATTATCTGAAGGATTACTTAACTATTACAACATTTCATGGCATAAACCATATTATTAAGAATAACACAACCAACTTACAGAAGTAAGTATTACATACTTCCATTTTAAGCTACTAATTATATTTTGTTGTTCGCTCTATATTATTTGTTTCAATTCCATCAAAATTGGCAAATACCATTAAAGTCCTTCAAAGACTTCAAGAATTTTATAAAGTATTTTAATTAAGTAGTTTCTATTCACAATTCATGATGTGTTCTAGATGTTTTTGTTCACAATTATGTTCGTGCACTTTCCTCTTACCATTATAAAGAATATTCTTTGATTGTGATTGTGGTAATGATTCCTGTTTTGCCCATCGCGTTTACTGGAAGGTTATTGAAAATCTGAACATAGATATAATTCAATGTTATCCTATGATGTATAAACCATTGCTAAATCAAAGTCTGTAGCTTTAAGTAATTAAAAATCACTTCTGGAACAACTGAGATAGTATACTTTTAACTGATAAGTGAAAAAATGAAATATCTTATTAGTACTCTATATCAAAGTTTCCCAACCGGTATGCCGCGGCACACTGGTGTGCCGTGAATGGGCCGTTGGTATTCCGCGAGGAATCGAAAAAAAATAATTTTATACCATCAAATTGCAAAACCTAGGGAAAAATGTATATTTGTATTTCACATTACTACGAACCTCTACTGTGAATCTGCAATTTTAAGTTTCATACCGAGTTACTGTTCTGTACATTTCTAATGTTGAAAAAAATGGTTATCATTGTTATGACCATTACTGCTTCTTGATTGCTGCAGACTATTTTGTAACTTGAAAATTTGAAATATCATTCAATCCTTTCGACAAATTACCTACATTTATGTTTTAAAACTAAAAGAGATTTGCTCTTTCGTTATTTAGTAATCTTCCTTCTTAGTAAAAGGTTGGAAGCAGTTTCTAAAAAGAAATCGAATTTTTAAAAACCTCGGTCCAATTTTTCATTGAAATTGGTTTCTAATTTTAAACTAGAATGAAAACTAAGCATAATGATTTACCACGGGGAAAAATGATCATCTCCTCTGAGAGAAGATGATCAATAATAATCACGGAAAAAATACCACTTTGTTTAATATTTATAAATATTAATATCTATAAGTGTGCTGCGAGAATCGAAGTTACACCCGTAGTGTGCCGCAAGTTGAAAAAGGTTGGGAAACGCTGGTTTGTATATTGTAATTATTTCTCCAGATAAATTTCATAAATTCACCAGCATCAGTATAAGCATTAAGATTCTTAAGAAATAAAAATATGAATAACATTATAAGATGTATTTAGTGAGCGTGTTAAATGGAATGTGTTAATATTGTTGGATTGACATCATTAACTTGTTTAGGAAAAACAGTATAATATTATTACAAAATTTATTTGCAGAATATTTTGGAGTGTATCATTTACAATCTGTTTTATAATGGCTTTGAGTGTTATCTTGTCATCTTGGAAGTCATTTGCTGATGACCCAACTTACGTTTCTTTTGAAAGAACGTTTGGAACAGAAAGCGTGCCGCTTCCTGCTGTTTCTCTTTGTCACGTCATTAGGACTGAAGACGATATTCTGATAAAGAATATGTAAGTACGAAAACATGCATTAAATAAGTCTAAAACGATATATATTAATTTTGTTACTATAATAGACGAACAATATTGGGAGTATTTTGCTGGGTTTTAAACTTAGATTTCATTCAAAAGTACATGATTACTTTTGATATACCGTAACACAAGTCTGTTATCCCACTGCTAAAAGAGTATACATAGCAATTTATTTACATTGAACTTGTTGATGCGAATGTCCTAATTCATCAAATGTGTTGTTAGATATAGTCATAGTTATTTCGGGTAATTCTATATGAGAGCAATCAGCATGTTCTGGGTAGGAGCCTCAAAACCAATAAAAGTTTGGTATTGTGCAACATTTTTTAATATCAAACTTTACAATTGATTTCATTAATGGCTTCTTCTATGACAAATATAAGGTCTTCCACAAAGAATGATCGACGATAGCAATCCAATTTTGAGTATGCCATTTCAATCAAGACCACGATGGAAAATAAGCAAAATTGATCAGAATGCGTATACAACAAAATTTTCCACAATATTATGAACCAAATCTGCCTGAAAGGGAAAGTAGAGTTCAAAATTTTTATCATTGCCATTACAAATATTGTATAACATTGAAATGTTACTTGTTCAGGTTCAAACGTTTCAGTGGACTACTGTAAATCGTTGACTTTTTGATCTGACTTAAAGTTAATTATTTTCATAACAGAAAATTAATTCTTTAATTTTGTAACAATTTTACGTCATGGCATATTTTTTATTTAGTTCATTATAATTCTAATGAAGATAAAGTTAAATTCGATAAATAATTTCGTATTTATATTGTGTAATTATCTGGTTTGACGAGCAAATAATAAACTACGGGATTATAAGCACATTTTAATATTCAACATGAAGTATATAACTGTCTATTGAGAAGTATTTGCGGTATGTAGTAAGTGGTAAACAAGAAACTATTTTGAAGTACCAGATGTAGTAACGTTTTTGAAATTCAAATTACTTTTGAATTCCATTTAAGTTCCAAGTATTATTTGAAAATTTAAATTCCTTCTTAAAAAGAATGCACTGCATAAAGATAAAATTAGCTTTATATCTCGCTTGCTCATCCGGCTTTTCTGAATTACATTTACATGAATTTGATTCAGTATATATTGAATGAATAGATATTACGTAGCAAATGCTGCAAAAATATAGTATTGAAATTTATGTAAAATAAGTTATGTTAATTGCTTAAATATATTTGCAAACTTAAATATATAATAATATATACCTAATGTATTATATATTCATGTAATAAAGAGATACACTCGAGTGTAAGAAAATTAAAGAAGTTAGGATAAAACATTCTCGTTTTTTGCATTTCAAGCTTATTATTTTCCAAACTTCAATATTATATATTGGGATGAAACTGGTTATCTATATATATTAAATTGAAAACATATAAAATGTTTGTGACTCTAAATCTCCTGAACCGCCCTACAGATCTTGATCAAATTTGTAATATGTATGAAGTACGAGGCTGGGCTTATTTTAGGCTATTCATTTTGATGTTTGACTTGAGGTTTGGGGGAACGGGAGGGGTGTAAAGTAAATGCAACTTAATAACCTTGATCCACTTGACCGACCTTGATCAAATTTTCATCATAGATGAGGCCCAACCCTGGGATCGTTTTTGTGATTTAAAATTGACGGAGCAGAGTAGGGGAGAAGGAGGGGGAGATATATAAAAATCATTTTATATAAGACTGAAAGTGAATTTTTGGAACTGAATAACTCTTGAACTCTCAGACCGATCTCGATTAAATTTTCAAGAAAAATGAGGTTCGGGTCTGGAAACATTTTGTAACTTCACTTTAAGGGTAGATCGTAGGGGAGGGGACATATAAATAAAAGAGCTAATAAATCTAATAACTTTTGAACCACCCAACCAATCTCGATCATATTTTCAGCATATATGAGGGTCGTTCTTTGGGAATTTTTTGTCGTTGCACTTCAACGAGGCAGCGCAGGGGAAAGGGAGGTGGAGATATATGTCAAATATAAAATAAAAATGACTGCTTTTGTGACTTCACCACTCTTGAACCACCCGACCGATCTGAATCAAATTTTCAACATACATGGGTTTAGGGACAGGGATTACTTTAGGATATTAACGTTGACAATGCAACGTAGGGGAGGGTAAGAGAAATTTAAAAATGATCACAAATGACCGATATTAGTGTTGAATCCATAGTTTTCGGGGTCTAGGACAGAAATAGTAACACTTCTGATTCTGTTTCAATCCACGTTCTGCCCTGATAGTTAGAGAGGGATGGGTACAACGTAGGGGAGGTCTATAAACATTTCAAAATGATCGGCGTTGACTGATATAGTGTCTAATACATAGCTTTAGAAGTAGCTGAGGTTAACAGTGACAATTTAGATGCAGTAATCCGCAGCACGTTGGAGGGGGAGGGGCTATATTTAATAATGATCGAAAATAACCAATATCAGTGTCTAATCCATAGCTTTCAGAATCATTTAAATGAACAAAATATTTGTGATCCTGTTTAAATCCAAAATCAGCCCCAGCATTTGGGGATGGAGATAATGAAATTATCGAAAATGACCAATATTATTGTCGAATTCTTCGTTTTTGTGGTCACCGAGATGATCAATGATCTTTCCGATGACGATTAAGTCGGTGCCATTAGAAACGAAAACAACACGGGTACTAAACACATGAGATACGGAGTGGTGCATTTAAAATTTAATTTCAACCCAGCGAAACGGGTAATATATGTTAGTTACCAAACAAATTATTAACTCACACATCATTGACCTTGGAGAAGCTTGCAAGAGGTAGCTAATGTTAACATTTTTTGAATTATCAAGTTAGCTGAATAGTTAACAGTCATCTTGTTACTACATATGGTATTGCCATAAGTATTTAACGTATTGTTCTAATATTGTAAACAATTCATTGTCTTTACTATATTTAAAGCTAAATACACTAAGATCTCAGATTTTATTACGTTTTATTACAAATAAGTTGAGTATGTATGAACTGTTTTGACAGCTACTATGTCAAATTGGTTGTAACATATAAATTCCGACAGTTTTCTTCAAGCTAATGTTGAGATTATTCAAAAATTTATTAATGTTTCATTCTATTAGAAATATAATTAAAAATTACAATACGTAAAACTAAACATGGTGCACCCACCAATGACTAAAACCGTTCAATTACATCAACTCCTTGCAGCAAAATGCCATTTTTCTAGTCATCTGTTGAGGTTAGTGTCCCACTCGTAAAAGAAACACTTTAAATGCATATTGTTATCTTTTTCTGAATGTATGAAATTAAATAATTGAGGAGTGCTGCCTGTTAAAGTAATAATCGGATTTTTTGAATACGAATATTGTAAATATTGTAAAGACGGTAGGATATTTTATTTTGGTTCAAAAAGTAAGATATACATCATGCTGCTTCAGAAGTTTACATTGTGTATATAATAGTGTGAGTATGTACATTGTAATGTACTGTTATTCTGCATTTATACATATAATTATTATGTAACAAACTTAGTGACATAAGTTTTCGGTAAACATCGTTTCCTCTATATACGAAAATTCCGTGCGACTGTTAGAAGTTTCAGATTTCATGTGTGGATTACATCAACTTCTTAGGCCACTGTCTCTTAAATTCAGTGAATTAAAGAATAATTATTTCCATAAATGATGTTCAGTCAGTAAGGAACAGTATGTTAGTTTGAAGATCATTCTAATCGATTTTAATGGTGAACCATCAGCCATTGTTGTTGCTAGTAATATTGAGTTACTAGTCATCTATAGTCATCTATCGTAATGAGTAGCAACAAGATCAGCCGGAATGGGCTAAAATCAACCTGAGTCATCGTAAAGTATGAAAACAAATACTTTGTTTTACCTAAAGATTTTCTAAACTTGAAACTATAAAAGTGACCAAGAAACTTCTGTCGCTTTTGTGGAAGTCTGTGTCCATTTGACCCTTACATCGCTAGTTGAATTCAAGTGGAGATAATTCGAAACTCAGTTATTTGTTTTGGGTACATCCAACATACTAACTGGTAGCGGCAGTTTAGTTACACCGGGAACTTGTGTAAGGACAGAGTTTACATTGTACCTCCACGGAGCGTCATAAGGGTGTGTATGCTGAACGAGTTCAAACTGGGGTCAAACGTCACTGTAGCGGGGCAGAAGATATGCCAGGTCTTTCGTGAGGGTGTCGTGACTACGCGGACAGTCCAGAGCTGGTTTAACAAGTTTAAGGACAGCAACAAAACACTCGAATACCCACCGCGTGCCGGAAGACCAACACATGTGAGGAACTGCGATTACAATTCAATGTGAGTGGTGAAACCATTTGGCAGCAGCTCCATTAGTATGTTAAGCACTTCAAGTTGGGTCGATGGACCTCACATGATTTGACTCGGGGCCAGAAAACAACACGAGTAGATCCGTGTGTTACTTTGCTGTCTCGTCTGAGGATGGAGCAATTTCTGGGCAGGGTGTTGAAGTGTGATGTGAAATGGGTCCTCTACTTAGTTCCGCTGTGAAGTCGTGATTGGTTGGCATCCTTGTTGGCATCCAAAACAGCCGAAACGAGCAATGCACCACAAGAGGATCCTCTGGTGTGTATGGTGGACTTCTCGTGCATCGTGCATCAGGAACTGATACCAGCTTGTCAGAGCATTAACATAACTGTGTACTGTCATCAGTTGAGCAATGTTAAAAAAACTGAAACCTCTGAAGCCAGCGCTTCTGAATGCTCCTTGAATCTAAAACACTATTGCATCCGCTATACTTCACGGCCATTGCACCATCTGATTATAATTGGACAATCACCTTAGAGGACGCCAGTTCAAACTCCTACTGGGATACTAAATGCACCTGATATCTTCCTCGCAACACGGCACACTAAGTTCTGCCTTCGAAAACGTTAGCAGTGGGTCGTCGATGGTAATGGGGATTATGTTTGATCTTCAGGTACGTCTTAAGTGATATATCGATGTTTGAAGGCGTTGGATGAAAAAACCACAGAACTTGGTTACCTTTATACTAAAATGGAATAAGAATAAATTGATCTAAAGACTCACAGATAAATCTTAGGCAGTAAATTTATAGCAAAATTACTGCAAGTGTTCGCCAGATTAAGGAGGAAATACAACAAATTTATGATCAAAAAGATTAGTAAAAGTATTTGTAAAAGTACATAACCAAGTACACACACATACAAAAGGATACCGTTTAGTAATTATTAAAACTACACTATAATTGGAAATTTTGTTCAGTTTTCATTTTCAGTTTAAGGGAGAATGTGCAAAGCAGAGTTGCTACAATCCTAGCTCTGGAGTGTGCTGAAAATAGTACCAAATTGAAACAAAAGGGGGGTGAATTCATTATTTTTTATCAGTGTAATACATTGCTCTTTAACACGAAACTAAAAGAGAAAAAAAGATCTAGAACCCCCCTTCCAAGAGTACAAATCCAGAAAGTGCTCTTTTTAAAACTTATTTTTAATAACATCCAAATTGGAGGACCCAGTGGCGTAACAAGGGCCTTTGGGGCCCCTATCCAAAATCCCTAGTGGCGTTCCCTCACCCATCTAATAGGTCAATGCATGACCATCTGTAACTTACGCGTACGCAGCACATCCGACATTTGACTAGTTTTGGCCAGTGTTGCCAACATGGGATGTTTCTTAAACAGGGCTAAAACAGGGCTAAAATTCGCTAACTGAAAAACAAATCACGTCTGCAAAAATACTGTAAGTAATATTACAATCGATATTTAGAAAGATCAGCTAATTATTACTTTCCAATAATGTTGAGATTAGAGCCTAAATACATCAATATGCTGCTCATCCTCCTAACACTATGTCATCTCAGTCAGCATCAGGAGCGGACGAAGGCAAAATATTCACCCTGCCAATGAGTTTTTGGCGCCCCTGACCTAGTCCTACAATATATTTTATATTTTATTACATTGATGTTAGAAAAAAGGTTCGAAAATTTATTTTCGGGGTGTTTGTTTGGGCGCCCCCTGACGTTAGCGTCCCGGGCAGTCGCCCGGTTTGTCCAACCTTTGGTGCTTGTGCTAGGTACTAGTCGCGTGTTCTAAGTGTATAACCGCAGCACGTGGCAATTGTGCTGTGCCTCATGTCAATACTTTTTAACTCGTTTTACTTCAGATCTTATAGATAATAGAATTTGTCATTATTGTTGAAAGCTTGTTGCGCAGGCGAATTTTATTTATAGTTAATAAGCCCAGTACATGCAATATAGAACTGACGTCGTATTAACACGGGAGGATTAATTTCTTAATTATACAGTGCTATAACCTCTACGAGTTTACAGTAATGCTAATAATTTGATACTCAAATGTAATAAACTGCGAGCGAAGTAAGCAGGAACTTTTATTCTTGTCATGTTCGGAAATGAAAAACATGAAAACTTGGGGCTCCATTTATAATTTGCTTCTTTTCATTAGAAACCTTGGGCGCCCTCTAATATACTGAAACGTCCTGCACCCGTAGGCAATTCCTAACCTGTCTACCCTATTAGTACGCCACTGGGAGGACCCCAAACAACCGTGGAAGTTGATGAAACTTTTCTCGCACGTAGGAAGTATAATATAGGCCGCAAATTAAAAGAGAAAACAGTTATCGTCTTCGGTATGTATTGTAAGGAAACCAAATGCGCCTCTATATCAAAGTGACCAATAAACCAAACGGTATTATGAACATATATGAAAAAAAATAAATAAAACGAGAAACAAATCAATCATCTTCGAGTTCATATGACATCACTTCTCATGACATCAGACAGTATGAATAACGTGAGATGTAGAAAACATTTTACTGACACTTTTGAAAATGTGATTAGTATTTGTTAAATGGTGCTGAATTGAGTAGAATTCTACCATTTTTTAACAAAATGGGCTGAAATTGCCAGCGTGGTACAAACGGGCCGATGAATGACAAAAAGTTCTGAATTTGGTACAATTGTATCAAGTGCGGCAACAGTGGTGCAAAGTCAATATTAAGTTAGCCTGGCTCGTCTCTCTCTCTCTCTCTCTCTCTCTCTGTCTCTGTCTCTCTGTGTCTCTCCCTTTCTATTACAACCTTTCCTAACTTTAGAGCTATATCTTAAACCGAACTCTTTTAAGAGTGACATCCCGAATTAACCAAGACGAAGGGAGATTATGACAGAGTGTTAACTTATAGAATTATTTATGAACAAATCTCATAAATAAGATTAGGGAATAACACAAATAAATTTATTCGCAATAGAAAATGAAATCTAATCGGTTAGATACAAGTTTAAAATTATTTTCAAATGAGTTTTGTAAAAAGAAATCCTTTATCGCTAATATTTCATACTAGCATAATAGCACTGTGTAGTTTTAACACACCCACCTTCACTGAGTGTTATGTATGATTTAAGAAGAAAATATTAAACATTAAATAAAACATTCAATTATTAAGATAGTATAAGTATAAACTTCCTCCAAATATAACTCCCAGTGAAAAAAGTAGCTGTTATTATTTTGCTACATAATGAGTTGAGTTGATTTTTAATTTAACTCCGTTTCAGCAGCGACGTTGTAAGAGACAGAATCTAATGATTAATGTGGAATGCGAACCACATGAGCTTCTTGTGCGAACCAAACCGGCGTCTCCTGACCCAAAGGAGCGTACGCTATCCACTTAGCCACGAAGAGCTTTTTGCTACATATTAGTGTTTAAGTATCAATGATCTGAATTGGCTACAATTTCTTTTGAAACCGATTTTAAATTAATTTTATGCTTATACAAACTATTGGGTGTGTTATGTTTATTATTTGAACAGACTAGTGGATTTGGGGCGTAAAGAAAACAAAGAAACTTTTCGCCAGTGGTTCACGTACTACCAATTTTCATTTTATGGATTACACATTTATGAAAGTTTAACGAATGTCGATGCGAATTTTACAGCCATAATTCAGCAGGTAAGTTAATTACATTACGAATAGTTTAAGCCATAGTATTTAAGATAATCATTGAAAACAATTATATTCAAAATATACGTGTAAATATTAACAAGTAATGAAAATCTACTGTTAGTATGTACCTTTTCTAAACTTTCTTTCGCGTTCAACTACATTGCTTTATAATTACGGACACGATAAAATAACAGGAGTACACACATCGTTACGTTTCATGTAATTCAATAGTTACACTGTGAAATAAAAAAATATATCATTAAAATGTGTAATTGTCTCTACCAAACTTATATTTACGGCCATTATCTTTATTGGCCATTTTACGTCCAATTGAAACGATATACTTGTTGGTATTGTCGGTACTTCTCGGCTTGGACAAAAATAGCCCGGCGTTTGTACAGCAAGAATTGTAATATTTGCCAAGATATCTAATGCCTTAAGTTTCTTTGCTAAGAATTAACGTAGAGTAACGGAAATGGTAACGTTAGACAGTATCATTAATTATCATCCTTGGTATTTTTGAATTTACGTATTAGAATATTTCATTATTATTCTATTAGAAATAGTCTTTAGAGTATTTCTTAAATATATATAGTAAAACAGTAAGCTATATGTTTAAAACAAGGTTGCAATATTCACTTATGTATTATTCACTATCTACATATTTAATATTATTTCAACACGACTTGGGACGCGGGTGTTTGTTATTGTAGCTACGTACTACTGTGAATAAACAGATCCACATCCGCAATTTTAAAACCTTCCTCTGCATGAGAAATATTTCCTGCTACTCAGCATACCTGTACTAAGCTCCCGCTCGCTTTTGCAAATTCGTGCTTCAAGTAAAATTAATAACGCTGCTATTTTTTCGAGTAATCCACATCGCCTTTTTATCTTTTCAACATTGTTTTGTAATTGTTGTAAGAGTTACATATTTTGCTATTTTCTCTTTTAGTCTTCAAAATTCTAAAATTCTGTTTTTACTCAATGATTGCCGTTACATACCCTAAAAAAGAGGTTAAAGGTCCCTCTAGTGTTTGTCCTACAAATTACTTACTAAGCCACTTCTCTCTCAGAAACAGACAACATGTAACTCGAGCTTCCTCATCAGATGCATGCAGTATTCCTAAAGGTACAGCGAAAGATGGTACTAATCATAATGACAATAAGATCAAAGATGATTTCATCTAAATAAAACAAATCCGTAAAATTTCAATATAGCGGAAATATTACTGTATATTTCCAAATTTTATGTTGGTCCAGGGGCATCGAATTTCCAAATATGCTTATGAATCTATACATATTCAGGGGATGACGAAAATTCTCGAAAACACTTCATGCAGAACACGCAAGTTTGGCCCTCCATTGTACAACACGTGTTGCGGTTGTCGATCTATTTTTTTTCAATGTGTCATGTGCACTTTCCTCTCCCGTCAGCAGTAACCAATTCACACGTAAGTGTCATGGTGTGAAAGTGGTGTGGTAACATGGGGAATCTGACAGACTTCCAAAGAGTCATGATCATTGGTGCCCGTCTGGTTGGAGCTTCAGTGGCAACAGTGGCAAACATTGTGGGGGAATCGAGTCAATTTGTCCAATGTCACGAAGGCATACACAATTCGAGGGCAAACGACCTCTGCAAAGCATAATAGTGGTCGAAAGACAATACTGTCAGATAAGGACCGGAAGGCATTAAAAGGGATTGTAGCAGCTAAAAAGAACACCACTGCAATGAAAATTACGTCTGACCTCAATTCTGGCAAACGGAAGCCGGTTTCATCGAAAACAGTGCGACAGCAACTTTATAAAGTGAAAATTCAAGGTAGGGCCGCTTTCGCCAAGCTTTCGGTCACAGCAGTAAATACGAAGAGGCGTATCCAGTGGTGCAAGGACTACAAGGCGTGGACTCATGAGCAGTGGAAACACGTAATGTGGTCCGATAAATCGATCTACACCTTGTTTGAAACCACAGATCGTGTTTACGTATGGAGAACACCATCGCAAGCCTATGATACAGACGGTATGCTTCCAACTGTAAAGCATGCGGATTTTTCTGTTACAGTATGGACAGTGATATCGTGGTTTTCTGCAGGTCCATTCATAACCCTGCACGGAATGATGAATGCTAAGCCGTATGAGGTCATTTTGGGGGACCACTTCTACCCAACGCTCAAATATTGTTTCGTGGTAGTGATGACACCTACCAGGATGATTTGGCACCCTGTCACGCTGCAAAAACGGTGAAATCATGGTTTGAGGAGCATGACCAGGAGCTATCCCACCTCTCCTGTTTCCAAATATGTTACAATATAATGAATTAAACCGTGATGACAGAGAATATAATAGGTCGAGAACATTTAATGCTTGAGTTTTTTGCAACCTCTTAACCACGAAGTGGAACACGATACATTAAGAAAACTTATAATGCTATCCACAAATTTTAATTCTCAAAATTTCCAAAAAAATTCGTATGGGGTACTGTAAGTTTTCCTGAAATTTTGGGATTTTGTCTATACATTGAGGAGAAGGCAATAATATGTATATCTAGGTCATTCTTCTGAGCGGACATGCTTGTTTATATTATGACTCAGTCATATTAACTAAGATTAGCGTTACTAAAATTATGTTTCTGTTAATATTTTGTGGTACTATAGTACCACATTATTTTGTTGTCGGAAACGTGTTTATCCGGCTTACTTTACTTTACATTCCTATAGCACAAATCTCATATTTTTGTCTATTGTAGTACACTAGATATAATAATTACCTTAGTAGTTCTCATTATCAGGTAAATGTGCTTTGTTTTGCAGAAGGAGAAACGAGAAAACTCTTATGAAGCCTACATAAGAACTTTACATGAAGAGGCATATCAGTATCTTCCCAAAATCCCATTAGCCGAAGCATCTTGTTATGCTTACAATGCTGAAGAAATTTTAGAGAATGCCTGGTAACGTTTACAGATAATTTGACCATTTGTAATATCAATACAGAAATATTTTATATTATGGCAGAGCCGTAATTACGCCATATACTATATATTTTTTAAATATATAGATTCAAAAACTGTTCCAAACTTCAAACATATATCTAGGTTTCCATATCCAGACTTCTAACTATGAAAGCATTTACGATTATCCTAACTTTAATGATTTCAAGGACGCAACCTGTTTTATATAAGTTATTAGGACGTAAAAGCTATAAGGTTTATTGGGAAATTACTTTTATAAATTGCGAGAGCTGTAACGTCCAAATATTCACCGTAAACTGATAGCCATACCGAAATAAAAAAAAAGAAAGTGTGTAGCAGAGAACTATTTTAAACAAAACAAAAAGAAAATCTCCAAAGGGATATGATATAGTCGAGCGGTTTGGGTCAATAGTGTATCAATCAGATGTTTTTTGTGTTCAAACCTAGTAGAAAGTATATTATTTTCCAAAGTGTGATCCGATTTTCATCCGAAGATTATGAACATTTTGAATAATTCTTTGGTAACTTCTTTTCTTTCAAATTCGATTCGAAGGGAACATTATATGAATTGCAATTCTAAAAGCTATAGGGAGAAACAACATTTTAAGTATATTTACTATTCCATTATTATCCTCTGATTTGTAAAGAAAAACTATTTATAAGAAGTGGTGATTTCAGAAGAATCTCCCCGGGTATTGTCAATAACCTAATATGAGGGATGGAGTAGTGCTAAAACACTGGTAATCCATATTGAGCACGATGGAAGATATGGCACCGAAGGGGAAAGTTTCCTAGCTCAAGAGGGTCTCAAATTATCCTTCAGGTAAAAACCCTGAAATCATCACTGTTTGAGATGTTTTCTTAACAAATTGGATATTATATTTATCTTATTCTATATTTTGAAATCATTACTTTTAGATAATTATAATAAAGACATAAACAATTATAATAGTAATTAAGTAAATAATATCGTGTAAGCTATCTATTTCTAATCTCATTAAAACTCGAATATTTTTTTCTGCTTGCACTTTCAATGAAGTTGTCTATATAAAATTATTATTAGCAAGGCATGTTTAACTACAATTACTTAATAAGTTTACTAATATATGCTTTATTTTATAATTTTTATTATTCAATGTTGTATACACTTCATTTCTCACATCAAAATCTCGTAAGTGTATATTGGACTAGTGAATTAAAACCTCTAGAGCTAAGAAATTAACCCCTTCGGGGCCATATATTCGATCATTCTCCATGTGGACTATGAGTGTTTTAGGACTACTCCCTCCCTTATATATTGATAACCCCTCTGGGGAGACTATGCTGAAATATACAGTGATTATAAATAATTTCGGGTTACAAATCAAAATGTAATGATGAATAATGAACGTACATAGTATTTTGTTTTCTGCTATGGATTTTTAGTTTGCTATTCATAAAATGTTCTTTTTTTTAATATAAAAGGGGAGTTGCGAAAGAATTATTCAAACAAATGTTCTGAGTCTCCGGATGAAAATAGTATCGCAATTTAAAAATAATAACTTCTCACTGAGTATTAACACAGAAACATTTGATTATCAAACTGTTGACTCAAACCGTTCGAACATTCCGTATGCAATCCTTGTCTTGACTTTTATGTTAAGCAGTTTATTTCTCTACACTAGCTTTTGTTTATTCCGATACGACTATGAGTTTGAAAAGTTACAGCTCTTGCAATATATAAAAGTATATTTCGTATAAATCACATTGGATTTTATGTCCTAATAACTTTTATAAAATGTTTGAACCCGTGAACTGATTGGGGTTGGAACTTTTGTAAGTGTTTTCATAGTTTGGAGGGTGAATATACAAAACCGATTAACATGGGGATTTGCTTGTGTGAAAAATGGTACATATTTGTGTAAGATTGTTATTTACATCATTTGACGTCGGAATGAAGAAAACACTTGTCGTGACGGTGTCTGATATAATATTTTTTAAAAAAATTTTTAAAGAGTCTGTTTCCTATATCGAAACAAATATAATAAATATAGGCAAGAGAAACCTCATTTTCAGGATGTAAGCTAATGTTAAGAAAGGTATATCAATTTTAACTGATAAAGCTTTGATAACATGTTCGTTAGCAGAAATGTGCTCTAACTATTGATAATAATATTATTATTACTAATTTTAGATCTATTTGTTATATGCTCTTCAGATTTACTCGAAATTCGAACAAAAATAATGGAAACTTTGATATGATTTACTTTAAGTTCTGAAGTAGCGAAATGTGCCTTCTTTCAAGGAACGGAATGTACAATTGTTATAAGTCTGACGATTCTGCTTAGACTGGTGTGGAGAAAAAGATAATTATATTAATCATTACTAAAATTTTGTGAGTAGAGGCACTGAAACAAAGGAATATATTACTAGAGACGGCAGATGTTGTAAATATAAATGATACGTAGTATAGATAAGTAAAAACATAGTAAAAGAAGGAATAATTTATGAAATATTCATAATTCGATTATTCATATATATAACAAAAACAACGCATTGAAGACTTAATTGCAGTGATATAAATCGTAAGGCAGACGGGTATGATCCTTGAACTCACAATTCGAAAGCATTGAAATTGTTATCTTATACATCTTCCTTTTTTATATAATTCTTGTAGCCCAAACGCTTGCATTATTTTAGTCTAAAATAGTAATTTCAACTTTGTTTAGTTGATGCTCCCATCGTTAACTCCCTGAATCATTGCTGGTTGTTTGGCTATTTCGAATGCAGCGTTCAGTTTTCAAATACTAAATACAAAATAATAATAATAATAATAATTATAATAATAATAATAATATTAATAATAATAATAATAATAATAATAATAATAAAGAATTTATAGTTATACCCAGGGGTAAAAGTGAGACGGAATGCGGGAGGACGCCGTTACCCCACTTCAAAAATATTTATATCGTCCCCACTTCCTATAATATTACAATGGATAAATTTAGGCACGGGGGACCGTATTACATCATCCGTTACAATACATTTTCAGATCCTCTTTTACCTCTAGTTATACAATTGTTAGTTCTATATACCGTGATAGTCAAGTATTATTTTTTATCAGCTTGGTCCTTAATGAATGCACTTATCTTACTCAATAGCTACAGATATTATTCAACTTAATGGAAATATCATGAGTTGGGGACACGTCAGATGTCTGGATAACAGTCCTGTTGTGTCAAGTACCGTTTTCAGTAGTTATGCCTGTACAGATTCCGTACCATGGAAGAGACAATAGGATAGTAAGCTTAAAAGAAGGGATAGTGTGAAATTAGCGAACACTCCAGTTTCCCTGGGAACCAAATTGATGGCGCTAGGTTACATGGTCCAAACGTTTTGGAAGTCTCATTGTGTTTCATCAGTCACAAAGCACAGTTTTAAAGTTGATAATGACAATGGCAAATTTAAACGCAAAAGCATGGGTTAAGTGGAATAGTGATAATAAAAAATGTGTTATGTGACAGGTTCCTTCGATTACTTAAGCGAATTGTCACGCAGATCCGTAGTGCACCTATGCAGCAAATAACAAAATATTTTAAAAAACACTTCTCACTTGCTGTTTTGACAATCACATATAACTGGAAGTACCATGACATCAGCATGCGGCTTTGAATTTGTAACGTGATTCTTCCGTTATATACCCTAGTTCCCAATATAATTTTCGTATTTATAACTACAAAAGATTGGGATTAATCACACAGCCAAAATATACCAATTTGACACATTGAAAGAATGAACATTCAAATTCTTACAAAATGGTTCTTCGTTATATCTTTCTTCATTACCGTGTCAACGAGATAAACAGGTTGTCATAGCAATGAAAGCAAGAAATATATATATACAATACAAATATTTAAATTATTTCGTTATATATTTTGTTTTTCTTCTTCTTAACAGATTATGCGTTTTAAATAGTACTTTCGTCCCTAAATTGAACCAATATTGAGAAAAAATTACAAAATACACATTATTTTTGTACGCATGGCTCCCGAACTATAGGACTTCTTAAATTGATTACAATTAAAGAAAGAATCCTGGACCGTAAAACATTTCATATACATGGTTACCCTACTTTCTGAATAACCTTTACATATAAAAATTATAAATCCATGAAATAATATATTACTTTTATCTTATCTCAATACCATTCTTACATTTTTCCAATAATTAATTTTATTTTAATTTTATAAAATTATTAGTAGCAAAGACGTATTCAAACTATGATAAGTTTGTTGATTATTTAGGTCCTAAATACGTTCTTTAAACTCAATACCTTTTATACTTGATAACAAAGCTGGTGTAAGTTAAAATACAACATAACACATTTCATTTATTCCGGCATAGTTAGCATAACTTTGATAGACAATATTTGTATTGATGGATATATGTAATTGCATAGAATGTGGTCGAAGTAAGTATTACGAATGAATTCATAACAATATTCAAAGTGAAACAAAACAAAAACTAACCGATATCACACAAAAATAATTACACAATATAGAAATTATTACGCTAAGAGTTAATCTGAAAACTCGAAACTAATATAATTGTCCTTCAAACAAAAAAGGCGGTTGTTATTATTTAAAGGATTTGAAGCATTATCATATAATTTTAAATCACGCCGTTTGTATTCTTGTGAATAAATTGCTGACGTGGCTTTAGCTCGCTTCACGTCAGCCGGATCTACTTTAAAAGGTTACATTGAATGGCACAATGTTGTGTACAGTCCTGTATGTTATTTACTTTACCAGTTCTTTGATTTCTATTTTGAAAATTTCTTCTACCTATGTAATTACTTCGAAATCTGGGAGTACGTGGAGAAATGTATCTACTGTTTACATTATTCCTGAAGGCTGTACAATTATTATTTCTGTTTCTTCTAAAATTTGATTCGGTCGTATCGTAGGCGCGAGAAGGGTTAGTCACACACCACGATTATGCACTTTTGGATACGTAGGCCTATATTTCGCAATATATATATATATATATATATATATATATATATATATATATATATATATATATAAATATATATAAATATATATATATATCGAATTTGACACATAGAAACGTTCTCATAGCAACAAAAAACAAGAAATATATCGATACAATATAAATATTTAAATTATTTCATTATATATTTTCTTCTTTTTCTTCTTCTTAAGAGTTGGTGGATTTTAAATAGCACTTTCGTTTCTAAATATAAACAATATTGGGAAGAACACACAAAATATACATTATCGTTGTAAATACCACAAACAAACTTGATCACATGAAACCATAACGTGACCTATGCCTCCTCACGTAATGTCAGAAGGCGTATCTTGTTTTTTTGACTCATAATTGGTAGATTCAGATGTCATTTTTCAAAACCCTATCAAAAACAGCAAAGACAATAATATGTTCTCTATAATCTTTAGTAATGGATTTTTAACCGATACCACGTATATCCGCAATAAAATGTCAAATTATGCTTTTTGGGATACAGAAGTAATCTACAAGTTGGACCGCTCCATATGACAGTCTCATCCTATGCAAGATTCAATGTAAAGTTCGTTCATAAGAAACTTATTTCCCATACGATTTAATATTTCGAGATTCAAATAGTAATTACCTCTTGGCAAAAATTCTTTATTAAAATCAAGAAGTTTGTTTATATTCGCCAATGGGACTCCATCTAGCAACTAGGATTCCTGTTAAAATCGCCAGAAATCGGAACCATATAATTGCTGCAGAATGTGTTAATCATCCGTCTACATATTTCTTCAAATACGAAGATTTTGAGAGGCTGATTACCTATACCTTAAATTTACCTTCACGTTATGAGACGAATTTTACAATTGAATTTCAGCACCTGCCCGCCAAGATCTACATCAATTTTGCCTTCAATCTTCAAAACTTTTAACGAACTACAAATCCTATGCATTCCTTGCTACGGCAAGAACAGAACTCACGTTTTGATCATTTTTCGACTTTTCATTTGATAACCTCGACTACCTCTGGACCCCAATCTCCTTAGCAGGGGGCGCGGTGGCTCAGTGGTAGAGTTAACCTCCGGTGCTTGGGGTCCCTGCTTCGATCCCAGCTCGCGCCGTGTGGACTTTGTGGTAGACAAACACCGTGCTCGTGGGTTTTCTCCCGGTTCTTCCGTTTCCTCCCACTATCTTTATTCCACCATTGCACTCATTTCTGATTATCACTGTCTCCTTTAGCCTAATTGGCATATTCGTGGGACGTTAAATCTAAAGATTCCATTTCATTTTCCTAAACTCCCTAGCGTCGTCAATAACCTTGCTGTTACTTTGACTTGGTTTATTTCTTTACTGAATACACAAGCGAGTGTTCACAAATAGTGGCTAATGTAATGAGACTTATTTCTCTTACTGTATGTATAAACTTCTTCCGATCATTCAAGTTCATAGTCATTCTCTTTTTGTGTCCCTCTGTACTCCCTACGTACCTTACGTCAATGCTTCAGGAATCGGCTAGTAGCAACACATAAGCCTACCATCGAGATTGGAAAGAGGAAATTGAAATTAAAATATACTACAGCCTTTACCGTCAGTAACCTCTGTATAAATATTAATCAAAAATGCCAAAGCTCGAAAACCTTTCCTCTGAGAGATATGATGTACTTTTACCAACCCTGCTTAGTCAGAATTCAAATTGCTAATTGATTTGACTTTATCTTTGCTTTGGTGACAGTGTTATATGCCTTGTGTTGTAAAACGACAATCTCTTTTTAAACTTTTGTGCTCATTGTTATAGCCTCTTTCAAATGTGTACCGCAAACAATGTGCAGATTCCCAAAAACAAAAAATATCCTATTGCTTATTTTTTTATTTCCGCATCGGGGATATAAGTGTTCAAGTATTGTAATGGAAGTGTAAACAAACGTCTGACAATAACTACGAAGAAGACGTAATCCATCACCGCCAACGATCGCCAAGGAACGAAGATGAACGGAATCAGCCGACATTTGAGGGTAAAAGAAGGCAGAACACACGAGAAGCCATTACTCCCCACCAATTGATCATCGACTTCACACTCTAAGACGGCTGGTCATTGACAGGCTTCTATGCTACATTTTCTAAGACACACTATCATTGAGAGTTCTTATTCCCGTCACTAATACGCATGGTCATTAAGAGTCATATATCCATCACGTCCTAAGACGCATGGTCAAAGAGCTCATCAACAAATCACCAAGTTATTTAGGGGAACTTACTTATTAGTTAAATGTATTCCTATTGTGTACAAGACACTGTTGTAATAAAAGTGATGAGAAAGTCCAAATTCCCGTACACCGTCTCTTCAGCTCCACTCTAAAAGACAAAATTATTTACAATATATAAAATATTCTAGTTAATATATAAACACAATTCTATAGGATATGCACAAAGAGTTACTCATTTCTCAAGTACAAAATATTATTATAGGAGTGTTCGGAAGAAGAACAAGTCTTTTACCAAATTGACTCCTATGTTACAATTTCTACAAGCAAATTTTATATCTATATTTGGAAACAAGTATACTGACCACACGGGTCATTTATTTTTAAAGGTAAGCAATAACATATTTTCATAATTTAATTACTTTTACGAGAATCATGTAGTTATGATGCACTTATTAACACAAATATCAATAATAATAATAATAATAATAATAATAATAATAATAATAATAACAAGAAGAAGAAGAAGAAGAAGAAATAATTTATAAGATACATATACTTTGCTGCTGCGTATATTTTCCTCTATGATGTGAAAAATAAAATCGTTTTGTCTTTTAACCTGGCTCACATTGACAAAAAGGCTCTTTATATTTTTAAAACAATAAATAATAAATAGGTCTTCTCGGGCTAGCAGCCAGGTAAATACTGTTATATCTTACGACGTTTCGAGGGCTGACATCGCCCTCATCTTTAAGTGAATATGATGGTGCAGAAAACAGAAAAATTATAAATAAGAACGCCCCTCAGGATTGCCCGCGTCCTGGACAGTGAGTAAGGCATCAACCAACATTCTACATTCCTCTCCTCCATGCTGTTAGTAGCCTATAGCATCTGTCGGTGGGAAGTGTGTGTACCGCGGCCTCTATCTTAGCGGAAGACATTTACACGCGAATCTGTTATTATGTGTAGATAGAAAGAAAGAAGGGTAAACCAGAAGATAGGAAAGCGCGAGAGAAGATTTTATTGTCTTGATAGAGGGACAAAAAACCTGGAAGCCAGGGAAAAAACCCTTGTCGGTCGTGCTGCATGCGTAGGCGATTTACATGGCAAAACCACACTGGAAGGGGTGGTGAAAATCCATGTAAATAAGTCTGTAATTGTGTTTATAATACCAGTTCTGTCGTTGTCTAATATTTAATCTGTTGTCATGTCTGCGTTGTCTGTAGTAGGGAAATGTTTTGTTAGTTGGGACTTAATTATTTTTTTTATATGTCATGCAATTCTTCTGCTTGTTCCGTTGCCTCGCCTGGTCGTCGTGATTTGTTCCTGAAAAGAAACTTATGTGGCTTTTGTATTATTTGCTATTGTATATGTCTATTACTCAGATTCGTCTACCTGTGCTAATTGTATACATATTTTTACATATATACACATATTCTGTTACGTATACTCATGTGCTATACATATACATACTTGGGTATATATTGCCATGTGAATTCATGTTTGGTTAAGTTTTGTATATCTACTCATATTTATATACTTAAACATTCACTCATGCATATAGATTTTTATTTTAAACATTTTTTCATGTCTTTTTATTTATTTTTTTCTTTTTTATTTATCTTTTTAATATTTTTTCTTTCTTTTTTCTTTTTTTCTTTCATAACATATATATTATAGTCACACGTTCATACATTCACACTCACGCACACACACACACACATATATATATATATACAACTCTACATACATACATATGCACATACCTTAACATGTACACATCTTTATATACATTTAACATAAACGTAAGGTAAATACATTTGTATCCTCTGAGTAATAGGAACTTTATTGGTTTAATATCAGGTGTAGTGGTTTCTTGTGTTTGGTGTAGGAGTTTATTGTGTAGGTGCCAAGTGTATTTATTAATGTGTTATCAATTTTATTTTTGTTGTTGTAAAAAGTTTTTGCTTGTATCTTTATTACTTCGGCAATGGGCAGAATGCTCATTCTATATTGTAGTGGTTTTAATCTAGTTATACCTAGGGCAGTTTGAGATTAATTTTATGATGTTATTTTGAAATATCTGCAATTTCTTCATATTTCCTATCAGTGCATGTCCCCAAGCAGGAGCTGCATATGTAAGTATCGGTCTTATAAGCGTTTTGTATACAGTTGCTTTTGCATTACTACTAATGTTTTGGCTCGTTAATCTTTCCCTGACGTTTCCATGACCAGCAAACCTATCTCTAAACCTGCTTCACAGCTAATTTACTTCTTTATCAACGCGCACAACCTCTTATAAAACGCCATATCCATCTCTTTCCACGTTTAGCCTCTGGACGCTTCTGTTCTACCCTCTTTTCCGCTACTAAACCTTCTGAACTTTGGTACTTTTCCCACTCCCTTAAGTTTGTGGTTCGTTCCCTTACTTCTGGAATACGTAATTCTTCCTCATGGATTTTCCAATTTCTTGCCCAAGTAGCTCCGGCTATGACTATGTTATCTCCCATTTGGTTTTCCCCTTTCGTTTAAGATCCTACTCTTTCTCTATTCGATTCTTCATTTTCTCACCGTGAATTAACCACAGCCTTCACGAAATCCAAATCCACATCTTCCGGTACAGATGTCGTCTCGTTTAGCCATCTTCAACACTTGCCCCCTTCCCTTATATTGGATCTTTTACAGCTATACACCACCGTATGGACCACTGAACATATTGGAAAGAATATTTTGTTCTTCCTATCTTAAAACCTAATAAAACCTCTGGGGTAGACACTCATTACCGCTCTATTGAACTTTCTTCGTGTTTTTTTTAATCTTTTTTTAATATTTGAGCATCAAATCAAAAATCGTGTACTGTAGTTTAAGGGACATCATAATATTCTGTCTCAACATCAATTTGGTTTTCGTGCGGGGCGGTGTACTTACGATTGTCTTGGTACTTTGGTTTGTGATGTTTGGTTTGCCTTCACTCAACACTAATCTCTGTACGCAGTGTTTTTGAATTTCGAACGAGCCTATGACACCGTTTCTTTCTATTATCTTTTAGACGAACTCTGGCAACTTGTTCTTCCACCCAAATTTATTTGTGTCATTCGTAATTTACTCGTTACTCGTACCGCCTACATTCGAATTAATGACCAGTATACTTCCCCCTGACTAACTTCCCAAGGCCTTTTCCAAGGTTCTGTTTTAATTTCTCTTTTATTTAATTTCTCTTTTATATCTTGCTCGCCAAATCCGTCATTATGGTAATACTGTACGAATTTTATGCTTTGCAGATGATATTGTCATGCATATCCCTTCCTCTTCTCCTTCCCTAGACCAAAATCGTGTTGCTATTGCTCTCACATCCTTCGCACTTTGGTGTGAAAAATATATTTTCTCAGTTAACTAAACTAAAACACATCTTGTGGAATTTGGTAGGAAGCGTTATTCCTCCCCTCACCGTTTTGTCATCCGTGGTGTTTTCGTACCTCAAGTCTCATGTGTTAAATATTTAGGCACGTACTCGGACTCCTCTTTGCGTTGGACACCTCACATTCGATTCCTTCAAACTAAAAGTGACGGCAATCTCCACTTCTCCGTATAATCAATAATACCGTTTGTGATTACCTATGACCTTTTCCTCCTTTTCCTGAAACCAGCAAAAAGTATTAAAGCAATCCAATATCTTCAATACCGTACCTTTTGTCGTACACTTTTGCTTCTTCGTACTAGTGGCGCCACAGCGCTATTTACGGAAGCACGAGTTCCTCCCATTAAAATTTATGTTCAATTCCTCAGTGATATTTTTTGTGTTTTACACCCCCAAGTACCTCCACTGTTTTCCTGCTCAAAATTTAATTGTTGTTATACCTACTTAATTTATCCCATCAACGTCCATATACCTCCTCACTTCCCTTTCTTTATTAAACTTACACTACCCTCTCCCCTCCGCTGCCCCTCCTTTCTCGCACTCGGACTCCTTTGACTTATTTTTATGATTATTTACTTTCGACATTAGATCTCAATATCGAACTTCCCCTTTACCCTCCCTCTTCGATCAATCTCCAATATCTCAGCATCTATGTTTCTGCTTTCCACTCCTGGCTTTCTCACTTACCCTCCATCACACGCTATTTATATACAGATGGCTTTAAATCTCGTGACTGTTTCAGTTCTTGTCTCTGCGATTCCTTTCTCAATCAACATTTCAGTTACAAATGGCCCACTTCTACTACTATCTTTCAAGCAGAAGCTTACATAGTAGCTGGTGTCCTATGTCACTCTCTTCAACATTCTTATATTACAGTATGTCTCGTTACAGATTCGAAATCCCTCCTTTTCGCATTCCAATCATACCCTTGGGCTTCTAAAATTGAACGTAATGTTTTAGAGATTAAATGGTTGGTAGCTCAATGTACTTCTCATTTCCTTTGTACTTTCGTTTTATTAGTGAAAAGTCATAAGGGTGTCATTAGCAATTTGTCATCTGACCGAGCTCCACGTGTTTACAGTTTCTTTCGTCAACCAATTTCTTTCAAAATCTCTCCTTCCGCTTACCGCTCCTATTCCTTCTAACGCCATTTATAGCTTTGGGCAGACTATAACTCTCAAAGTCCTACAGCTACTTGGAACTGGCATCACATTTCCCTCTAACTTCCGGTGCTTGTTTTTTTCTCTCTATCTTTCTAATCCGTTTATTACTCCAAGTCCTGCATGTAGCACCCACTCCAGTTCGCCTTTATCTCCTTCCTCAACGTCCCTCTCCCCAATGTGATTGCGGAGCAGATCTCGGTACAGGTAATCACTCGCTTTCTTCATACGCTCATTACTCTCTCTATTGTTTCTAGTTCTACTCTCTCTTGTATGTAACTTATGGATTTGGACCTTTCAACTTGGATTCCATTCTTTTCGTGGCCAAGATTTCTCTCCTCTATTTTTCCATTTTATCTTTCTATAAATCACGTGTTTCCTTGCTGTTGAGAGTTCTCTTTCGTGTCTGATATTTTTGTCTTATTTTTTTCCCGGAGTTTATCTCCTATCCAGTTTGATCTTTCTTCCATTTTTAGTGTTACCTCTGTAAATTGCCGATAGGTCTTGTTCATTACAGTGGCAACATTCCTGCGTCGTGTTCGGCACAGAAAAAGCGAAGTGAACATAGCTTACAGTTTGCTCTTTGAAATACTCACTTCTCTTTTTGTAACGTAATGTTTCAAAAGCAAATGCATAGTTTTCAGCACACCAAATGTGTATTGTACACTACTATAACGTTCGAAACACAAAATTGCTTTTATTTTTTTAGATATAACTGGACATGATTGTGGACATATGCAAAAAAAAAAAAAAATGGATCAATTATCGATTAAGTGACACATGTTACCCAGAACGGGCGTTATCTTGGATCCGTCATATTGGATTCACTTTTAGTTTTTCCAAGTGGGAATAGGTGGAAATGATACATCAAATTGATGTACAACTTCGTCGGAAATTCATTGGTGTAGAGAATTTTACGGTAGCTTGTACAGCTTGGAACGTACTTCATGTTAAATATGAGACACTTCGCAATATTTGAACCAAATTGAAGGTTGTGCAGGGCCCTATGTGTTTATGTAATATTTTACGAGAATTATTGTTGACGAAATATTCTCTGAACGTACATACATACAGGCACACAAAGGTCGATACGGAAAACGTAGGTCTTCGCCCAAATCTGATCCTGTCTGAATTTACATTAGACATTTTGAACATAGTACAATACTTCCTTGTTATAGTATAAGATGGAAGTAATAATAATCACTCACAGAAATGTAATAAGATTATGACATCAATGTTGAAAAGATTTTGTTTTTACTTGCAGAATTTTTCAGTTAGAAATTGTTTTGATTTATCAACATAAAAAAGGTTGGGGTTCCCGATATCACTCTACAATGTCTATTCGCAAAGTGCCTGGAGGGATTTAACATGCAATTCCTTCCACATGGTACAAGCCACAATAAAACTGTCTACACCAATGAATTTCCTTGAAAATTGTACATAAATTTGATGTATCACATGCACCTATTCCCTTTTGAAAAACCGAAAGTTTAATGCGATTTGGCGGAACCAATATGGCGACCGGAGTGGATAACAATGTGTCAGAGAAGCAATACTTGATCCAATTTGTTTTGCATGTGTCTACATTCATGTCCAGTCACATCTAAAGAAGCCAAAGGTATTTTGTCCAAGTGTTATAATCCGGATACATGAATGTCCATAAATGGACGGACTCAGGGTAAAAGGTAACAAATCAATTTTATTCATTTTTCACTAGAGCCAAAGAACTAATTGGAGTATAGTAATAAAATCTAAAGAAATAATTTAAAAATCGGAAATTTTTACAATATGTTTCGTTGTAAATACTTTGACGTTATGAATTGTAATTTTACCCTTATCAGTATTATTAACGAGTAGGGTATGTATGTATGTTCTAGGACACTTTTCCTTCACCTACCCTAACTGCCAAAAAATTATGAATCCACCACTGACCATAGTACTTTAACAAAGAAGAATAACACAAAGTAGATTGAGTAATTGCACTGCACATAGGCTTTTATGACATTTAAAATCATAAAAACTTACATCTAAAAGCTTATAACTAACTTACATCTAAAACTTATAAGTAACTTACATCTACTTCTTTTCTATCTTATAATGGCCCCAAGCTAATGTATTTACACCATCTCGTAATATATATATTTTATCGTCCGAAGATCTAATGCTAGTTTATGAACGGTTATACTGTATATATCGTGCTTATAACTTCTAATGAGGTTTATGTCTTTATATGTTTTAAAATTTTTTAATAAGCTTTCTTTATAATCATTAAAATGTAACTGTTTTGATATTACAGCTTTAGTTACTCCTTTAGTGTTTTCTTTTCTTTCTTTTCTACTTTAAAAGCATCCTTGTTCTTAACCCATTAAATTCCGTCATTATTTTACCTTTATTCTCATCTTTCATCTTACCTATTACTTCCTTGTTTATTAGTGGTAGTTCATATATGTTATTTTCCTCGTATTCACTCGAGTCAAATTGGTCAATTATTTCTATTATATCTTTGTAAAAGTCATTAGTTTCAATCTCATATATAAAGCTATCAGTATCCATGTAACATAAATCTATATTGTTTCCATATTTCGGCATTATAGTGTTATAGTAAAAATCATACATTAAAAGTTTTGATAATTCTAATACACTCATACCAACATATATTGGCTTATTAAATGTCAATCGCTTTTTTCATATGTATAGCACACAAATTCTCTGTAAATATTGTTCTGTAATCAAAATTTGGTTTTGCAATTAATTTTTCTACTCTTTCAGGATCACATTCTAATTGTATGTGCTGTCTCTTTCGAATATTTTCTATTGTTTTTCCGAATACTGAGTTATTTTTGAGCTTACAAAAATCTTTTTCAAACTCATTTTTAGCTCGCGTTCTCATATTTGTATTTAAATCAATGTATTTCTTTAACCAGTCTGATGGTTTCAATTCTAATACTCTATACACTTTCTTTAATTTCGTTCCAAGCAACATATATAGTTTTAAGTTCCTATAGTGAATTACATATATTTCCTTATTATAAAGTGTTGTTAGTAGTTTTGATTCTTTAGATTCTGGTGGACACATGTTTTCTGGAGCTAATGATAAATCAGACATTTTGTTGTGTAAATACATCGAATATTCTAAATCTACTTCTAATATGTAACCAGTGTCTGAGTCATCTGGAATGCTCATTATATCAATGTAAGGTGTAACCCACTTAAAATCTTTAAAAGGCATGCATTGACTCATCGCCCATCCATATAAGTTGTTTGCGTCTAGATATGCTAGGTATGTTAAACACTCATCTTTATTATAACTTGCCATGTATTTGTTATTTGCTTTTACATATCTTTTACTGCATTGTGAGATTCCTCCTCGTATACTATTTTCTAACATTAGTATTTTATCATAATCAGTTAACATTTCTAGCTTAATTTTAGTCATCTTTAACATTGCATCCCACGATAAGCCTGGTGTTGTATAATACCATGCAGGATCTAATCAATATGCCTTTAAACGCACGTCTCTAAAGTTTTCAAATATATCTGCTAATTGAAGAGCACCTGTTTTGTTATAATGTTAAGTCCTCCGTTAACTTCAGATCGAATTCTTTACAAACTCGTACAAGAACCTTATGGCGTTCAGGACTCATTTTTTCTCCTGTTAATCTGTTTGTAAATTTGTCTGGAGATAATGGAACACGTTCTTTCAATTTTTCAAATGAATCAAAAAACTCAAATGGAGAATCACCTTTAGTAGTAACTAGATGAAGTTTATCAATCGGGAAAAAAAATAATTTTTCTCGAAATTGTTCTGTCTTTAAATTACTAGTTAGCTCTGCTAAACTCTTTGGCATAAATCTAAATGAATCAATAAATCTTAAATTTATTTCAACTTTTGGTCCTGCTTTTATATATTTTTCATACGTTATGTACTTTTCTTCATTATTTGCGATCAGTTTAATTTTGTGGGTATCATATCCTAACTCCTTAATGAACAAATGTGTATCATAGCCAGTTAAGTTGTGAAGAAATACTATAACAAAATTAGGATTTTCATAGTTTAAATTGCAATAACTGTGAGCTGAACCTCTAAACTTTCCAGTTAAATGATCATGATTTCTTACTTTTGCTTTATTTTTATTTATCTTATACAAACATTTTCTTTTATTTTTCCATTCATATCGTCTTTATCCATGTAGAACCATATTTTCTTTTTTTAATTTATTTTTTAACGGTTGTTGGTAAGTCATTCAAGTTTTTCTCACATATATGACAAGTATCCGAACTGTTATAAGCTTCTATTTCTTCCTATTCATATTAACTATCCTTTTATATATTTCCATAATTTCTATTGCTTCATTTTGTAACATTTCATTAAATACATTTGCGGCATCTAGACCTATATAACTAACAGGAGATTTATAGTTTCCATTTGAATATTTGACATAGTAACAAAAACTCATTGGCTCATGCTTTTGATATTTTACTGTTTTATTGCAATTTTTGCTCTATTTTTAACTTACATAAGATACATTCAACGTCAGCAAGTATCGTAAATGGAACTCTTAATGATAGATTATAGTTTTGAAACTCTATTTGAATGTCGTATGGTTTTTGGAAGTTCTATTCTAACAGCCTCATGCTCTTTAAAATATAGCTCATGGTTTTGCAACTGCTTCTCATTTCGAAAGTGTCTTGTTAAACATCTATCACAAAAGTATAACTTCTTATTGCACTTGACTTCTTATTAATAGTGGTAAGTCTTTTATCCAACAAAAAATATTATTTTGATCATCTTTTACATATAATAAATTAACATGTTTTTATTGCTTTGTTTTTGTCATTTGAAGTGGATATACATTATGGTTCTTATCATAGCTGTAAACATTGATAGAAATATTACTTCTTTCAAATTTTGGAATTTCTTTTAATTGTACTGGAAATTCAATGTTATCACAATACTTCTTTAATAATTTACCAACAAGTCGTTTATAGTGTGAAGGTCTTTCAGGATGTATTTCAACAGGTTTTAAGTAACTTACAATAGTGTATAAGAAACATTTATTGTCTTTATTTTTAATATTAATCACTGCTTTCTTAACTTTAATTGGTTTAGGAAGTTCGATATAGGAATAAGCTGTTAATGGTACATACTTGTTTAATCTGATTTGTAAGTATTTAATTTGCTGCAATGCCCACCTGACCCTCTACCTTCAAATTCTTCCATTTCTCTACAAAGTTTTTATTTTGCATGATGTATATATTCATTTAAATCACTTGATTCTAATATTCTCTCGTTTGTTGTTTTGAAATTGCGCTCTTGTATCTCTTTGTCTTTTATATAATCACAAATGAAAACAGGATTAACTTTAACAGGGTAAAATTTTAATTCCTTTTTCATTTTGTTAATAACAACTCTTCCACTTGTATGTAAAAATTTTATTGGATCTTTATATCCTACTATATTTTCAACTTTAATAGTTTGCAAACGCTTCTTTAATGCTGTTTCCTTTAATTCTATCTTAATTGGTATACGTGTTGGTTTCGGTTCTTAAAAATACTTCCTGTTTAAATGGGAATATATTTCTAATCTGTCTTCTGCTTTGTTCATCTTCATGTTGTTTAAGAAAGTTTATTATTTCTGCTTTTCGTAATCGGGAATATCTTTTGATTCCCTTCTCTTTACATTGCCGTCTTAACTCTACTACAGTAAATCTATTATTATTGCTCATCTTATTTATTATATAGAAAATCGACGGTCACTCTTCAATTTTTATCTTCACCAAAATTATTTAAATCATTTTCGTACTATTTTTATTTTCATTTGTTCTAATACAACACTTAACATTTTACACTCCTACCATTGTCTACATGTTACGCGTTGTATTGGAACATGGCTTTCATTGGAATAACCCATCAAAGATACTATTGATCTAATGAAAACTAATTCATTTTTAACAATCAGCCGCATCAAAAATAGTTTTAATCGTGCTGTAATATAAATCTAATCCATCATCATCATCTTCCCAAGGGTTAACGTTTATTAAGGGTCGATGTCTTCTATATTCTTCTGCTAATTCACACCAAAGGTCAGAATTGTAATAATAATCTCCATCTCCTAATAAATCATCAAGAAGCTCATCATCGTCCTCTTCTTCCAACGAATCGGCAAGACCAAGTTTATCTTTATAACCTCTTTTAAACGGATCTGATAAAATTTGGCACTGTGATATTATATAGAAGTTTATTTTATCATCGTAATATCTCATAAAATCCTCTGATAAATTTTGATATATAGAGATAATTTTAAAGTTAATCTTGTTATCATATTTTCTCATAATTTTTCGGTCAATTCGCCTTCACAAATTTGATTCCATTGTTCTTTAGTTAAACTCTTTAAAACTCTATCAGATAGCATCATACCACTAGAGTTTAATAAGGCATCCTCTAACTCTTTGCAGTTCTCTCTTGTTGATTTTTTAAATAAATGATCTAGCATGCCTAATGATTTACTAAAAGTAATTTTGTCTTCGATATTTAAATAATTGCACACATTGTCAAATATAGGTTTAACGGTAAGTATCGATGTCATCCTCGTATTATAGAAAATAGGAAAAAAATATTTTCATATCTAATACAACAGCTAATACTCATTATGACAAGAAAATCGGCATATCTATTAGTAAATTATATTAAGACGGAGCTTTCATGGGAATAAATCATCAAAGTTACATATACATATTTAAAACTGAATCATTTTTGTAAACTTGCTTATCGTCATTATCATCACTACCATATTCATATTTATCACTATCCAAAACAGGTGTTTTTTGTTGTATTATTAATAATTCTTTTTCCTTTTTCTTTTAGTTTAAGATTATGATGAATTAGTTTAAGTCTATCATGTAATAAATCAAAATGATTCTCCATATTTATTATATAGAAAGTAAAAAAAGAAATAATATTTACAAAATCTAAGAATAAAAACGAACAGGTGAATATGACTAGTGCTGAGGAAATATACTCTTACAAACCTATATTTGATTGTGTATGTAAACGTTTAGATATTGGTGGCTATAATGATGAAAACAAAATAAATTTTAGCGAGTCCATAGGTATGTTACATCATTTGTTCAAGAAAGCTACTAAAGAAAAGAACTCGTATCTTATACAAAACATTCTCTATGCGAACGTTATGAATTTGTCCGATGAGATGTTAGATTCACTGACGGATGAACAATGGTTATCTATAGGTTGTGATGATTATGAGGAAGAATATAAGTAAGATCATATTACAGAAGAGTTCATACGCAAATATTAGCAGAAAGTTAATTTGAGTGAAATATGTTCATGGAAAAAGTTATCAGAAGACTTTATAACAGAATTGGCTGATAAAGTTGATTGGGAGATTATTTCGGAAAGCCAAGACTTATCAGAAGACTTTATAAGAGAATTTGCAGATAGAGTTCATTGAAAAGAAGTATCGTTAAATCAAAACCTATCTGAAAAATTTATTAATGAGTTTATAGACAAAGTTGATTTTGATGCTATATCTTATGGAAGCAAACTCTCTAAAGCTTTTATACGAGAACATGCAGATAAACTTTCTTAGCGGCGCTTATGTGGGACCCAGCAATTATCAGAAAACCTTATAAGAGATTACGCTGACAAAGTAGACTGGTCAATGATTTCAATGTTTTAAAATTTAAGAGAAGGATTTATTCCAGAGTTCAAAGATAATGTTCATTGGCATAACATTTCAATTTATCAAGACCTCTCTGTAGAGTTTATATATTTATTTAGACATTTCGTAGATTGGAGAGTTAGAATAAGAAGATAGTATAATAATTCTGATTTAGGTAGCAGATTTAATTTAGCATTCGATGTTGGAACAGATGATTTGTCTAATGCTTAACTAATCACCTTTTATTGCTATTATACCATGAAAGTCGTAAGCTTAATTATCAGATAATAACTGATCATATAAACAATCAATTTCTTTAACCAAATTTTCTTCTGATAGGGATGTCCAGAACTCATTACACTTACTTTTACGGATATCTAGTTCTTGCTGTATTAGGTTGAACAGCTTAATACTGTTAGGATCTATAAACTTTTTGTATATTATTACATGATTCGAATATTTTTCTTCTGCTTCATTAAGAGGCTTATATAGACTTCTCTTTTGGCATCTGATAGCATAATAAGGGAAAGGATCATTAGGTTTGTTCTTCTTATATATGATTAGGCAATAATCTTTTGAAACATCATCTGTATATGGTGCTGCTATTTTCTTTAAGCTCTCGTTTTGAATCCTTAATCTCTCCATTGAATGTTCAGCCTCTTCTATTCTCGTCTGTAGCTCTTCATTGTCTTGTTGATAGTGTCTAAATTCTTGAGTGAAGTAATTAATAATAATTTCATTACATTTAATATAAAAATCTGGTGAAACCCATCTTGCTACATCAAGTATTAACTCTTTTGGAACATATGTTCCTCGTATAATATCTTATTGACCGCCTTTGACAATCTTAAAGTCATCCCGACGAATTCGGTGCAATGACTTTATACAAGAAATTAACTCTTTAGATTGTTTATTTTCTAGCCATTTATAAAATTTCTTTCCTCCATCATGACACAACTTAGTTGCATTGAAGTATCCTGTTGTCTTATCAATAATCAATTTAAAATCACTAAACAAACCATACCAATTGCTATCTTTAATCTGTTCATAGCAAATATCATTTAAACTATACGAATTATCCATAGTACTCATATTTATTATATAGAAAATCATTATTTTTAACTTTATTTCTTTACCACCTAGTTTTACTGTAAACAATGAGTTTTTAAAGTACCCTGAATTCAGTCCATTAGTTTTATATTGCAGTAATCTAATAACACTTTTGAATATTTATTTTCTAACCAGTGATCAAACCTCTTACCACCACTTACACATAAGTTCGACGAATCAATCCTCAGCAGTTTGTCTGGATCACAACCTGTTTCTTTAGATAGACGTCAACCTCTTAAATAAATACAACACATAAGTGGAACGTTTCGTTGCTAGTAAACACAATTCATCATTCATCTTGGCTTAAAGACAAGTGGAACGTTTCGTTCCTAGTAAACACAATTCATCATTCATCTTAGCTTAAACACAAGTGGAACGTTTTGTTACCCTTATCTCATTGAAACTAGCCTTTTATGGTTATTATTCCATAAAAGACAACATTTATATTTACATTAGAACATTACTTTTATCTATCCAGCTATTATGTGAATCATCAAATCCTAGCCATTTAACATATACTTTATCACCTTTCTTTCTCAAAACCTTTTCCACTAAGTATTCATATTTAAATTTCGTCTTTAACAGTTCTGGTTCGTAAAATCTATCTTGTAGATCTTCTTCTTGTAAATCTTTAATTTTATACGTAGGTGGATTAGATGGAATAACTTCGCTAATAACAAATACTTCTGGTGACCAATTAGGTGTATATCATTTCTCAAATAATCCTTTCGATTTACATATACAAACATGATCGCCTAATTTGTATTTGGGTATAACACGCTTATATTCTTTTTATACACTTTCTCCAATATTTTTCGCTCATTCTTTTTGCTAACTTCTATAGGCTTTAAACCAATTGTTCTATGTACTCTATTATTATACTCATTAACCAATGTTGGTATTATCTCTATCCATTTGTAATTCCTTTGTATTGCGAACCTTTTCCACATGTTTTGTTTGAGTGTTCTATTAAATCTCTCAACAACAGAAGCTTTCTTACCACTATGGCTTGAGTAATGATTAATTTTATTTTTCTCCATCAATTTTTAAAATTCTTTATTGTAAAACTCTTTGCTTTGATCAGTTTGTAAGTTACTAGGTTTTCTCTTTCTTAATATGGATTCGAATGTCTCTGCAACATCCTTACCACTCTTATCTTTAACAGGAACAGAAAGCGCATATTTCGAAAACACATCTATAATCGTTAGTAGATATTTATAACCTTTATTTAATTTGGAGACACCTTTTAATAGTACGCTATCCATTTCTACAAGATCAGCTTGCCAAAGATCATCGATACATTTGTAACCACACTGAGTCTGTCAAACTTTTCTAGAAGGTTTGTAAATTTCTTCTATAATGTCTTCTGTAACAACTTTACCATCATATAGTCAATCTTTCTTTTTAACGAATTGAGTTTTATTAATTCCGCATATACTACATACACCTTTCTTTAGATCTCCCCCATTCTTTGTTCGCTCTACACTAATAGTATCTTTTTTGTATCTGTTGATTTCTTACACTTAACACAATACATCCTATTTATTGTATAGAAAATCATTTAAGTTTTCTTTCTATGTACATAATAACAGTTAATAATTGTCCTTCTTCGAAAGCTGAAATTTTATCTGCTTGAAACGTAATTATATCACCATTTTTAACGTCTAAGGGAAAAGTTTAAGCTAAAGTATCGTTCAAAATTATATGTAGATAGTATTTATCCAAACTTAATTCCATATGCATTATTTTCCCATTATAGAGAAACTTATAACCATTTGATAGATTAAATATTCTAAAGAT
This sequence comes from Thermobia domestica, assembly GCF_964235325.1. Taxonomy (NCBI): domain Eukaryota; kingdom Metazoa; phylum Arthropoda; class Insecta; order Zygentoma; family Lepismatidae; genus Thermobia; species Thermobia domestica. The sequence continues at coordinate 35,366,101 of NC_137454.1, forward strand.
TGGGTCTTTAACATTCTTAGTTCTCAATCGACATTATAGATTTATAGTTTCTTTCTTCATAATGAACATATTTACTTCTTTGTTTGATTTTTGGAAATCTTTTGTAACACATTTATCTATATCATTCTTTCTAACAACATTCTCTAACTGCGATGACATTTCTGCTTTGTATTTATTGAACTCTGATATAGGAATTTTGCACTAAACAAAAGAACTACATTTTTATTAGTCTTTTGAATTTTCTCCTATATTCTTTCCTCAAAGCATTAACATCATGTCTTTATGTACGTGTCTTGTAATGATTTTAATACATCCTCAAATTTGTTTTTATCACTTTGTAATTGACTATTTATTGACTCAAGCTGATGAAAAGTTACTACATCTTGTTGGTCAATAGCATCAGCTACATTAACAAGTCTTTTCTTTTTAAAATCAACCCATGTTATATTATTTCATGTAAACACTTTATCTAGGTCAATAAGATGTCTGAGCTCTTCACTAATATCAACATCACTTTTTCTATCTACAATATTACCAAATATATCCATACTCATTTATTATAAAGAAAATGCCCATCCTAATTTTTCAAAACATTTCTTTAACATCTCTATTTGTTAAGGTGAGTGCTTAAAATCAATGTCAACATGAACATCATGCTTTTTCAACAGATAGTACAATTCACATTTTAAGTTAATAAACAATGCTCTTTTCGGATACAGTTCTGTAAAGGCCTCGTTTAAATTTTCGAACTCGTTTATAAGTGTATCTTCCATATGTCGTAATTTTAATGGTTTTTGATCGGTAACGCGATAGTCTATTATATAAACATCATCATAATATTTTATGTATTTGTTTTTCTTTAGTACTTCTAGAACATCTTTTGTTGATATTAAATCTTTTGGTATATTTCTAAATTCATCATTTAATACTTTGAACATATCTTTGGAAATATTTCATGTAAATCATGTAAAGCTTGTAAACGAGATAACTGTAATTTAAATCTTTTTGTAGTATCATACCATGGTTTTCTTCACAACCAGCTTTCATTTCTTCATTAGCACTGAAACCCAGTCACTCTCTACAGAACAATCATTACAAATGTAGCTACTCATAACTTCTGTTAATGACTAACTACCAGAATTACTGCATTCTAATCGTCTAGAGCTATAATTTGACAACAACTCCTTTAAGGTAATTATTGGACGTAACTCTTCCAACTCTTCATCCGTGTACAAAAATTTAAGTATTAACGTTTTCCATAAATCAGTAACTTTATATGTGTTGTTTCTATCTTTTAAGTCTACCTCGCTAACATCCTGAAAATACATATAAAAATTATATCTATCTATTGCATCTAGTTCTCCGGCATGCTTCTTAAAAAATCTAAAAATTTATTCTGTATAGCTTCCACATTTATCTTAAAACTTTTATGGATACAAACCATAAAAGCACATAAACTTAATACTATTTAATCATTTTTAATCATATACATAACATCACTAAAAGAATACCCTTGATTTAGAAGATTTTAAACCTTAGCACAAAGATGACCACATATAACTGAATTAAAGTCATGTATTCGTTTGTCATTGTAAAATAAGTTTTCGGTACCAAGGTATTGTACTAGTTTTTTAGGGGGAATACCACCATAAGAATCGAACACGTGCTTTACGTTGTGATCTTTCGAATAGCATATACAATGAGTACCAATGTTTTCTGATTTATCGAAAGTAACTATACCACACTCATTTACATAGGGTTTTTGTGGAACTTCGTCACTCATAAATACACTTCAAAATCGTTTTATCTTTAATTCTTTAACCAACCTCTCTATATCGAAGTTGGTCAATGGTTTTGGATGGGAAACTATTAATTTGGATATAAAAGAGACGATAAAAGAAACAACAGCTAAGAAAAGAAATTGAGAACCTATACCTGATGATATTCGATGTCTTATTGTGGGTCCATCTGGTTGTGGTAAAACTTTTCTGTTATTTAACTTCTTATTACAGCCAGGTTGGTTAAACAATAATTACTTCTATATATATTCTAAAAGCATGAATCAGCCAAAGTATGGACAATTAAAAGAACTATTTGAAAAAGCAGAACTGAAGTTCAAGAAGCAAATACCAACGTTCTTAAGAAGTACTGAGTGTATTGTACCTATTGATGAATGTGAAAAATACTCTGTGATTGTGTTTGACGATTACATTTTAGAGAACGAAGATACTGTTCGAAATTACTTTACGAGAGGTAGACATAAACATTTAGACTGTTTCTATCTTGCACAAACATATTCAAAAGTACCTAAACAGCTTATAAGAGATATAGTTAACTTTCTATGCATATTTAGACAAGAAGATACTAATCTTGAACATGTGAATAACGAGCTTGTTGGAGGAGATATGCCTTATGATAAATTTAAAGATATATGTTCAAAATGCTGGCAAGAAGATTATGGTATTATAGTTATTGATATGACAATGAAGGTAAACAATGGTAAGTATAGGAACAAGATAAAACCCTTTATAAACGTTTGACGTTTTTCCACGTTTTACGTTTTAACGGTTTACGTTTTTTGACGTTTTTCCCGTTTATTGACGTTTATTGCCGTTTATTGACGTTTTTCGACGTTTGTTACTTTTTCTATATAATAAATGGATGAGAAAGAAATTAATAAGAATATTGAGTTAAAGGAGTTCTTGATAAAGGGCTTCAAATCTTGGAAGAAAGAAAGAGCATATATATACGATAAATTTAAGACACAACAACAACCTGTAATTGATGCTATCCAAAATTTAGGAAGTGAGACCATAGAAGTAGCAGAACAAAATAGAAATCTAATAACTGAACTTGGTCCAGCTGTACATAAGACGGCTTCAATAGATCCTAGTCTACTAGAAACACCTAAAAAGATAACTTATGATTGTCCTCCAAGTAGTAGTGATACACCTATAACAGGAGAAATAAAACAAATGAGAGAACAAATTAAAGACAAGGTCGATGGAGTAGAGCCTTTAACAACAGCACAATCATTTGGTAAAATTGCAACGAAATATTATAGTAAAAGTAATGATAGTGTATTTGGAATAAGAGCTGTTGAAAAAAATGGAAGAATAATAAATAAGATAGAACATTCTGAAGTTAAAGTGAGTGGTGATGATTTGATAATTAATGGTAAAACATATAAAGGAACAGAAGGTCTATAGAAATTGTTAACGATGAATACTAATGAAATCATTGAAGATTATGATGATAATTTTGAACAGTATAAGGAAATAATAATAGAATCCGATGCTGCCTTCCAAAAATATAATAGATATAAAAAAGTAGCATCTAATAGATGTTCTAAGTACATTAATATTATCAAGCCTATTTGGAATTATTATATTAAGCCATGTTTACCTCCAACGCCAACAAGAAAGAAAACACCAAACTCTTGGGAAGGAATAAAAATATACAACGAATTACCTAAAAAATATATATGGATGGATGATGTGAGAAAGTTAATTGATCGGTTAATAGTTATTGACAGGAGACGAAAAATGTGGAAATGATAACTTTTATAATGAGAAAGTAGGTATAGTGAGTATGATTAATAATAAGCTTTCGCAATTTATTCCTAATGATCCGAAAGGTATAGGTTATTTGATTAAGATCTTAAATACATTACCACCACGATCCTGGAATGATGAGAAGCTTGGAAGAGGACTAATGAATAAGATTTTAAACATGAAGCGAATACGAGAGTAACATATACCAGGATTTTCGTACTGTGGGCCTTTTACGAAGCTTCAAGAACGATTAGAAAGAGGTGATAAAGGTATTAACCCATTAGTTGAGGCTTGTAAAGAACACAGTATATTCTACAGAGACATAAAGATACAGAGTCAAGACATATTGCAGATAAAGAACTAGAAACTAAAGCATGGAATAGAGCTTTTAATAGTCATGCATCAATTGGTGAACGATTAGCTGCTTTTGGAGTTGGTACTGCTATGAATGCTACGGTAAGTTAGGATAGGGATTATATGTTTTTTAAATGTTATTATGTATATTTCTTTTATGGATACATACCATTAAGATTATTTCCAGGCTTTTTAAGTGATTATAAATAGGTTATGTGGAAAGTTGGATTGAGAATAAAATTTACAAAACCTAACAACAATAATGACGTCTGGTTTAAATGGACTGGAAAAGGAGCAGGTCCAACCGCTCCTCATGATGGAAAAATAACATTAAAGAATATGAAGATAAGAATGCTTATTATTGAATAGGAATCTAATTACGTAAACAAGTTAATGTTGAATATTCTTTAAGAACCTAAAATCATATTTTCATTCCATAGTTATCAGTGTGTTCAGAAGACTGTCGTAGGTTCTTTCTTGGAGTTCGATGTTACTACTCAATTTAATTCTAGACAATTTGATATGCCTGATTCCGTAGTTGTAATGTTCCAAACTGATAGAAGTGGCAATCAAACAGCTGATGCAAGTAAGTTCGATCATTGTAAGGTAAAGAATATCTATCTTAAGAATGGAAGGAATGAGGTATTTCCAAAAGAATCAAGAAACTTAGATATTGCTAACAGGGATTATTTTAAGATGTACGAAGGTTATACTGCATTTAAGAGAATGACATGTGTTAATACCGAAATGTACTATGATCCTAACGATTTTATAGATAACAGACCAATGTATGTGATTAATTGTAATAAGAGGAAGAATGTATCGGTAAATGAGAGAACAAACATAAAGATTGTAGTAGACTTTCCAGAAGCTGTGGCTGATAATACTATATGCTATGCGATTTTAATTGGTCAAAACAACTTCACATATGACCCTAAGAATGAGAAAGTAGTAGAAGAGTTTTAGAGAGTTAAATGTATTTTTGTAATGTTTATGAAGGTTTTCCATAAACGTTATTCTAAAATTAGCAAAAATAATAAAAGGTTTTTTGTTAAAGATAAAAATTGATGAGTGATCACTGAATTTCTATATAATAAATACGATGTCGAGTCATATTGAGCTCTTAAATAAACTTGTAAGTCTTGAGCAGAAAGAAGTTATTGGATTAAGAGAATTAGAATTAGATACAGAATATAAGATTGTGAAAATGGAATGGATTAAAACTAAGTTTGAAAAGATCATTTTAGTTCAATGTGAAGAGTTTGTCTTTCTTCCACCTAGATTTACAAAACACTTAACAGATAAAATGATTGATGAGATCATTAAAGATGGATTAAAAATCAAATACACTGGTCTAAAAGATAATATCCAACTGTTAAATTCTGTATGCAAATTTCAAATGGAGAGCGATTTTATGAAATTTTCAAAAAACGAACATTTTCGTTATAACGAGTAAGCTATGACTAATTATTTGAATAAGAAAAAGACCTTAAAGCATCGAGATCCCTTCGCATAGGTGAGTTAGAAAAAGTTAAAGCGTACGAGATAACATTATAGAAATTGTTTCAAACACAACGTTATGGTCAAATAGTTTTAGTACATTTAGATGAGAAAAATAAGACATTATTACTACAAAGATATAATGATGATACTGAGCAAGTGTTGAAAAACATGAAAAAATATAAGCTATTTGTTAAGTATGAAGGTTTGAAAGATTTAGATAATGGTTATAAAATACATCAGCTTTACTTTAGAAATGAATCAAAAAAGTAACAAAAATGATTAAATTTTTTTCTAAAGTAAAAATATGGAGTGATTAAAATGGACCCACAAAAGAAGTTTATACTTACTAATAATTTCAATGTAATTGTGAAAAATGTGCAAACCGAAGTTTAGTAGTTTTTGATATTAACGGTTGTCTATTCAGCTTGAATTATGATCAGTGGACAGAGTTTAAGAAATCATTGTTTCCCATAGTGAACGAGATTATCAGAAGATTCGATTATCAGTATCCAAACTTCTAATTTTAAATATGTTTTAAATTATAGTTAATTGATTTTTGAGTTTTATGGTTATAAAGCTATATAACTAAGACCTTTAGACATACAGAATGCAATACCATTTGAATGTTTAAAGATCCATATATATATAAGAGAAATATTTAGGTTTTTGTAATAATATTCTTAGAGTTATGCAACCTACAAGACATTCACAAGATAGCAAAATTTATTTCTCTATTGATTGTCGTTTGAATTTTGAAAATCGGTTAATATTTGACGAAGTTATAAGAAATTCAAAATTTCGGGAATTTTTTACGGGTTTATTTTTGAGTTTTCGGGAAAATGTTATTCTCGAAAAAAGTTTTAGGATTGTATGTACATTACGATAGGATTTTTATTTTTCAAAAGTGTAAAAAATTAGTAAAGGTATTAAAAATGAAAATCGTATCCTTAAAGGTAGGCAACGAGTTGGATATCACGAAAATAACGCCTTTAGTTCTATTTTGACGTCCGTTTGATTTTTGAAAATCGGTCAATAAATAAGGATGATATAGCGATTTGAAAAATAGCACTTCTTCAATACGCCACTGATGACAGGGTTGGTTATCGTGTCCAAAAAATTATCATGTTTACCTTACTTGGTGGTAATTCATTGGTAATAGTTTCAAGGATTAATTCGTAATTTTAACAATTCTGGAAAAACATGTTAAAAATAATTAGTTTCTAACCCTGTTTTTAGAATCTGTGCTACAACTTAGTTATTTAAATCTGGTATCGCTGAATGCTTCAACTCTAGATATGTGTGGGAGAAAGAGAGGAAGAAATGCAAGAAATACATTTTGTACATGGAATACTAGCACATTTAAGGGGCACGTTCTGGAACTAGATGCTAACTCCGCTGTCGTTCAGAGCTGAGAAGGAATGAGAGAAAGAGACCCAAGAGATGTTTCGTCATGGATTCAATGACGTCATGTATTACGTTGTCTCGCTCATGGAGACTACGTCATTAGTATAGCGCCATCTTACGGCTGCTACCTAGAAGCTATATTGGAGAAAGAGGCTAATGTATATATGTATGCTGGCGTGAGGAGAAGGGAAAAGAAACTGGATTTTTAATCACGCTTCAAAAAAAGAAAGAAAGAGAATGATCATAAATCTCGTGTACATGTATGTTATTGCTTTTCTCAACTGAATGCATGTGTGTGCGTGTGTGCAATGATAGCTAGAGTGTATATACATATATACCTGTAGCAACTGTATGCAATATACTAAATTTTAAATTGCATTACTCTGCTATTACTAGACCGATTTCGATCAAACAAAAACTATTTTTTCAAAGTCAGCACTATAAGTTATAAGTTTTAGATGTAAGTTTTTTTATGATTTTAAATGTCATAAAGACCTATGTGCAGTGCAATTACTCAATCTACTTTGTGCTATTCTTCTTTGTTAAAGTACTATGGTCAGTGGTGGATTCATAATTTTTTGGCAGTTAGGAGTGGAGGCGAAAAACTGTCCTAGAACATACATACATACCCTACTTTAACGACATTATGTAATGTTAAGTGACTTATTCTCTTCAGTCCAATTACATATCGATATAGTGAAAAAGGATCAACTCATTATCATGTTCAATTAAAATTACATTATTTCTAATAAAACATTACAGAACTGTCATGTTAGACTACATTAACGTTTACATTGATACACACTTTGATTAACTAAGTCTACAAAATAACCAGATTATTGTTAGAACGTTTTCTGCAATATCACATTATTCCCATAGATTGTCACATATTTAAAAATAACAAAAAGGAACTGGAGCACACATAGTTAACATTTCAACGTACTTTAACACACGTTGCTGGGACGAGTTAGCAATATCACTTGAAACTCTCGGGTACTCGTCGAGGTTTCCAACTATTTTTCCTCACTCGTCCCAAACGTGTGTGTTCTAATTCCTTTTGGTCTTCTTAATGTTTAACAACCGATGGCGGTGATGCGATGAGATGAAGTCTTACGACACACGATAAAAAGTTTGTCAACTATTATTTTATAGGAATATAATTTGTAATCTTATATAACTTTTGCAATATAAAAATTATGATACAAACAGTGAAGTTCTTAATAAGTTTACTACTAATTTAATGAATAACATACTTTCTAACTTTGCAGTCCTTACAATGTACTAAAACTATTAGTAAAGATTCTGCTTAGAAATGTTTATATTGTTAAGTATGCCTGCGTGCACCCCGACCTATAGTACATTTTCAAAGAAACTCCTTCCGTTTATAATGGAATTAGAAAAAATATGATAACACTGTAAGGAGCTTGCTACAAATTTTCCCCCATCAACTGCATTTATTATAATTTTCCGATTCAAGCAGTTGATCTTGCACATTGGTTGGTGTAGCTAAACCTGTGTAGAAGTCATGAAATGTTGGTGGAATATAAGGCAAAAGAGATAATAAATATCTCTTTTTCTTTGCTGAGATTCGCAAAAATGCACTGTAACACACTCGATGTTCCAAAATGAGATTCTTTATGCGTCATAGAGGAAGGTCCATAACACAGAATTTGTCATCATTGAGTGAGTTTTATAATATAGCGGAATATAGCGAACATAACGGAGCCACTTCACAGACTGTTATACATATTTTGCTTCCTCATTGTTTGATTTCTTCATCTGCAGCTCAGTTTTGGCCAGAGTGGAGAAATCAAAAAAATCGTCTTGGGTAATTTCAAATACTTCACAAGGATTTTTTCTTGGAATCAACTCTTACTAGCTGTGCCCAGTCATGAAGATGAGAAATGGGCATTGGTATCCTTTTTTAAGTTTTTCGATTTTCCCATGGTCAGAGTGACACTGCATCCTGCTGTGTCTTGGTACGAGAAACTTGTTATCCAAAATACTTACGCGAGTTCTTTTGTTCGTAAGTGATACACACATTGCCACAAATGGAGTGGTTTTATTTTGTCCATAGCAAGAGTCACTGTAAAGCACTTCGTAATCAGTGTCCGTTGGTGAAGCATAAATAGTCTTTGATACACAAGAAGAAATCTCATTTGTTCCTCTTCTTCCTAGGGTTACATACCACATATAATAGCATGAGATTTTCTCATTCTTTAGACTACGGACAGTTGATGTTTGTATGCAGGGTATGGGAAGACACTATTGAAGATAGAAAACAAACACTTTATCTTCTTTTGCTAGCATTTTATCTGTGATTTTAGTCTCATAAACTAATTCTGCCTCTGTATAACGTTTTTCCTGCTGCTTTAATATTTCTTCCTAGTCTTTACTTAAAACATATGTATGCCGAATTTTAAATGTATCAAATAATGACATTTGTGCTTTTTGTTTCTTTTAATTGCAATATTCATATTATGGAAGATATTTGCAAACAATGAATAACCAAATGGAATTTGTGTTTGTCCCGTGTATTTCTTATACGCGTCAGCCAATATCATATACTTTTTACTAGTGGCAGGTACTTTTTACTAGTTTTTCGGCGATAATGGCTTTCATATACTGTTAAAGAATTTAGAAAATCACGATTTTCCTTAATCTGTATGAGTTCATTTTATTTCCAGAAGAAAGTTTGCTCGCTTGTCAGGAGTCACTGTACATCCTGGAGATTTTTGCTTTTGTTGGCTAATAAGCAACAGAAATTTGTGTTTCTCAACAAACACTTTCAAAAAACACGACTTACACATTTTACATTCTTTCCATTTAGGGAGGCATGGTATTGATAAGTAACTATTCTGTTTTATTCTGCTTTTCTGGTGTGTCTCTTTTTTTTCTTGAAACTTTCAGGTAAGGGCGGATCCAGGACGGACTTCTGGGTGGGGGGACGTTGGATTGTAATGCTGCTACTTAGAGTTACTTTTAAGAGCTCCAAACTCTGGGATGGGTTTTATTTATATATAAAATAAGAAAGTTTCATTTTCTGGGGGGGGGGAATCGTCCCCTTGATCCGCCCCTACTCTCGGGGAATTAAAATCTACTAAGGCTCTCAAAAAAACGTATTCTACGGTCACGAGAACTCATTTTGTAATAGATATCAAACAACTTCCTTTGGGTCTCTTCATTTATTTTCTGTTTACATTTCACACGTCATTTGCCTAAACTAATAAAAGATTTTTTGTGACATATTTTACACTGTCAGTTACGAATCCCTGTCCTGTATTTCTGGATAGCTTCCTATTCTTTCTTGTTTTCCTATCCTTCCTTTAACACCTTTCTTTGTACTGGCACTCTTAAACTCATTTTCTTCTTGCAGCGAGTTTCCTCAACCTTTTGTTCGTAAACAGGATCATTATCACTGTCGTCACTGCTCAAGACATAATGCACACTTACCCCTATTCAGCTTTTTTCACAATTTAATTATGTACTTCCGAAAAATAGTATTATCTAAGTACGATTGACAGTTCTAATTCCACACTGGATGTACTAGGGTGATGCGTACCTTCACCATTGGTAGGTTTAGATAGCTTAATTTTTTTGCCATAAAGTTCATTTTTTTCGAACAGTTGGATTTGCTGTAGAAACCGGTATTTCAGTTTTACTTTCTTCATCATATCTTGTTTTTGCCATTTCTAAAACTTTCCTCCCTCTTGAATATATTGTTGCCCGCATTCTACTACAATCAAACTGAATTGGGAAACATGAAGGAATAACTCACTATCTAATTACAACCTGCAGTCAGTCTTTGTAATACAAACTCCTAGGGACAAAAGGTAATAAGTCATCTTATTCCCTTTTACCCAATGTGGATTCCATTGTAGCTTAATTATTCCCATTTGCATCTCTCTTGTGCTTGATTTTGGTCACGTTCTTTTCATATTGTTTTTCATACAAAGAAGCACCATTTAAAATACTACAACTCTGTGTTAAAAACCGAGAATTGTAAAAACGTAACTTGTTACCTTTTACCCTGAGTCCGCCCAAATATGCATAATTGCATATTACTCGTAAGGGATGCTAAAATTGGTACAATACACATTGGGGGCGGAGAACTTTGCAATTGAATCAATTTTACACGAATCCCGAGGGGACACTTAGCGAATATACCTTGTCAGGTTCAAAGTATTAATGTCAAAGACTCGGCTCACGGCGCAGTCAGCCCCAAGCCGAACCGAGAAGTAAGCCGAGCCGACAGTTCACCAAACCGAGCCGGCTGAAGTCCCAGCTTAGTTAGGCCGAACCGAACCGAGTCGATGGCTCATCCCAATCGAGTCGGCTCGAGCCAATAGCTCACCTAAGTTGAGCCGAAACTAGACAATGGCTCATTCCAATTGAGTCTTCTAGAGCAGTCATCTCAGTTGAACTGTGCCGAGCCGAGCGGGATCTAGAGTCGAGCCTGTGCCTCAGGGTGCGCGCTCGGTTGACATCACTACAAAGTGGTTAATGTAAGAAACACATTCAATTACGATAATTTACTAAAACTTGGTTGTATCCTCTTTATAAAGATAAATAATGCGCTCAAACGTGAGCGCTCATTCACGTTTTCCTACGGAAAAGTTTGTCTGAAGAGAAGTCAAAATAAGTTGATTCCATACTGGGACAATATTTGCTATATATATATATATATATATATATATATATATATACAACATGAGCAGGCCTATGTTTTAACTTTGAGGAGAAAAGTATACCTTGAAGGAACACTGAACTTTCTGACCAGTGTATTCAGCATTCAGATTTGGGAATTTGTCTCGTTAATATTTTCCTTATATTCTGCCATATTTTTCTATCTTCAAAACTTCATCAGAGGATGTTATAACTTCTGACACAAGATGCCTATAATTTCTGTAGCACACTATAGGTTTTGATTCTGAAATATTATGTCATGGATAACATGAATGTTTCCTGAGTTAGTATTAATGAAGGTGCACTTCAGCGAAGTTCATTAACAATGAACGTCTGACCTTTCAGGACTATACAACTGAAATTCTCACAGTAGAATTATAAGTTGCACTGTTCCTCAACGATTGACACATACCAAGATGGATTTTTGAAGTGATATCCTTCTTGTAGAGGTACCCAATAACAGATCGGCTTTCCCCTCCTGTTTCTTGGTCATGCCAATACAGAAGTCCATTCAGTCTGTTGGGTTCGGAGAAAAATTAAATTGTAGGATGAATGATGGTCAGAATTCTGTAACCATCATGATAATTTTTGTGCTTGGTTTACAAATTGACAATAATAATAATAATAATAATAATAATAATAATAATAATAATAATAATAATAATAATAATAATATCCTCTCTATAATATTAAAGTACAGTACTGGATATATGTTAAACAGCAACCGATAACTTTTACATGACAACAGATATGTGGACTCAGGATCGTAGAAATAAGTTCTATTTCCGTACTCACCTTTGTAGAAAAACTGGAAATTTTGAAAACTTATATTATTCTGATTTCAATTGTGATCTTCTTTGATGAAAACTGTAATAGATCGAGCAGAATCTTTCATATGGATTCAGTGTGGAGAACAGGTTCCATCTTACAAAGGCAAAGCAAATTTTGTTAACTTAAATTCGGGGAACTCTTTCGCGAAGTAGTAGTGCGTATTTAAAGCGTTATTATTTTAAAATGGTGGAGCTCGAAAACCGAGCTTTTATTGGGTACCTCTACCATTACCTCAAAAATCTATCTTGATATCTTCAATTCCTTGATGAACCTCCAACTTATAATCCTACTGTGAGAACATGAGTTGCAGATTTCTAAAATGTCGGACGTTCATTGTTAATGAACTTCGATGCGGTGCACTTTAAATAACACAAACCCAGCAAACCCTGATATTATCATGACATAGTATTGCAGAATCAAATCCCTTGGTATTCTATAAAAATTATAGGTATTTTGTATCAGAAGTTACAACATCACCGATTAATTCTTGAATATATCAATATGTGGCAGACCATAAGGAAAATATTTACTAGACACGTTCCCAAACCTGAATGCTGTACACAGTAAGCAGTATGTTTAGTGTTCTTTCTAGGCGTACATTTCCCCTTGAAGCTGGAACATCGCCATGCGCAGGATCTAAGATATATTAAATAGTGTACTAGTATGGTCTTAACTAATTTTTATTTCTCCTAAGGCAAACTTTTCTATACGAAAACGTGAAAGAGTGTTCACTTTTGAGTACATAATTTATCTTTATACAGGTGATACAATCAGGTTTTACATAAAACCTCTAATTCAGTGTACACCTTACATCCACTACTTTTAACATGTGACAAAATCGATTGGAAAACAGGGGAGAAAACACCTCATCTCCGCTCACAAAATACTCATGTGAGATTATTTCTGGTAAAGTAATAGTGAATGGTTTATGAAACTGAGTTAATTCGTGAAATAGACTCTGGCAAACGGTGATACTCTCCGGAGCTATTAAGACGTTTAAGTGCAAAAATGAGAGATAGTCGCGGAAACCTATCTAAAAAGATTCTGATACACCAAGACAACATATAGTCTATAGAGGTAACAACAAACTGGGAGGAATAATATGTCTCACCAAATGTAGTACTTCCCAACCTTTTTTCTATTCCCTACTTTATCATAATACTCGTAATAATATAACTGATTTTGAGTTTAGTTCCATTTTCAACGGCGAGGCTGTATGAGAAGAAAACATACAGCTTAACATAGGCCCCGAACTACATGAGCTTCTGGCAGTAATCGGACCCGGGTGTCTCAGAACAAAGACGCATATAATAATAATAATAATAATAATAATAATAATAATAATAATAATAATAATAATAATAATAATAATAATAATAATAATAATAATAATAATAATAATAATAATAGAGGTGAAACCTCAGTTCTGGGCCACCTCTCCACAGCAGCCCTGACTGCTATAACTTCCAGCAGACCTGCAACTTGCTAATACTATTGACAGCAGTGCTTTGGCTAATACTACTTAACACAGACTATTTATATTTAAATCCTCCTTTCCACATAATATCTTTATAATCAGAACAAAAGCCTGGGAAAATTCTTAGCAAAAATACTATTTTATCATATGTGGTTTGCCAAGTAATTCCTTCCTATCCATATTCTACATAATGATTCGCTTCTGCTCTCCAAATCGTTCATGTATTTACAGCTGTCGAAGTTAAATCAGGATAATCTATAATATCCAATCTCTGCCCATGCTTACTAACTTTTATTTGAGGAAACAAATGTGGAAAGAAATTATGAAAAACTCTAATATTTTGCTTACAACTACAGTCACCATGTTTGTCCCTCCCATGTGTTTCAAAAGTTCCATACATATCAGCATAATAAAAATGAATAAAACCTTCTCCAACATCAGTATCAAATTCAATAAATCTGTTTGGTTTATTTAAATTTTCGATTGTCTGACTAGGCTTAAAGCATTATAATTCATACGACTTTATTTTATCGGTATTTATTATAAAGAAAAACTATTTAGGAATTAAACCACAAGTTAATATACTTTCTCCAAACATCTTTATTTCTATTAAGTTTGTAAATATTTTTTTGGAAAACTGTATCCATTTGCAAACATTTGTAACATTGTAATACATAAATATCCACAGATTACCTCGTTACAATATTGTATACCAATACAACTGTAATCTATATTATTAAGACCGACAAAAGAAACAGAGGTATGCGATTTTACAAATGCATTGGTGTCATTTGAAGCTACTGTTCCTCTAGTCGAGTTATATATCAGTGGAGAGGACAAGATTTATTTAGTAGGCACTCGTGTGTAACACTCTTATTGTAAAAATGAATAATAACGTGATACGAATACACTTAGTAGCCTATTTATCTTTACACTCTTGTAACTTTTAGACTAATATAAAAGGCTTAAATTTTGTTACAAACTAAGTATGCTACACAATAACGAACATTTGCAAAGATTCAAAGTTTTCAGGCTTTTATAACAGTAATAAATAATAACGCAAGTAACATGGACGGGGAATACATATCCACAATACATTAGTGTGACGTGCTATGATCATGATATTTATTTCACATAAATAGGTACTACGTTCTCATCAGTAGGTATTCTGAAATTATTGGCAAGTCACTTACCGCAACTGAGAAGCTTCCATGCTCCATAGTCTTTACGTAAGGGATTGAAAATTTGACTTTTAAAAACGATTTGGTTTCGAAAAACTGCATGGATGTATATCGTATCCAACAATATAGGTTTTCAACTAACATAAAGATTATAATACGGATTAAAGAAATTTGACATCTCAAATTGATCTAAAGATATGATACACACTGGTAAAGTTTGGAACACTGTTTAATATTTTATAAGTGCGTGAGTGTATTGTAATTAGACGTACCAAAATCTGTCTCTGTAATATTATAAAAGGAAAGAGGATCAACATAATTACAAACAATCCCCAAATACTTAATTTTTAAGAGTATCGCTATCAGTATTCCCGCTTTTCATATCTCGTGAACGATGTTAGATGTCAAATTACTTGTTTCAACTCGAAATAATCCATGGCCATATTGACACATTTGCATTTCGGTGTCCGTGTCACTTCTGTTCATAGACAGATCCAGAGGAAAAGGCTATGCTGCAAAAGTGCGGTAAGGAAGAAAACTGGGAATCTTTCACTACCTTCTTTCCTCACCCTTGGCATCCGTCCTGAATCCACCCCTGCTTTTATTAACACTATTATCAGGTATCTGAAGTTTAGATGCTTGTCATATTACAGCGTCTTTAATTTTCAACATTGAATAACAAATTAGTATTGTAAGTTTTCGTTTAACATTTAGATTTGAGATGTGTAATAACATGGCATAGTGCCGTTAAAAATATAACTTTATATTATGTTGAAAAAAAGTATTAATTTGTTGGTATTGCAGAGTTTATTGTGTCGTTATTTGTCATTATTTGCATCGTACAAACTTCCAGCCATTTTCATCAATTAGATTTAAAATTACACGGGCGTATCAAGATAAATGGTCCATCTCGAATCGTTATACTCTAAATTGAAGAAGTTCCATTATATATAAGCTTAATCAATTTTCTATCTTTCTTTAAATGTAAAATCTCAAATGATATTTGCGTTTCTTTCTTTTAGACTCAAAATACTTTTGAAGTAAAAAGAAAACATACAAAAAGAAGAATCTCAATCTAGTTTTTATTTTAAGCTTAACCTCTTGCGAATGTGCTCCGATGATGATGATGATATTAGTTTTAATTTAGCGTCCTGCTCAGCTGTAGAGACGTCGGCTCAAAGCTTAACGTGAGATACAAACCACTACAGGTCCAGCCGGGAATCAAATCCGGTCTCCTGAGCCGATGACCCATACGCTAACCATATAGTCACGACTCACGATTGACCTCGAATGGGGCTGCGTGAATAAGGGAGATGATAATGATAATGAGCGAAATAATGGAATTAAGAAATTTAAGGGATGGGGAAGAACGCGGGAAAGCTCACATGGACGGTGTTTATCAATCAAAAGTCTATACATTTAGCGACGACGACAAAGAGGGGCAAGAGAGTAGTTGTTTGATACGACACTACCCCCCCCCCCCCCAACTGTCTCCTACAGAGATATTGTAATGTAGGTTAAATAATATCAGGATTATTTGAGAATGCCAAACTCATTTGTGACGGTGTGGTTGATGGAAGATAAGAGACCCAAAACACAGTTTCAACATAAATAAAAACTGAAAGCAAATTATGAATATTTATTAACGTTTATATATGAACGAATAAACATTTAAAAGAAAACTTTAAATAATTCTTTTGTAAGTTAAAAGCACATTTTTAATTTTCTACTTTATTTTCTTGGAAACAATTGCAAGCACATATTTTTTCCTAATTCTGTACCGAAACGTCGCTTCTCCCTCAAAAGCTATGCCCCTTAGTTATATAGAACTATCATTTTCATTGCACAAAACATATATCCACACCATCACCAAAATGTTCTCCCTTTTTCTCTTTGCCTCTTGAAGCAATTAATGCTGGCGTCGTCACTGCACTCAATATGCTTTTTTAATAAACTTTATACATAACATTCATTATTATACACGATTTTTTTAACACTCAACTGAAAGGTTGGTCAGAGATTGCTGCAGTTGCGAACATTAGTTCTGAATATGTGATAGCACGAAGTAATTATCGACCAGTCCTACGGTTTTCATTGTTTTAGTTAGTAGCAACATGGTCACAATTGTTTAGGGACTACTGCTAGGGCCACGTTTATAAGCAGTATACCTAGCTCCGTCTCCCTGCAGCTCACCACTGATATTTGACTTGTCAAATTTACTTCTGATTTAGGCGATAGTTCTAAAAATTAAGCAACAACTCAGAAACTGCTGGCATTTAAAATTTGGAAATACTAATTTAAAAAATTAGCTTGGCACCCTAGACGTTCCGTAAAACTAGTATATATATATCTATACTTATAAAATTCCTTTCGGAGGGTCTGATTTCCTACCTTTCAAACTAAAATTTAAAATGATGCTGATGATAATGCACAAATTTAATAATGGAATTACGAGCATAGTTCATTCGTTATATTTTAAAATTTTAGGGTACTTGTTTGTAAATGGGTATTTGTTTCTAAGAGGTTAACTGTTTGGTTATTATTTTTTTTGTATGAACGTAAGGCAAAGTTTCTGACTGTCTACGGGAATTCAGGCGAAATGAAAGCAGAAAATGAGAGTATATTGCCATACTCAGAAATAAAAACTCATTTACTTAAGATGTTTTGTAATAAGACTAAACTCTTTGCTACAACTTGAGTTTATTACTTTGAATGTCGTGGGATGACTTACTCAAGTAAAAAGAGTCTATCATAAAACATGTTAATTATGCTACCTCACTTTTCATTTCTTAATGTCTGAAATTACTTGTTATAGCTATACTCGTTCTTGCGGTGACCCGTTGTATGGCACGATTGTATTTTGGTGTTTGGCATGTTTCGCCACAGAATTTTAAATGCGGTTTTATTAGGTCTCATAATCGAGATGACTTAACGTAAAAGATAAGGTTTGCCAAGCGCTTCTATTTCTAATCCCCTGTAAATCAGAGGTAAATGCTGTCTTTAGGACGAGCATTAGCTTGCTCTTGCAAAAAAACATTAAGCTCTAAACAAACCAACAGAAAACATCATTAGGGGCCGCAATGGCTCAGTGGTAGTGTTCATATATGGTGCATGGAGTCTGGTTCGATCTTAGCTCGAGCCAAGTGAGCTTTGTGGTTGATAAACGCCATTTGCGCGGGTTTTCTCGGGGTCCTGCTGTTTCCTCCCACGTTCTTCACTACACTATTTCGTTTATTTCTCATCATTGTTGTCTCCTTTAGCTTACCCAGTATAGCCATCGTACCTAAAACTTAAAAATTTCGTTTCATTATTTTTGCAAAACATTATTAATATCGCAATAGCTTCAAAAGCTGATGTAATTGCAGTATTGGATTTTACCATTTAACGTAGATCGTAATAATGCCTCTTGTTATATAATGTTCAATTTTTCCGTTATGGTATGCGGCTATTGTCAGGAAAATGAAATGAAATATTTTAGTTTTGCGTCAAAGATTATGCTATGAGAGGGTGATAAGAATGCAAGAAAAATGGTGAAATTAAAAAGTGAAAGAAAATGGGAGAACCTAGAGAAAACCAACGCACGAGGTTTGTCCATCACAAAGCCAATTTGGCCTGAGTTGAAATGTAACCAGACCCCACGCACCATGGGTGAATACTTCGCCATTGAGGCACAGTGGCCCCTATATACTTAAGAAATGTATATATAATACTTTTGTCTGGTCGTAAAAATAGAAAAAAGTTGCAAAATGTAATTTCTAAAAAAATACACATGTTAACTTACGAAGCTTGAAGATGATCTCACATATCTCTTCTATTAATTTTATCAATTTTTTAATGTGCCGCAGCAACTATTATACAGGGATAAAATAAAGAATTATAATTTACGCCCCCAAAAGCATAAAATACAAGTTGTGACGACAATAACACATCTCATTTAAATCAAAATCCTATGTGCCTAGGAGAAACCCGTCCTATATATTCTGCACAAACTGCACGTCGTCCATTGAGAAATATGTAAGTCTGAAATAAAATTCAGCTATTATCTACTGAAATTTATGTACAAAGCTCAAGCGTCTGAAACATTTTTTTAGGTCAACATGTTCTCTCAAATTATGAAGTGTTGACTTATCCTACCGTCAACTTTCATATACATGGCTTCTCTGTTCTTTTGAGCAATGGTCTCCATTTACATTCTTCTGAAAACATGATTATATATAGAATCTTAATGGATACCTTCACAAGTCTGGAAATGTGCAGGGGTTCGGCATAACATTTTGTTTAAGCGTTAGTGTCAGTCTTCTACTGCTTGATTTGTTCGATTCTTGTGACTGCTATAATTCCAACTATATGAAAAAAGATTTAGATTTTTCAGCAGTTGCTCCGTAAAGTAATCATTGAAGACTTCGACACTTTGTCCAATCGGACAGCCTCCATGTTGATAAACTAACCATCAGAAATATACTCTACGGGTACTAGTGCCTGTTTTGCACACATCCGGACTTGACGGATAATCTCTTTAAGCTTGAGATAGTCATCGAATAACTCCAGACACTGTACTTTCCGCAGACGTTGTGGTTGAAATGTAAATTACAGCCTGAAATCATTGCATTTGGAAACGTTAAACATAAACGTTTGCAGTTTCAGAATCCATCTTCACAACTCCAATTTTTCACATGTGAAAATAGATGTCTGTAGCTGTTCAAAGTTGGAGAAATGCCATTTTTTACAGGCATGCAAACAATTTTTTTTGTTGGGAGGGGTTCAAAGTTTGGAGGTACAATAACAGAACAGTACGTCTATGTACCAAGTAGTATTGAACTGGTGTTATTCTACACCCGAAAAAACTGTATGCGATTGTTAAATACTGCCACATATATTCTCAGAAGAAAACATACGAAGTAGATTCTTAATAAGTAAAGGAGAAAGAGGAAGAAAGTAAAGAAGTAAAGAAGAGAAACAAAAATTTTTCGACAAAACGAAATTTTTTTCAAAATAACAAAAAACCGTTTTTTCTTCGGAAAACGTAATATGAATTTTTTTCAGAGAACGAAAACGAAAAACGAATATTTTGTTGAAAACCGGAAAAAGATTTTTTTCGATAAAGCGGAAAAGGATTTTTTTTCGAAAAAACGAATAATCGCGAAACGAATTTTACGAAAATCGGAAAACAGGTTTTTCCAAAAAGCTCGTTTCTAAAGAGATAATGTAAATTTATCAAAGATAGAAAGAACAATAGTGTTAAAATATTAAACAGGAGGTGATATAACCTTAGATACAATTAATACTGTATTAGGTTTAGTGAGAACAAACTAACTAGGAAAGTTACAGACTATCTTGAATATATAGAACATGTTGGAGATACGCCACCAAATTTTCATCCATTTGATAAAATAAATATTCACTGTGATTTAGCAGAAGGTATGATTTTAAAACACAGTGACACAACACACACCAAAACAGGTTGAATTCCAAGATTAAGAACAAGTGAAGAGTTTCGAGAACCAATCATATACGAGCTAAACGAAAATATATTTTTCCCAATACATTGTAATAAATTTAACAGTATCAAAGTTTCAATTCTAGATGAGAATGGTGATTTGATTGATTTTGGTAGAGCTCATATCATTGTTCCTTTTGCTGTTAAATAATCTGAAATATTAAATATTTTTGGTAATATTAATATTAGTGAAGGGTAATTAAAACTATTACAAAATGTAGGTGATCTAGATAAAGATTTTACATCAGATAATAAAGTAAGGGCTGATTTTAGAAACAGAAGACTTATCAATGTGGCTAATCCAGTTAATCAACGAGATGTAGTAACTTCAGAACAACTTAAGCCAACTAACATTAGAAAGTGTTAGAAACATATTTGAAGATGTATTAAAATCATTACAAGACACAAACAAAAGAAATATGATATTGATGCTTTAAGGAAAAAATACATGTAGGAAATCAAAAAGGCTAATAATAATTTAGTTCTTTTGCTTAGTGTAAAAGTTCCTGTATCAGAATTCAATGAATACAAAGCGGAAATGTTATCACAGTTAGAGATCGTTGTTAAAAAGGATGACATAGATAAATTTGTTACACTAGAAGATTTCCAATCATCAAACAAAGAAACAAATATGTTCATTATGGAGATAGAAACTATAAATTTATTATGTCGATTGAAAAGTGAAGGTGTTAGAGATCCAATTTTCAGAATATTCAATCTATCTAATAGTTACAGATTTCTCTATAATGGTAAACTAATGCGTATGTAATTAAGCTTGGTTAAATAGTTTAGATAAAATACCAATCGAATTCGTTAAAAATACAGGAGACAAGGGAAAGAAAGAATTCTTGCAACTATGCAATGAAATATATGAAACAGGCGAATGGCCAAAAGACTTTCGGAAAACGATCATGATACCGATGGCTAAGAAATCGAACCCAAAGAGATGTGAGGATTATAGAACTATTAGTCTCATATCTCATGCCGCTAAAATTCTCCTCCGAATACTGAACAGAAGGTTATATGAAAGAACTAATAAAGAAGTTGAGGAGCAGCAGTTCGGGTTCAGAAGATTCAAGAGCACAAGAGATGCAATTGGATTATTAAGGGCGATCGGTGAAAGATTTATAGAAAAAGGGAAAGAGGTGTATGTTATATTTATTGATCTAGAAAAGGCTTTTGACCGCGTGAATTGGGAATTGTTGTTGGGAGTTCTAACGAAGATAGGGTTGGAATGGAAAGATAGAAGACTCATAAGAAACTTATACATGAACCAGTAAGTAAGTGTTAGGATAGGGGAAGAACGGACGGAAGAGAATGCAATTGGAAGGGAAGTTCGACAAGGATGCTGCCTTTCGCCAACACTATTTAATGTCTATCTAGAAGAGATAGTGAGAAAGAGTTTACATGATGATGATGACATTTCGGTAGGAAGTAGAATGATTAGATGCATAAGAATAGCAGACGATATGGCGCTTGTTGCAGAATCTGAAAAGAAAATCAATAAAATGTTAGAAAAAATGAGAAAAGGCTTTGAAGAATATGGGATGAAAATTAATGTTAGAAAGACAAAAGCCATGGTGATTGGAACGAAGGGTCTGTATGAAATGTAAAAGTAGGAGGGGAGAAAATAGAACAAGTGAATAGTTTTCGATATCTGGGTAGTATTTTTAGTAATAAAATGAAGTGTGAACGCGAAATAAAACCAAGGATAGGATTGGCGAAAGAGGCCTTTAGGAGGAAGAAAAGTCTGTTTTGTGGGACCTTGAATAAAGAATTGAGAAAAAGACTCATAAAATGTTTCGTGTGGAGTGTTGTACTGTATGGTGCGGAAACGTGGACATTACGTAAAGGTGATGAAAATTGACTGGAAGCCTTCGAAATGTGGGTGTGGAGAAGGATGGAAAGAATTAGTTGGGTCGAGCGGAAAACGAATGAGAGAGTGTTAGAAATGGTGGGTGAGAAAAGAACACTTTTAGATATTATTAGGAAGAGGAAGAGAAACTGGTTGGGACACTGCCTGAGAAGAGAATGTACGACGAGGTACGTCCTAGTGGGTATGGTGGCTGGAAAGAGGGGAAAGGGGCAAAGGAGACTACAATTAATGGATGATATAAAAACAGAAAGATCATACGTGAAGACGAAGAGGTTAGCAGAGAACCTTGGATCATGGAAGCTTCTCAGCTGCGGCAAGTGACCTGCCAATAAAGGCAGAATACCTACAAAGATGAAATACTTTCTAATTATGTTGTTGAAGACTCTAGTTGAGACTTTTCAATTAGACGTTAAAAAGGGTGATGTAAGTACGTTTCAAGCAGATAAAAATTCAGCTTTAGAAGAAGAAAAATTGATATTTGTTATTATGTACATAGAAAGAGAACTAAAATGTTTTTATATAATAAATAAGATGTATTGTGTTAAGTGTAAGAAGTCAACTGGTACAAAGAAAGATAAAATTAAAATAGAGCGAACAAAGAATTTAAAATATGTTAGGAAAGGTGTTTGGTATGTATGTGGTGCTACTAAATCTCAATTCATTAAAAAGAAGGATTGAGTAAAAGAAGGTGAATGAGTTAGAGAAGACATTACAGAAGAAATTCACACAATTGCAAGAAAAAGAATATTCTAGGCTAGGGGTTATTATAAAAGGTATTGATGATCTTTGGCAAGCTGATATTCTAGAAATGGATAGTGGAGTATTAAAAGCTGCTTCCAAATTTAGAAACGATATAAGTATCTACTAACGATTATTGATGTGTTCTCAAAATATGCGTTTGCTGTTCCTGATAATGATAAGAGCGGTGATAATGTTAGTGAAGCGTTTTAATCAGTATTAAAAATTAGGAAACCTAGTAACTTACAAACTGATCAGGGAAGAGTTTTATAACAAAGATTTTAAAGAGTTGATGAAGGAATATAATATCAATCATTACTCAACTTATAGTGGTATAAAGGTTTCCATTGGAGATCGTTTCAACGGAAATCTTGAACAAATCATGTGGAAAAATTTACTACGTAAGGAAATTATAAATAGATGGAGATACTACAAGAATTGCTTAGAGAGAATAATGATAGGGTACATAGAACAATTGGTATAAAGCCTGTAGAAGTTAATAGAAAGAATGCACAAATACTATTAGAGAAAGTGTATAAGAAAGAATGCAAGCATGTTATACCTAAATTTGAAATTAATGATTACGTACGTGTAAGTAAATCTAAAGGTTTGTTTGAGAAAGGATATACGCCTAACTCGCCAATAGAAGTATTTGTTATTAAAGAGGTAATTCCATCCAATCCACCAACATACAGAGTAAAAGGTTATGATAGGGAAGATGTATGAGGAAGGTTCTATGAGCAACCATTATTAACAACTAAATACAAAGATGAGTACCTTATTCAAATGTATTACGTAAGAAAGGTAATAAATAATATGTTAAGTCTCTAGGGTTTGATCATTCCCATAATAGTTTGATAGATAATGTAGTTTAAGTTTAGTATGTTTTAAATTTTTATGATTATTACTCATAAAACGTTTCTAGGGTAGCATGTATTTCTAGCTTAGGAAAACCAGGGATGGAAATCACAAGTCAAAAGAGCTAATGGTGTACATTTCTAGAACCGGAATCCCGGGACATGAAACTATTAAAAAGATAATAGGTGGGGGTGTCAAGATGGTGGTAAGAGGACAAAGAATCACAGGAGTTAATAGAATACTATGGTAAAACATCAGATGACCGTAATTCCGTCCATCGCTCTAATGGGCGGGATTCCGGCCACTTATGGGAGAACTTGTAATGAAAAAGCGATTACCAAAATTCCGATAATAAAGCGATTCCTGTGATGATAGGGACCGCTCTATATACATAACAAAAGGATAGAAAAAGCGATCCCCGGAATTCCGCACACTGCTCTATATACATAATAAAGGAAGAGCAGATACAATAAATACTAAAATAGCAGGAACATATGTAAGAAAGGAATTATTAAGTATCTCGTTTTTAGATAATATTAACCATAAACATGAAATAACACTATTTTTCTCATGAAATATCTGAGTACTATGGATAACTCTCACAGTTTAAATGATGAACAAATTAAAGATAACTATTAGATGGTTTCTTTACTGGTGTCAAGTTGACCATAGATAATAAGACAGGATACTTTGACGCTACTACGTTGGGCCAAGATGGTGGTAAGAGAATTGGTAATTGGTTGAAAAAAGAGCCACAGGAGTTGTTGGAATATTATAATAAAACGGTAGCTGACTCTAAAAGTAGAAAGCTAAATTCAACGTACTATATAGACCCAAAAGGCACAAATGAGAAAGACCTATTAGTTTCTGGAACATATGTATACAAGAAAATATTTCTCTCTATTGCTTTATGGATATCTCATGACTTCCACGATAAGTGTTATGATATTGAAGGTTATTTCACTTTAAGGAATGTCAAGAGAACATTGAAAAATGGGAATAAACACTAGAAGAAATCCAACAATCATTGGGAAATTTAAGGTGTCAAAGCATTACTTTAAAGGAAATAGCCGCACCATATACTAATGACATTGTTAAAGACAATTGTTTAACCATATACAAGAAGAACAAACTAGATGGTCCTTTCTCTTATTATGCTATGAGATGTCAGAAAAGGAATTTATACAATACCTCTTAATGAAGCGTATGAGAAATATCCTAATCTCGAGATCATTTATGAAAAGTTTAGAGACCCTAACGTTGTTAAGGTGTTTAATCTAATGCATCTAGAACTACATTTCCGTAAAGGTAAAGGTAATGAATTTTGGACACCACTATTGGAAGAAGATATAGTTAAAGAAAGTGTCTATTTGTATTATTCATTATTATGTGTTTAAATATTTTGTCAAGGTTGTAGTTAGTAGCCGGAATTCTAGCCAGCTAAATTTGTTATATTATATAAAGCCGAAAGGTAAAAATAGAAAGATCTATTAGCTTACGGTAAGTAGAGTAGTCAAAATAAAAATGAAATCTTTTGTGAATTATCTCATAAAAGTGAGTATCGCATTATGTGTCTCAAAGTTGTTTGCCTAAATGAATATAATGTTGTTCCTATAGTTATGGTAAAAGATTCTGCTGACTATGATCTCTGTTCTTCCGAAACTGTAAGAATAAACCCTGGACATACTCATTTACTTAAAACTGAAGTTAAGATAGAAATACCACGAGGATATTTAGGGATTTTTTTTTCAGATCAAGTTTGAGTTTAGAAGAAGATATAGATGTATGTGCAGGTGTTATACAAAGTAGATATCACGTAGAAATTATGGTTGTAATTAAGAAAAGAACATCAATAATCTGGTCTATCTGTGAATTATTTGGAGTTAACACGATGTTTATATTTTAACTTTTTTTCTTATGGTGAAACTGTTACTCAAAGATTTCAGAGGATCGCACAGTTAGTTTTAATAAAACATGAATTGTTACCAATTGAAGTAGTTACAGAATTTGATAACGAAAGCGAAAGAGGTTCTGGAGGTTTCGGATCATCAGGTAAATCGTGAATCTCCTCTAATCAAAATAGTATCTATATAGAAATAGAAGCTTGTTAGGTATCTTATCTTCAAATTCTAAAATCAAAGCTTTTGATAAACGTCTCTTTTAAATCCCTATCCAACATACTCTATTAGCAAACTCTCTAACAAAATCTTCTGATAAACGAGAACACGAGCTAACTTTGCCGCAATCAACCTTATCAGCAAATTTTCTTATAAAATCCTCAATAATTTTCTGTTTGATATAATCCCCTTAGCTTATCAGCAAACTCTATTATGAAACTTTCTGATAACTCATTTTATGTAAAGTCTTCCCAATTGATCTTATCCTTATATTTACGTAACTTTTCACTAAAACGCATATAAGACTATTGCTTATCTGTTAGTGTATCTAGTTTCATATGATAAGTTCAAAATATAGTTCTGAATAATATTTTTGTAAGGCGTTCGTCATCTTCCTTAACAGTTTTTTTAAATAAATGATCTAACATACAATAACAACGCAAAAGTTAGTCAATTCAGGATTAACTCTTTCATCATTATCATTATTTAAATTGTCATATTCATCTGGGTTTCCATAAATATCATCTGTATCATACTCCACATTCATTAAAAGAGCATCATCTTCATCATCTAAATAATAACACACACGATCGAATACAGATGTAAGAGATAATACTTCTATAGCAAGTGGAATGTTCATTACGATTTCCTGTATATAAGTATGAGTAACTTCATTTTTGTAAAGCGCTATAAAAATGAAATATTTTTTTTTAAAATTATACAACCTTTTGTGAAAACAATGAAAACTACATCACAATTGAAACATTTAAGAAAAGATGATCTGATAGAAAAGCTAATTTGCTTAAAATAAAAATCACAACAACTCAGTGAAAAAAACAAAAGCTACAAATCTGTGGCAAATAAGCTGTTTGACAAAGATCCGTTGCATGAGTTAATTAAAATGTATAGAGACGAAGATTTGAGACAGGATATCGCTGGACTTTTACATGTTAAGAAGGTAAATTGGGATATTGAAGCAAATACCAAAAGTTACCAGAAGACTTAATAAAAGAATTCAAACATAAGGTGAATTGGAAGGAAATGTTTTGTAATCAAAAATTATCAGAAGACTTCATGAAAGAGTTTGGAAATAGAGTAGATTGGATGGAAGTGAAAACTATCACAAGAGTTTATAAGAGAATTTAAGTGTAATTTCAATGATGATTTTTGGGCATAGTTGATGGTTTTTCAGAATTATCAGAAGGTTTCATTGGAAAATTTTGTGATAAATTTAGACAGTCATTGCTGGAACATCTTGTCAGTTAAACGTAAGTTGAGTGAACAGTTCATTACAGATTTCAGAGACAACTTTTCTTGGTTCAACATATTACGTGACGAAGTGTTATTCACTCTAGAGTTTAGGAATCAAGTCTATTGGTGTGAGATTGTAAGATATCGAAAACTCTCATCTGATTTTAATTTTAAAGTTATCAATGGATTTTAAGATGAGATAAAGTTAGCTGAAAACATCAATTGTTCTGTTTGCCTTCGGAATAATATTTTCGAAGCTAAAACTATATAGAATCATATCTTTCGTAAGAGATGTTTGGGAAAGTGATTGTGTTTAAATGTTAACTGTCCATTATGTAGAAGAGGTCTTAGAATGTATCCCGAAATTATTGAACATAGTTAAATACATTATGAGGATATAGAGTTTTGTGATGCAGTTAAAAATTTTATGGCATAGTGTAACATTATAAAAATGAAAGGAAAAGATGAGACTGAAAGTGAAAATAAGTTAATAGAGAATCATAATACAAATAATATAAACGAAGAAGGAGACGACAACATATTGAATTAAGGAGACGAAGAACTAGACGAATATGAAAAAAATGAAATTGTAAAAAAATAAATCTTATAAGAGGGCTGGTATCCATTGAAACAAATCAACCTAACTGAAAAATTTAACTCAAAGAGCTGCAATCTGTTTAACCTGCAGACCTAGATAAGTCTAAGTTCAATGAAATCGAAGCTTGGAACGTTATCCAAGCGAGACATTGTTCAAAGGTGTCTGTACATTTAGATGATACACTTAAAACTATATTTCCGTATAGATACAGCGGAGACATTGAGAGAGGGAAGAGTGATTTGAAGGAGATGAGAATATTTATGCAATATGAAGGCTTAAAGAAGATTAGTAATGGATTTACAAAACATATCTTCGAATCAAAATCTACGAGGCCTGTCTAAAAAGTATCCGACCTTAATTTTTTCACGCAAAGTAGTGATTCTCAGGCGGCGCCACCGTGCACGGTGGAAGGAGGAACCTTAATGCGGATGCTTGAATTTTTTCACCGCGTTCGCGTGTGCCATTCGTGAGCTGGTGGTCGCGAAGTGAGGTGCTGTTGGTAGTGTTCGTCGGATTTAGTGTTTCTCGCAAGATGACTGAACGAATTGAGCAAAGATACTGCATCAAATTCTGTCAAAGGCTGGGTGATTCTCAAAGCCAAACAATTCGTAAGATTCAGCAGGTGTTTGGAGAAGATGCGATGGGTGTAACACAAATTAAACAATGGTTCAACCGATTCAAAGATGGCCGCACATCAGTCGAGAGTGAGCAGCGTAGCGGCAGGCCCCAAACTGCTTGGAATGCAGCTGTTGTTGAGCGGGTGCGAAATTTTGTGATGGCAGATCGCCGTTTGACAGTGCGGGAGATTGCAGAAGATGTTGGAGTGAGTAAAGATTCTGTACATGCAATTTTGCGTGACCATTTGAACATGAAACGAGTGGCTGCTAAATTTGTACCCAAGTTGTTGTCTCAGGAACAAAAAGACACCCGTTTTGACGTTGCACAGGACCTTCTGGACACTAGCAACACTGATCCTGGGTATCTGATTTCCGTGATAACTGGAGAGGAGTCATGGGTGTACGGGTACGACCCAGAAACAAAACAACAATCGTCTCAATGGAAGCATCCCGATTCTCCAAGGCCGATGAAAGCGCAGCAGGTGCGAAGCAAAATCAAGGTGTTGCTGACTGTTTTCTTCGATGCCCGTGGAATTGTGCATCACGAGTACGCACCGGAAGGACAAACAGTGACAAAGGAGTACTATCAAGATGTTCTCAGGCGACTCCGTGACGCAGTCCGACGCAAAAGACCAGACATGTGGACAGCGAAGAACTGACACGTCCATCATGACAACGCCTCAGCACATTCATCCCAATTGATCCACACGTTCTTAGCCAAACATGGAATTACAACCGTTCGTCAACCTCCCTACTCTCCAGACCTGGCTCCTTGTGACTTCTGGTTGTTTCCAAAATTGAAGACGCCTCTGAAGGGATCCCGTTTTGAGAGTAGAGAAGACATAATGCGGAACACGACGACGGAGCTGAACAACATTCCAAAAGAAGACTTCCAGCGGTGTTTCCAGCAGTGGAAGGATCGGTGGGCTAAGTGTGTGGAAGCACAAGGGGCCTACTTTGAAGGGGATTAGGGTCCCAAATCTGTCAGGAATTCGCAGCTATTTTTCTGGCCAAAGGTCGGATACTTTTTAGACAGCCCTCGTAGAAACTAGATTAAGTATGTAGCTCATTAAACAATATTAGAGCTAGTTCAACTGAACAACAATGTGTATCCCATCAACTGAATAATATTGTTAGTGATAGTAACACTCTTATGATAATATCATATATGAAATGTGGGTCCTTAGGTTGCGGATAGAGGGAAGGGCTCTGGATATAGTGGTTAGCTGAGAATATAGTGAACAAGCAGTCGCGGACAGACGACAAAGATGAATCAAAAAAATAAATTTGAGGAAAATTTACTAGTTCTAAGAAATAAGATGAGTTATAATAGTTATAATCGTGCATTCTGTTGAAGCAGCTCTGAAGAGAAAGGGTTACTACCACAACGGAAAGCTCAACTTATTTATTTACTAGAGAAAGATGATCGTAAAACATTCAAAGAAAACCTAAGAAGACAGAACATATTCCCAGTTGGGGAAGACATCTTCGGAGAAATGAAACCTTAAAGACTACATAGAAAGAAAGCTTTAATGCTATTAACATTTGAAGAAGAAGTAATTAAAGAATCGAAACCTAAAAGATCAGATAAAAAGAAAGCTTTAGAACTGTTCCCATTTGAAGAAGAAGTAATTGAAGTACCAAGGGTGAAACCTGAACTATTACCGATTGATGTAAAGCCCCAAGACTCAGCATTTGAATCAAGATTAGAGACATATAGATTGAAAACAGGTTATAAAGAACATGATCATCTGGAAGAATATGTTATTTCAATATCAAAGGCTTTAATAAATAGAGTGAAGATCAGCTTAGAGAAATATCGTTCAAAAAAGGTTAAACTCTTGATAGAGTTCCAATCAACCAATCTAAAAGTGATGCTAAAGATATATTAAGATCAAGAATTGATGAATTCCACGCTAGAGGTTTCGCATGAGCTCCCGTGAATATAAACTACATAGAGATAGCTCTTATGTAAATGCGCCGTATAGAGCATCGTCATACCTAGAAATACCATATGAAATTAAAAGGAAAAAGGCTGTTATCAATATAAAGAAAAAGGATGAAAAATGTTTATTGTATTCAATTGCTTGTGCATCACATCCCGTGGAACAACATCCACAACGACCATCAAAGTACAAGCACGTTGTTAAAGACTTGAAAGAAAAATTATAATACATTGACTTTCTTGTAAAACTAAGCGAAATCCCAGAAATTGAACGAAGGCTCGATATATCGTTTAACGTTTACACATACAAGAAAAATATATGGTGTACCTTTTATATCATACTAAAAACAAAAATACACACATGTGAATCTATTATACATAAAAGAAGAAACTAAAACATCCTGTTGTTGGATTAAAGACATATGCAGATTAGTTAGTAGTCAAATAACAAAGTGACGAGCTCGAAAATACTTATGGGATAGATGTTTATTACATTTATACTCGCAAGATGCATTAGATAAACATGAGAGAATTGTTCTCTTCACGAAGAAGCTAAAACAGAAATGCTACCAGAAGATACATACGTTGAATTTCAGAAATACCAATATACGATGAAATTGTTATTTATGTTTACGCTGATTGCTATTGTTTACTGCATAAGATTGCTATCCAGGAAAAAACCAAAAAATTTCAACCGCATAAGCCATCTGGGTTTTGATACTATATTGTAAAAAGTGATGGAAGTAAAAGAGATCCTGTTGTGTATAGAAGTAAAGGTACAGCTAAGCAGTGCATAAGAATGTTAAAGAAAGAAGCCAAACAAGTATCAAATATATATAAAGAAAACAGTGAGTTACCTTTAACACGTAAGCAGATAGGAGAGTTCAACGAATCAGTATCCTGCTCTTACTGTAAAGTAGTATATACTCCAGAGAATCATAAAGGGAAACATAACGATCACATAACTCAAGAGTTTGTAGCTGCATCATGTAACAAATGTAATCTAAAAGTTACATGTTAAGTACCTTAGTTTGTACACAAGACTCCATAAGTGCATTACCAAATGCAATTCTTCTTTTCCTACAAGAGTAGGCAACCCAAAAGCTCGGAAGTTGTCTTGGTTGAAAATTCGAAAGGCGTTGGGCCAAACCTATATTCTGTTGCAAATATGTCAGTGTGGGTAACTGTAAAAAAGAGAATAAAGTAAATTGATAAGGATGACGGTTTATCATTGTGAGGAAAATGGGTGAAACAAAAAGTTACAAAATGAAGTTACTTAAGCAGTCGATACAAGATGAATTGTAAGAAATAGATATCAGAGGAAAGCAGTTTCTTTCCTTTTCCAGAAAAAGAAAACTCGGAAATAAGAAAATAGCTACATAATATAAGAGTTTAATATAAACGTCTAACAGCACAGGAAACTTAAAAGAGACAAACACACACTAAGGGACACCATTAGGGAGTAGGGCCTCACGTGGAAGATAAAGAGACGAGAACCTACTTGTAAACCCCATTGTTATATTATTATTATTATTATTATTATTGAAAACCCGTTTCCTTTCCCAATCTCACATTGTGCCGAAGAGTATGTCTCAATATAACAATCATGTGTCCAGTTTTTCTCAATGAGCGGTCTCAAAGGCCAAATGGGACGATAATCTCCAAGAGAGAGGAACAAAAACACTTTGTTATGATAAATTCTAGATCAAAGTTCGAAGCACTTTTATGACAGGTGATTTTCTTTGTTTCTTTTTCGGGAAGAGGAACTTTTGGCGCCTAAGAAACTACAGTATATAATATTGCGAATTTGCAAGTAGATTTATTTATATTGCTATTTGTCGTATTAAAGAAATTGTCATCGGAAGACATTATTGTAAAAATTAAGATCTGTTTCGTCACCCATCCCAAGCTTTAGAGGCCTTCTATGCCATGCCCCGCCAAGAGTGATGTCGAAAATTTAGGATATGAATATATCGATGTTGATGTATTTGCGATATGGAATGTTTGATATGTGTCAATATCGATATTTACGATATCGATATATCACACAGGCCTAGATCCGACGAATGATTAATGAAATATACTGGGATCAATATCAAAATATAAATATGTTCTTGCATTTCGTATCAAACGTTGAGTGTCTAGGGGGTTAAACCGAACGAACATTTAAAAAATGTTTAACAAATAGTACACTTTCCCCTTAATAAAAATGATTACTGTAATTTATCTTTTAGCTCTGTTTCTGATTGTCATCAGAAATCAGTGATAATACAAATTCTTTACATAGTATAGCAATATACTCTATAGTTTTTCACAGCTAAGTAAACGCGAAGTTGAAATTCTTCTGATAATCAAGTGGGATGTTCTACAAAGTAACCATAATTCATTCTCCTTATTTCTGTCAGTAATTTTGACAAAGACTCAGAATTACAATATTTATAGAACTAGAAATGAGAGATTTAATTCATTTTTTCTCCGACACAAAAAAGACGTCTGCATGTTACTGATATTGTCATTTTTAGTGTGTAAGTCCCTTATCCCGGGCTAACTCTGGCTTCCCGGGTTTTGAGGTAATCGGTACCGCAAAGTGTAATGTTTGTTGACTCTCTGATCCCTACAGTTCGTTAAAAAAGATTTCACAATTCATGTTGTTATTTATTCGTTACGCAAGACTTCTGATTGACTACATTCATGGTGAATTATTGAACTTATACACTCCGCAAAAAAAGCGACAAATCACACCTTCCACCTAGGCCATCCAATATATACCTTCTTATCCTTCAATCGTGTCTATTAGAGAGCAATTTTCTCTCTCCTCCGTTCCTCTCTCCCATATTGAAATCAGCAACAAGATGAGAGCAATTCTAATTTCAAAATATATATGTATTAGTGTCAGTAAAGTGAAAGAATAAAAATGAAAAAAAAAACGATATTCATAAGTTGATGTAGAGAGAAACTTAAACATATCTCAATGAAAAATTGAAACCAATATGTACCTGTTAGAGGTACAGAAGTGAGACAGAGGGAGAAAAGGAGATAGAAGAGGAAAAAGAAAAGGGACCACTGACAAAAATGTTAAAAATGTTGGATATAAATGTAGTAAGAAAAGAGCCTAACATTAGAATGTTCCGTTTCCAGAAATCCAACAATAATATAGAAATAACGTTTTAATATTTTTCAGAACTATACAAATAAATACATAGAGGATGCTTGGAAAAATCATTAACTTTCGTTCAAAAAGAGTACCAATCTTGGTGATCAAATTAAGTAGGGACTTAACTTCCGTTGAAACGGAAAAGTTCCGAGACATATCTAAGATCATGCCAAAAGTTCATCACACATCCCGCCTTT
This sequence comes from Thermobia domestica, assembly GCF_964235325.1. Classification (NCBI taxonomy): domain Eukaryota; kingdom Metazoa; phylum Arthropoda; class Insecta; order Zygentoma; family Lepismatidae; genus Thermobia; species Thermobia domestica. The sequence goes on from NC_137454.1 coordinate 35,399,939, forward strand.
CCGCACGGTTCGGTTGTAAATTCGGTAGTGATCATTAAACGCACAAATTTGAAATAGATCATAATAAACCTGGTAGGTAGAGTAGGTAATACCTTCCATTCCAGGCTATCAATTCAAACTGAACAAAAAAAGAAAAATAAAATATAGAAAAGGGGCACAAACAGAAATTGAATGACTCCTATTTGACTGCTAAATTTCTGTCAGAAAGATAATACATTAATAATCGAAATTATATCATAATAAGAAGTTAGAAATGTTTAAAAGGAAAATTGGATGATGTTTTTTATAGTACTTGCAAATCTCGCATATTTCGCATTTCATACGTGTAAAAGAATTTTGTGTGAAATTAATGTAAATAAAATCTCTCTTGCAATAACCCAAAAGAGAGCCATTTGAACATTTCTGAACATTTATCTGTTCCAAATATCAACTCTCGATTTCAGCTATTGCGAATATAACATTGTAATTCGCAATGACAGGATGAACATGCTAGAGCCGGAACGTGTCATAGCAGTGACACGGTATTTCGATTGAGACTCGAATTTGGCATGGAAGACTCGGGTTTTATTGCGGCTCATATCGTTAAGATTTCAGTCAATCAGTAGGTCCATGTCTCATATAGCCTCGCTGCTGAACCCAAAATTAATTCAACTCGGTTGAGACTCGGTATGCACAGGAAAGAAGGATACTATTTATTTCCATGACATATAGTGTGTATTTGTATGTTTGTGTGAGAGAAGAGAAAGACGTAATACATGACAAGGAAACGTGAGGAAAGATGGACAGAGAAAGAGAGAGAGAAATAAAAATATGAAAACTACTTATCATTAGTGTGTATGATGAAGAGTGCACACACTGTTTATTCGGATTCTCGCCTTGTAACTTCTCAAATTAATGTTGGTAACGAATGTTTTATAAGAAAAAAACGGCATCTTGGATGATTTGAACCGAGATTTTCCGTTTGAAAGTCTAGGTGGAAACAAACACACCAACGGTTACTCTACCCAAAAGACGTTTAGTAAAAGGTATAGTGTTTCTTTCTAAGAACAATAACATGTAAAATTGACACCAATTAAGAGTTTCGAATTGTCCTAGTAGCTCCCATAGTTATTATTTGCCCTTTTCCAACCAACATTTCTAAATCGTTTCTGTCATGATACAGGTGATTGCTTCAACATTCATACTGATTGCTCGTGCAGTATGATAATTCATTCTTTGATACTTCACGATCACTTTGTGCGAAAGAAAGATCTTTGTCTACACCAGGATTAGAACTTGCGCTTTAAAGCTATACTACTCGTGAGTCAAGGACGTTACTCCTACCTAAGGCACGCCGAAATTCATTGATTCGAGGACCTGGAGACAATTTAGTGCCCACTAATAAACGAAATATCACACAATCCACTAATATATTACAGAATTAATAAGATAGTATGCATGTAATTACGACGTACATGTTCAAAGCCCATGCCGTAAACGTCGCCAAAAGCTAATCATCCAGTTGCTGTTAAAAGTCGATCGTCGCTCTAGCGACGAGTCGAAGGATTGCCGCTAGTTTAAAACTGAACTTAGTAAGATTTGACTTATAGACTCATGTGGTAACCAAGGGTAGGGGTAACGTCCTTGACTCGCGAGTAGTATAGGTTTTGTAACATCCACCTCTACGTAGCCACATTAGCTGGAATTCAAATCGAGAGTTAAAAAAAATAATAATATAAATAATGATAATAATAATAATAATAATAATAAAATTGTCGATTCGAACTCATCTAAACAAAGCCTGCCAGATGGGACTTGCGTAAGAGACCCTCCTGCGCTCGCTATGAATGTAAGGCCGATATATCATATGATCCAATATTTCCAAGTACAATACATAAATCAGGAAACAAATCTTACACATATAAATTAAACACAAAACTTTTAATTTTCAATTTTATTCAGACCAGATTGCGATGGGGTATATGTACTATTACCGAAATATTTAAATAATATACATGCACGAAGTGAAGAGCAATTAAATATAGTAATAATAATGGCGCAACAGGTGAATTACTTGATTTGTTTGAATTTCAATAATAACAAAAATATATTGGAAATATATATAGAAATATTACATTATTTTTAAATCCCCAATATCTTCATTTGATTTAATAAAAAATCTGAGATTCTAATCAGACATAAACATTCCTATACTCCAAATAGAGATAAATATTTATTTCCAATCCTCAGTCAAAGTTTGAATAGTCAAATATCGAACATATTGACGTAGTCAGTCAAACGTATTCAAATTAACAATAAATCTTCTTCGAATTTCGTCTATTTGTGACATATAAGCGCGCAATAAATTATCTGAAAGTTTCAATGAACAATCTGTATAATGTATTCAGACAATATCCCAAGAATTTCTCTTTAATTAAACACATAACCGCTCAATTTAAGAATCAAATTCAACAATAGGACAGGCCCGCTTTTTAGCGAATAAATTCCCGCTACAAAATGTATCCACTGCTGGAGAATAGAAAAATTAGAATAGAATTAAGCTCATTAAACCAAAATGCATCATGCTGAAAAATATAATCAAATATATGCTGTAGCAAAATAATATTATCAGAAAATATTGTCGGATCATCCTATATAATTCTCAATTAAATTTTCTCTCTTTAACACATATGTCCGCCATTTATTAATAACGTCAAATCTGGGGGAGGAAATATAACTTTGAAAAATAGGGCCAAAACTGTGAAATAATAATCCAAGCAGAGTGGAAAGCAAATTCACAACCGCACAACACACACAGTCAAACGTGACACAACTACTTTTTACCTCTAAAAGTAATTTATACTCACCTTGTTTGAAGATCAATTTGTTATCTTCGGATAAATGTGGTGAAGATAATGCCACCTGGACTCTCTCGTCTAAACTTTCCAAC